>NW_027492806.1:0-367729 GCF_021521415.1 Bidens hawaiensis | reverse complement strand
ATTGTGACCCTGATTGTTGAAGCTCCGGGTGAATTCGGGCTTTCGGTAGTGTTGCTGCTGTGGGGGGTTCGAGGATGAGGATCTGGTGTTGTCAAACATTCTCTTTCCATAGCTCTGGTTGTTGTTGCTGCTGTTGTCAGTACTCGGGTTGTCACGGGCTTTAGTGGTTGAACCCCTAGGTGGTAGCGCACCTTGGGTCACTGCTTGATCCGTTAGTTTGTGAGCTAACCGAATCGCTTGTTGAATCGTGGCTGGTCTGGAAGACGTTACCATGCCCTGAATTTGAGGTGCCAACCCATCAATATACATTCAATCCTCTTACTCGGCGGGTCTACCATCCGCGGACACATCACAGCTAACTCGTGAGAACGGGTAGTGTAGGCTTCGATTTCTGAACCCACCATCTTCAATGACCAAAATTCTGACTCCAACTTTGCAATCTCCTCTCTCGAACAGTACTCCTCTCGCATCATGTTTTTGAACTCCTCCCAGTTCATCGCGTTAGCTAGTTCCAATCCAAGAATCTGTACGTTCGAATTCCACCAAGTGAGGGCAGAATCCTTAAGTGTTCCAGCAGCGAATTTGACCCTACTGGCAGTGGGACAACTACACATCTCAAACGCCGATTCGGCCCTTCTCAGCCCAAAGCAGGAAACCTATAGCTCCCTCAGTGCCCTTAAACGTACTGTGCTTGCATTCAAGGTAGTTCTTGAAGGTACACGTTCCAATTGGACCCACAGCTTGGTTCTGAACATGTGCGGCTAGAGTGCCGCCGCGTGGTCATTCAGCAGAGTTTGGAGTTCTGCTGTAGTCAAGTTGATGTTATCACGTCCGTGTCCAGCGTTTCTTCCAGCCATTTCCTAGAATCAAAGCATAAAATGTTAGACATGAATTTTTCTTTCATATGCAACACGCCATACATGTAATAAAAAGATAGGCAGGAAAGAAATAAGAAACAATCATCACATCACAACCATATATTAAACCAAATAAAAATTCACGATTAAAACCATTGTATTCGCTACAAAGTATTTCCAATCAATCCTTAAAATCAAAGAAAATAATAGTTCGGATGGAGACAACCCCTCCATCTAGGTGTCATCATCACTAGATGTCATCATCTGAGGACACCTCTGAGTGTGCCTCCTCCTCAGCCGGTTCTTCCTCCGTTTCTTCTTCAGGTTCCTCCTCGGGATCTTCCTCGGGATCCTCCTCAGGCTCCTCTTCGGGATCTTCTTCAGGTTCCTCTTCAGGCTCGGCCTCAGGCTCGGCCTCAGGCTCTGCCTCAGGTTCGGCTGCGTTCTGAGCAATTTGCATTTGTAAGACATTGCAACGCTCTAGAGCTATCTCGGTTCGGGTGCTTGCTACTTGGAGTTGCTCTTGCAAGTCTATCATCTCGGCTTGCATCTTTCTCATAATCTTTATCTGTTGATCACTAGCCTCTTGCAATTCCTTCATTGCCGCTGTCATGCGGGAAATTTCCTCCTTAGTCTCGGTTCCCTCTTTTAACAGTCCGGAAATGTTAGCTCTCGTATAGCGCATGTAACCCACATCACGCTCCAAACAAGAAACGACAGCTGCGAGAACTCGCTCTACAGGTTCGGTTATGGGTGGTAGGGTGTTGGGGTAAGCAGGGTGGTTCGGGTGAGGTTGCGGGGGAACTTGTTCACGGTAGACCATACGCCTGATCATATTAGGGTACCAATCCCAGCTAACTTCGTTTTCGTACATGCCTCCGGATAAGCGATACCTCTTCGGTGCAGGCGCTTCGAGTTCCGGGACTACACGGGGTGGCGATGAGGTAGGTAACTGCGGTTCTTTCCCATGAGTATGAGTCATCGAATCAGATGATGATGAGGGTGGCGTCGACATCACTACAGGTAAGCCGTGTATGCACACGTATGAGTGAAAGAGGTAAAAAGATAAGATAACAAAGACTACACAAACTTATGCAGTGCTTATCATTATAACTAATGGGTCGTCGCGGTTATAGTCTAGTATGCATGCAATTTCTAGTTCGCTATAACCAATGGCTCTGATACCAATCTGTCACACCCTAAAAATCCACTAACGGAGTTTTACCGTCAGAGGGAGTGAACTAACATGATCGGAATCATTATTTATAATCAAACCATAAAAACGTTTAAATAAAATTAAGTGCGGAAGCGTAAAAACCAAGAGATAAAAGTTGCGTCACGCAGGACGACTCAAAACCCCATAATAACAGTTTAAAATCCGGTTGCATAAACAAAAGCGTTTCAAACAATGCATGATCCTATACCGCGCGCCCGCCTCGGCTACCTAAGAATAACATACTAAAAGTGTCAACACGGGGTTGGTGAGTTCACAAGTTTATATAAAATAAAGCGTTTAGCGTTTGCGTTCAGCGTTTTGCGTTCAGCGTTTTGCGTTAAGCGTTTTGCGTTTAGCGTTTTGCGTTAAGCGTTTTGCGTTACCAGATAGTGTTAAATCAATTATATATCTATAGGTAGCTATCCTATAAAACAAGTATTACTAAGTGTTCGACACCGAAGCTGACTGTTTATCATTTGACTTGCCACCAGGTCTATCCCGACCATGGTATGTGTTTAGCCAAGATTACACCCACTCGACCTCCAGTCGAGTTTAGCGTTGGGTGGGGTTTTTCAAACCCAGCAGTACTACTCAACAATGACTCGCTATTATCCAATATTAAACGGTTCGATGTGAAAGAAGGACTTTAGTTATTGCGTTTGCAACTTAGTCTTTACAAGTGATATATAATCTATATTAACAAAATCTTAAATGCGTTTTCGGAGTATGTTATCTCCCCCAAGTGAAAAGCGTTTGAAAACAGTTTAAAAGAGGTAAGTGAACTCACTGTTTGCGAAGTATTCCCAAAATAATTCACCAAGATGCGCGTCACAGAAAAACTCCCTCTAGCGTTCTAAAACAACAAGGAGATTTTCTAAGTGTCGGAACTATTATCGAGTCTCTAGACTCGGCACATAATACCTATGCACACAACATGTTTCGTGTTTCATTTGTGAATCGTGTGTGACTTTAACAAGTGTATTTGTGATACGTTACATGTGTGAGCAATTATTTACATGTCATGTATTCATAATGTACATCACTAGCAATTACTCCCCGTAAGGGCAATTTGGTCACACATAACAATTAACTAGCAATTATTCCCCGCAAGGGCAATTTGGTCAAAACGCGACAACTATTTAGCAAGTATTCCCCACAGGGGCAATTTGGTCAAATCATAACAATTAACTAGCAATTATCATGTTTCATGCATTTTCAAAAAATTCAGCAGCTAGTTTCACCGAGACAGAAATTCTACTTGAAAGATTGTACTATTCCACCAATCATAGCATCTCAATTAATTTACCAAAAATCATCACAAAAGCATGCATGTGTTAGGTTTCCAGAACGTATTTTATTTTATTTTTATTCCACATAGATTTCTCATAATGATCAAAACATTACAGCAAGCTCATAACAGTCAAATTCATGCGCAACAGAATGTTATTTGAAATTACCGTTAAATGAAAAATCCAAAAAATACAAGACCAATTGGGTTTGGTTCTTAACTCAACAAGTTAACTTCCAGAAGTGTAACCAACCCATTTGGCCTTGTAGTTCATGAGATATAATATTTAAAAAACAACCTAACAGCAGGTCTAGCAACTCAGCTTTGCACAACGTTTTTGTAAAATCATAAAAGTTAACTTTTACACGTTCAAAAATTGCGAATTTATATTCTTTAAAAACTAGACTCAACCTAGTTTACTGTAGTATCAATAATCTCAACAAATTTTCACATTTACACCCCGTTACAGTCAATTGAACATCAACAACACAATCAGTCCAGAAACTGTTTGCAACAAAACTCAACATATTAACCATCTATAGACTATAATCCGTTCATATAACACTCTAGACTCCATAATCACTATCCATGCACATCAATTACACATTACATACATGATTAGGGTTTTTGCTTGAACTCAAATCAAAGACACAAACAATTAACATGTGATAACATCAATTCTAGTTATCAAATCACAATCAATACATCATCTAATCAAACAAATCATATGAGCACCATATATGAAAATTTTCGGAACCTAGGGTTCACAATTAACCCATTAAAAATCGAAATTAAGCAAGAAGAATGCATAGGATAGTTGTTTATACCTTCCTAGCACCTTAATCTTCGATCAAACTTGAACAATCTTGATTGTATGTGTGTATATGAGGCCGATCGCAAGGGGGGGGGGGCATAGAGCTGCCGTCGGGTTTGGGAGGGAGAGAAAGAGTGTTAGGGTTTTAGTTTATGTTATTATTTATAATAACATGTTAAACTTTAGTCCCTCAACTTCCAAATGTTACTTTTCTAGCATAAATAACTAGTTCTAGCACATTGAGTTAATGTTTATACCATGTTATCACATAACACATAAGTCTAACACATAATTATCACATAATTATTGTTTTGACGTTTTTCGTTTATTCACCAATCGTTTGCGTTAACTCGTTTGTGTTTCGGTGCAATTCCCGAAAGACTACACATGTAGTAAGTGTTAAGCGTCATTTAAACCCTAGTTTAAATGTAATGAGGTGTGCGTTATAGATTCAGTGATCTTTTAGTTTGAATTGACGGAGTTGAGTTAATGGAGTTAACCTGAAATTGACGATTGTCACATATACTTTCTTTCAAAGTATCAACAACTCCAATATCAAAGAGTTCTGGTTTGAGAATACTGGGTAAATGGGTGGATACTCAGTTTCTCCCTTTGTCTCTTCTTGTTTCATGTTCCTTGAGACACTTGGTTTCTTTTGAGGACTCCATTTTGTATGAGTTACTACACTTATATTCTTTCTTTTATATCCTCCATAAATGTCATAAGGAAGATCTCTTCTCATATGTTCATAATGTTTCATCATTTTTTGTGTAATTCTGCGTAATATAGGAATATTGTCCTTTGATTTCTTTCTTTTCATTTCTTTACCTTACTACTCCCACAACTTGAACATTTTCCACATGAATTACTTGAGTTTTCTTCAAATGATTCACAAGACTCTTGATCTTTCATGGAAACTTTAACTTCCATTGATTCTTCATTTTCATCTTCTTTTGTTTCATCAAACCTTAACACAAACTCCCCTTCTTCATTTACTACAAACCTTGTAGTTTTCAATGAATTCCTTTGTCTCATTGAATACCTTCTTGAACTGATCTAAATAAGCTTCTCTTTTCTCTTTGTCAACCTTTAATGAATAGTTGTCATTGAAAGGTGGTGGAACAACTTTATATTTATCTTCAGCTTTAATCTTCATTAGTTTCCCACATATGTTTTATGTTGCAACCAAGTTCTTTAGAAAATCAACTTCAAGTTGAAGTTGGTTAGTTTTTTTACTTTTTATCCAAATACATCTTCTTCAAACCTCCTATTTCAATGGTGTATCTTGATCGAGTTTCATAATTGTCTAGACAATATTGTTCTAGACATTTGATATGGTTTTCATAAGTTATTTCTCTCATTTCATAAACATTGATGAGTTCTTTCTTGAAACACTCAACTTGCAATTTACCAACCTCTTTTCTCAATAAGTCATTCATATCAAGTAATTATAAGATTGAGTAATTGGAATATACTTGATATGTTGAAGATTCAGCTTGATCATTTCTTTTAGCCATAATTGCTACATTGGAGGTTTCAATCTCTTCTGCATGATTGCTCTAGTCAAACAAACCATCTTGTGGTTGTTATGACACAACAATATTTCTTGATTTCTTGGTTGTGGTACATTGTTTATATTCTGGTTTGCAGGTCCTTGAGGTGGATTATGTTGATTTTTCATGGATAGGTTGTTGTTGGGGAATTATTTGTTGTTGCTAATGTTGTGTTTGAAAGTTGTTGTAGAACTGCCTGTGCTGTTGACCTTGTCCTTGATTTTGATGTTGATTCCTTTGAAGATGTTTGTTATTGTTGTTGTTATGGAATTGTGTTTGTTGATTGCATTCTATTGCAAAATGACTTGGTTATTGACAGTTGTAGCAAATTGCCTTGAATTTATCAAAGCCAATCCTTTCATTTGGACTAGAGAAAGTAGATCTTCATGTCCTGTTATACAACATTTTGCTTCTCAAAGCCAACATTGTTGTTTGCCATTTGAGATCCATATCTTCAAGATCACCAGCATCAATTTGTTCCAAATCTTCTTGCAAACACTTGTGTAAATCAAGTTCTTGGCCATAAATGCATTGTAGGATAGAGTAAACATAGAAAACAAAGCTTGATATTCATTTCCTTGACTGGAGTTTCCAAGAACATATGGAGCATGTCCACTAGACATAGAAGTTGTTTCACCATCATCTATCATTTGGACATTGAATCTTTGTTGTCCAGATTGACTTCCTGATGCTTGACTTACTACATAAACCCTTTGAGTTTCAACATTAAAGTCACTAGGCTCTTCAATGATAAGAATCTGTTGTTGATTCTTGGCAGAGCGATTTCCCATTAGAGCTATTAGGGCATTTTCAACTTGAATGTTAGGATTCTCTTTTTTGATCATGTGATTCTTAATCATTTCATGCCCAACAGCCTAAAGGAAACATATTACATCATCTAACTTGAAATTGGGAAAATTGGCCTTCTCCTTGATGAGCTTGCTTGTTGTATACCATTCACCAGATAATGAGTATAGCAGTTTCTTGTTTAGATAAAAATCTGTAATAGAAATATCAGTTGTGCTAATTTCATTGACAATTTCTACAAATCTTTGCAAAACTGATTTCAACCTTTCTCTTTCCTTAAACATGAATCTGTCAAGTTGATGCTTCAGCTTGTCTTTCTTAATGTCTTTCAATTCAGGGTTGCCTTCAAACATTTCCACCACTGCATCATACATTTCCTTTGCAGTTGTGTGATGGTTCACACTTGTCAAAATTTCCCATGACAAACCCAATTTCAACACTGAAAGTGTCTTTTCATCCCTTTTCTTCATCTGTCTTTCAACAGCTTGATTTTTGTTTGCTATTTTTTGGGAACATAAGGACCATTTTTGATAGAGTTTCATAGTTTAGTGTCATTGTAACAAACAACAGCCTCAAACAGTACCTTCCACTTGATATAGTTTTCTTGACCTACCAATCTTGGAATCTTGTTAGTAGACACTTCTTGGTCATCCGTTTGTTTGAAAACATTTTTGGTATTTTTTTATATTTTTTAACAAACTTTTAAAATGAAAATTACTTAAAATTTCAACACACTTTGAAAATATTCAGATCTGTGGATAAAATCCTTGAATATGATTAAAAAACAGATGGATTAAACCAAAATCTAGACTCAAAACAAACAATAATCAATGTGAAACCAAGATTAGAATATTTTTAAACCTAAAATTATTGCAGATCTTAAGAATGAAGAGCAAAATAGCTGACATCACGTATCAATGTATTAGTGCTCTGCTTACGTCATCATCTTTAACCTCAAATCAAATAGATTCAGTAAAAGCTTCACAATCAATCTTCACAGCAACACATTGGTCTTCACAAGAGCTTTATACAACTCTGATACCACTTTTCAGGATCGATTTTCTCACTATCAACCTCATTACCCACAATAAAGTAATGTTGACAAGACGGATTATGAAATTGCCAATGTAAAGACCCCTTGATTACTAAAGGGGAAATCAATAATAATCAGGATGTTTCTATAAGAACACAAAGCTAACAAACAAATAAGAGACTAAAAATATTTCCATTGATATTAATCAATATTACAAAGGGAATAACTTTAGGGTTTCTAGTTGGAATGTCAGGTGCGGCTGCTTTTCCATATGAAATATTCTATTTGCTTGGAAAGTGTGTTATCATCCGTTGTAATAAATATGACCTAGTATTTCCTTAAATAGCCACACCTGAGACCTTCTGGAAAACCCAAATGATTGATAAACATATTCAAACGCATTCAAAATTATTACAAGTGACAGATAGGTCTACGAGTAAGCTTTTGTCTTTACTGATCTAACCTTGTAATCCATAAGTGTGATGCTATAGTTCTCCAAGCAAGCTTTTACTTTAAATATTTTCCTTAGAAAATATTCTTCAAGCAGACTTCAATCTTCATGATATAATCAAACTTTTCTCGAGAATATCCTACGAGCAAACTTGTTCTTCTTGATCTCTTCAACCTTTTGTCAATGACTGATTCTAGCAAACTAAGTGTGCTTGGGTACTGTACTTGCTCGAGGTTAAACCTTGCTTGTATAAGTCCTTAGTATAATTCCATTAACTCCCTACAAGTGTACAAGTGTGCTTGAGATCATATCATTGAAACCTTGCTTGACCCATCAAATTACTTGGTTAAGCTTGGCTTAGTCAAGACTTTTCTCTACGACAAACCTTGCTATACTGAATAATAATATTTCTTGATGAAGTGTATTTTGCTCGAACCAAACACTTGGAATAATTTCAGAAGATAACCTTGATCTAAGTAAGATACCTTGCTTAAATAGGTACTAGGCTTGCTCGAAGTATCTGGTTGGCTCGAATTCCATACTTAGCATATTTCTGAGGAGGTTGAGAAGATTCCAATCTTCCTTGATCATTTTCAGTCCCAACATTGGTACTCATTATTTTGCCCAACATTGATTGGAACATAAAGAACATGAAAACTTGTAATAGAAAGGTATCCCGATCATCTATTATTTGCACATTAAACTTAGACTGACCAGACTGATTACTATAATTTAATTCATATGGTTCTTTAATGATTGGAAGCTGTTGTTGAGGTTTTGTGTTAAAATTACTAATAGGAGAAATGAGAGCATTTGTGAAATGAAATCTTGGTTTGTCTTCTATGATTATGTTCTTTTAACTCATCTCATGCTCTGCTTCCTGTAGGAAATAAATGACATCATCCAGCTTAAATTTTGGAAAGTTGACCTTTTCTTTGATGAATTTACTAGCAGTGTACCATCACTAGACAATGAGGACTGTAAGTTTTTGTTCAAATCAAAATATGTGATTTGTAAGCCAGTTTTTCTAATTTCATTGACAATGGATACAAATCTTTGTAATACGGATTTCAACTTTTCCCTTCCTTAAACTTGAACCTGCCAAGTTGTTGTATCAGTCTATCTTCCTTTATATCTCTCAATTTAGTATTTCAGTCAAACATTTCAACGACAACATCTGTCACACCCTCAAATTCCACTAACGGAGTTTTACCGTCAGAGGGTGTGAACTAACAGGATCGGAATCATTAGATATAATCAAACACCATATTTAAAGTTTTCAAAACCAACAGGACATCAAGTTTTAAATGAAATGCGGAAGCGTAAATTGTAAACCAAAAAGTTGCGCCACACCGGACGACTTAGAAATCCAAGTTATCAAGATAAAAAATAAAAGAAGTTTTTTTAATGCAATGGTGTTTAGCGAATGCATGTCCTATACCGTGCGCCCGCCTCGGCTACCTGAGAATAACATTCTAAAAGTGTCAACACAAGGTTGGTGAGTTCACAGGTTTAAATAAACAAAGCGTTTGCGTTTTCGCGTTACGAGATAGTGTTAAGTCATTTATATATCAATAGGTAGCTAACCTATCAAGCATTCAATACTAAGTGTTCGACACCGAAGCTGACTGTTTATCAATTGCCTTGCCACCATGTCAACCACGACCATGGTAATGTGTTAGCCAAGATTACACCCACTCGACCTACAGTCGAGTTTAGAGTTGGGTGGGGTTTGTCATACCCAATAGTACTACTCAAAGGTGACTCGCTATTATCCCAATATTAACCGGTTCGATGTTATGAAGGACTTTGGTTGGTTTGTTTTCCACTTAGTCTTACAAGTGATATATAAAGAATAACAAAATCTAAAGCGTGGAGTATGTTATCTCCCCCTAATAAAATCGTTTAAAAAGAGTAAAAGGGGCCGTGAAACTCACTGATTGCGATGATAACAAAAAGAATCCGAGAGAGGTGTGCGTCACAGAAAATCCTCACTAGTGCTCTAAAACAAAAATGAGATTTTCTAAGTATTTATACTACGAGTGAGTCCCTAGACTCAGCACAATAAACTTATTCATGAGATACGTTTCATGTTTCGTTTGTGAAATAAGTGCGACTCGACAAACACGTTGGTGATAAGCTACATGCGTGAACAAATATCGTGTCAAGTGTTACTATTGTACCTTACTAGTAAACTAACTCTCACAAGGGCAATTAAGTCATACACATAGCGAACATCGATCAACTATGCACTTTTCATGTTAACTTAAGTAATTCAGCAGCTATTTTATCCAGGTAGATTTTCACTCGACAAGATTACTCTATTTCATAAGTCAATACACGTCCATAAAATCACCAAATCATCACAAAAGCACACTTGAGTTATATTTCTAAAAATATTTTTATTATATTTTTATCATATACGGTTTTCTCACAATGATCAAAACATCATAGTAAACACACAACAGTCATTATCATGCGCAATATAATTTTTTTTGTTATTCCCGTTACATAGAAAATCCAATTAATTCAAGACCAATTAGGTTAGATTTCTAACTCAGAATATTAACTTCCAGAAGTGGAATCACCCCCATTGGTCTTGTCGTTTATGAGATATCATAATCGCAAAAAAGCCTACCTACAGACTTCCCGAATCAGACTTGCACAACAGATTTGTAAAATAATAAAACTAACTTTTACACGTCAAAATATTACAAACTCAGACTCTTTAGAAACTAGACTTGACCTACTACATCATAGAATCAACAATCACGTCCAAATACAATATTAACATCGAGTTACAGTCGTTTAAACACGAATTCAAGAATCTGTCCAGCATCAGTTTTCCTCAAAACTCAACCTACAATTAACCTATGACTAATAATCAAGCATGTAACCCTAATTCATCAACAAGCAACATATTTAGCTCTTAGGGTTTATGATTACAGGTTTAATCATGCAATTATTTGATAGAATTTATTAGATATGGTGTTTATATTACCTAGTTAGCTTCTTGGATCTTCAAAACAACTTGAATAACACTTGTATGTGTGTGTGGTGTGTGCTTGTGGCTTTGGTCGATCAAGAGCAAGGGGAAGGGAGGATGCCGTCGGGTGAGAGGAGAGGGAGGGAGAAAGGGTTAGGGTTTGATAATAAGTTGTTTATATAATTAGTTAAATATATTACAAGTTAAACATTGCACCCTAAACTTCTAGTTTAGTTTAATTCTAGCATAACTAGTCAATTACATCCATAATATGATGTTATACATACAAGCAAAAATGTACACATATAAACGTAACACGTAATTATACCAAGTACTTGTTTATAATATTTATTGTTTGTTCAACATCGGTTTTAGTCGACTAGTGTGTGTTTCGGTGAAATTCCAAAAGTCTACTTGTGTAGTGATTTTCATGCGTTATTTAAACCCTAGTTTAAATGTAATGAGATATGCGTTACAGCTCGTGTGATCTTAAGTTTGAATTAACGGAGTTCGGATTAACCGAGTTAACCTGAAATTGACGAGTGTCACAACATCATACATGATCATTGTTATTGTATGATGGTTGACACTTGAAATTTTATGTGAAAAGATCCAAATCAAAGTTACATCATTGGTTCATTAAGAAAAATTACTCATCCAATCAAGTTTTTGTTGAAAAAAAGTCATGTTCTGAAAGTTCGGATAACAATGTCATATCAGTCAAATCCGAAAGTTTATAAAATTCAATAGTTTTACATGTGAATTCTGGACGTTCAGATAGCAAGAGTTCTAATTTAATGAATAGGCCTGAATATTGTGAAACTGTTGAGATTTTTGAAAATGTCAAATGATTCAAGATCAAGGGGGCTTGGATTTCTTTGTTTTCTTAAACTGTGTGCAAAGGGGCTCCAAAAATTCATAACGTCTATCATTGGAGCATGGTTGTTAGACTATCAAGACGTGTGGGGGGTAATTATTGAAGATGACTTAATGATAGAAGTTTTGAGAGCCTAGTCTAAGCAAAATCTGAGGAGGAGTCTGTTGAAGCATGAACGTCTACTGCTTAGACACCAAGACCAAGCACTATCCAAGGTGGATTATGTTAGTGAAAAATGTCAAATGCTAGGCCTTTTAGGGTTAGACGAGCTGAAATTGTCAATTTAGTGTGTTAAGGGCGTATAAGTCATGATTACCGGTGCATAAGACTTATAAAACGTATAACTCTTATACGCTTCAAGCCTTACACGCCCATAGGTGTTCATGTATATATATATATATATATATTCTAGATGTTGTCATATTTTGTAATCTTTTGATGAAAAATTTATCACTTGTACTCTTTGACATTGTTATATGAAATAGTGATAATTACTTTGAGTTGATATGTGTTTGATTACTTGCTATTTATTTCCGCCTTATAGCTTAGTATAGTGACACAACGTATTCGGTCCGTATCGTATTGCACCTACACGTATGTGATGAAATTATATGATCCGGCAACCGGTCTTTCAATAAAAACTAAAATTTCATGACCGGGATCATGTGTTGACGTTTACGTTAAATCTATTATTTAATGTACCAAGTGGAAATCGGTACAAGATGAAAAACACGATAGAATATACTCATTTAAGCAAAAAGTTTATTGATAGTAGTTACTCGATAGGAGATATTACAATTAAGTACACGAGCTTGTCTGGATCAGAAAATATAACATTTAACGAAATGATCCAGAAGCTTAAGAAACGAAAATAACATACAACCTATTTATACAGCAGTTCACAACCACATATATGTCCAACAAAGATTCCATGTATAAGTCCCACAAAGTCAGTGTATGACCCAAATGGATATCATATCCGTATAAGTCCATGTGCCATGCAATCTCAATGTATAGGTCCACTCAAACCCGTATAAGTCCATGCACATGCGAACAATCAACTTGTACTTCCACTAATAGCCGCGCATACCTACATATCCGTCCAACAATACAACATATATGTCCATAACATATGTGCTTGTTTGTACATATCCGCTGATTACGTTCTTCGCAAAACCCGTTTCTACGTTAGTTATCAATACTATTAACCAACCAAAACAAGACAAAAGCGAAAGATGTTTCGTGTACCAACAAACTCCCTTTTAGATTTTGCTTCGTCTTGTTTGTTTAAACTCTTGACGTTTTTGTACCTTCAATAATAGTGGTTTAAACTTGGTCATCTAAAACAAAGATCTCTTGACGTTAAGCTTTCCTCGGTAAATGTATAATCTTCTAAACTTCTCTAAACATTCATCCGCACTACTATCGCATTCTGATCTTCGAATTTCAAGTTCTTATCTCCAACATGTATCGTTGAATCATCAATATTCAAGTAAGGACAGCGTATACGTAAAGTTTTCGTCAATGTTATCTTTAACATGTATGCTTGTATATGTTGAATCTCTTATCTAGTCATATAAGTATGTAGAACCAAATGATATATAAGTCATGTCCTTACTTATATATGGATGATAGATGTTGATATATTCATGTAAAGATAAGATATTAACATTTATGACTTGTAATATTCAACCTACATTGATATGATATGTTCAAGTTTCGGTTTACAACGACACAGAATGCATTAAAAATGACAGAAACGAGATAACCATCGGGTTTTTTTGAGTAGAATCGGAGCCACACGGCTTTGATACCAATTAAAAGTTTATGACCGGGATCATGTGGTGACGTTTACATTCGATCTACTTGTGAAACCCGTTACGGATCTAGCCGCATCGATACATCGATTATACAATATGATATAGATACTTTAAATACATAGTTTATTGATAAATAGTGTGAATAATTACATAATAAGTTATGGAGAGTATTAACTTAGATCTAGAACTCTCTCTAAATATGTACACCTACATATGAGCATGGATATGCCTATTTATAGGCCAAAGCACCAATTCATTAAGTTAACTCTAATTCGTTATGCCTCCATAACGAATTAGACTCCATTCGTCAACTTTTCATGACAAATGATAATAACTTAATGAATGAGCTTATAATCTTAACGAACTAGCCAAGATTACTAACGAATGGACCTCATTCGCTATACAAACCATAGCGAATGGGCCATTTACAATAAATAAACAATCTAGACTATGTATACATTATTCGAATGCTACGGACAACAATTTCGTGCACTAACACTACTCTTTAATCTACTGAGCGGAAATCGGTACAAGATGAAAAACATGATAGAATATACTCGTTTAGGCCCAAAGTTTATTGATAGTAGTGACTTGATACAAGATATTACAATTAAGTACACGAGATTGAGTAGATCAGAAAATATAACAATTAACGAAATGATACAAAAGCATAAGAAATGATAATAATATACAACCTATTTATAGAGTAGTTCACAACTACGTACATGTCCAACAAAGATTCCACGTATAAGTCCCACAAAGTATAACCTAAATTGATATTATATCCATATAAGTCCATGTGCCATGCAATCTCAACGTATAAGTTCACTCAAACCCGTATAAGTCCATGAACATGCAAACAATCAACTTATACTTCCAACAGTAAAACATATACGTCCATAACATATGTGCTTGTTTGTACATATCCGCTGATCATGGTTTTCGCAAAATTCGTTTCTACGTTAGTTAACACTACTATTAACTGACCACTAACAAGACAAAAGCGAAGACTTTTTGTGTACCAACAAATGGAACAGTGGTCAGCTTACGTCATCTTCTTCGATCTTCATTCAATCTGCACAAATCTTCCGAATCTTTCGCAATTACTTCTTGTAGCAACAAAACGGTCTTTACCAAGATTACTCAAGCTCTGATGCCACTTGTTAGGACAGTATTGTAACTCCCACACAAACACGAAATCAACAAGAAAACTACGAGATAGAAAAGATGTAAAGATCCATAAATTATCGCCGATGGAATCAAATAAATCTGGATGTTGCTAATTATAGAAAGAACACTAAACAAACAAGGAAACACACGATTCACTCAAAATATTTCTATTAAAATAATCATAAAGATTCAATTGAAATGCTTTAGAGTTTTAGGTGGAACATTACGTGCTATTGTCTTCTGTACAGAGAATAATTAGTATGTCTCAGAAGATGTATCATTACAAATCATTCACAAAATAAACACAAGTGTCAAAACAGGTCTTCGAATAAACATGATCTCTATCGAGTAGTCCTTGTAATCCTGAGTGTGCTCGAGGCATTTCTTTGAGTAAACTTTAGTTAAAGGGAATTTTCTACCAAGCAAACTTCAAACTTCATGATATATCCAAAATTTTCTTGGAAATATCCCACGAGAAAATTAGTTCTTCTTGATCTATTCAGCCTTCTACTTAGACTTATTTAGGCTAAGAAGTATTCGAATAAACATGATCTCTGTCGAGTAGTCCTTGTAATCCTGAGTGTGCTTGAGGCAGTTCTTTGAGTAGACTTAAGTTAAATGAAATATTATTCCAAGCAAACTTCAAACTTCATGATATATCCAAACTTTTATTTGAAATATCTCCTGAGAAAAGTAGTTCTTCTTGATCTATTAAGCCTTGTACTTGGACTTATTTAGGCTAAAAAGTATACTCGGATAAGATAACTTTGCCCGAGACTGGAACTATATTAGGGAAAACACTTAGAATAAATCCATTTACTTCCCACAAGAATATTTGAGATCTTTAATTATTATTCTTTGCTCAACCCACCAAGATTGCTTGTAACTTGGATTAAGCTCAGGCAATCAAATGTTTGGTTGTTTTCAAACTATACTCGATAGAAGAACAACTTTGCTCGACGAAGTGCAGCTTGCTCGAAGCTTGACATTTAGAAGAATTCCAGAAGATAACCTTACTCGTAGAAGATATCTTACTTAGATTAGTAAATAGGTTGCTCGAAGAGTCTGATTTGCTTGAGTTCCATACTTAGCATATTTCTAAGGAGGTTGAAAATATTCCAATCTTCCTTGATTAATCCATTAGGCCCAACAACTAAAATAACGTTACCATGTCAGATTATCTCTAGGATTAACGTATGAATGTATGAAAAGTAACTTATCAATAAAGTACTTTTAATGTAGCCTTCTCGCGTATGTATCATGTTATGCGATTATACTTTCTTGAGGATTAAACAGTTTCCTCAGTTGGTATCAGAGCGGGAGTTGCTCTTGATATATACCAATTTCGTTGTGATTTTGATCCAAGATAATGTTCTTCAAGCTTAAGTTACTGTTTGATCGGGTTTTGAAAGATTCAATGGATGAGTGATGAATTTGATTGTTGATTCGTGTTCCTGATGCAAATCCGAGGCTTCGTAATGTATTTTAGTAGATCAATTGGTTGTTTGATTAGATCTACCATGCATAGCCATGGATGAAGCTTGAAGCTACTTGCTAATTTAATTGGTGATGATTAAGTGTGTTCTTGATGAAATTGATGAGTGCATCAAGTTCATAATGTAATTTCAAAGCTACGTTGAAGATCTGGAATGCTAATTTGAAGATGATGAAGATTTGAAGTTTCCGGAGATGATAACCGTTTTTCCGATTAATGTAACTAATTTTTTGGGTGAAATTTGTTTTCAGTGGCTACAGTAACCGTTCCACGGCACATTCGTTAAATCACTGTACATATTCGTTACAGGTTCGTAACGTATGAAGTTCATTCGTTAACTTGTTTAACGAATGAAGAATGATTTAAAGTATGTATTAATTAGCTATTTTGTGTTACGAATGAGAGTATCTATAAAGAATGAGACCCATTCGTTCATGTGTAACGAATGTGGACTGATTATAATGTTTGTGGTCATTCATTCAATGGGTAACGTATAAGGACATGTTTAGCGAATGAATACACTGTTTTGGCGAATGAATGTCTGGATAACGAATGTGATTAGGTTAATGTATGTGGATAACGAATGAAACCTCATTTGTTCATAGTTAACATACAAAAAAAGTATTTTGGAAAATGTTTCTTCAACAAAATATTTTTGAGATATTTTTAATATGTGGGGACTCTTCTTAAAAATTTTGGTGACATATTTTACGGATGACTTTTCACGTGTATCTACTGGACGAGGGGGAGACCAAGAATAATTTAATTAGGAGTTTATCGGATATTTTTAAATATTTGTTCAAGACCTTTTGAAGTTGTTAAGAAAATGGGAAGATAAAAAATTTCAAATGAGTTTATTTGACTTGTATCTTCCTATGTTTGCAAGGGATTCTTTATGTTCTTGGGAGGTTTCAAGGCAAATAGTAATGAACGAATGTGATGTCCATTCGTTTATAAGGTTTTTATATGCCGTACACATTTACCCATTTCCTAAGACAACGGATGTCTCATTCGTTAAGATAAAAATTTCAAAGTAGTTTATTTAGCTTGTATATTTCTATGTTTGCAAGGGTTTCTTGAAAGTTTACTGCAATTCGGGTGGTAATACATGGTGTGAAGCAATGTTTGATTGAGTTCAAGATTGCAATTATTCTTTGATTTTTCATTGGTTGGTTCAAGATTTAAACCTAATTATGTAAGATACGAGTGTTTTTCTGTTTACTTCTTTCAGAAGGACTTTGATCCTGACAATGTTAGTTACGAGTATTCGCCGGATTACTTCTGTAGAATGGGACAATTCTTGAATGGGTTGATCTTGTTGAAAAATTCAATATGAGTCTTGTTAATCATATTTAAGAATCATATGTTTGGGATTGATCAATAGAGGTTGGAATTCGGCATCATTTGCCCAAATCATTATTGCATCGAAACAAATGGGATGTAAAAGAATTTAAAATAGTTAATTAGGGATAAATGTTATAAAGACAGGGGAAAACCAAAGTGAAAGACCTTGATTAATTGGTTTGCTCATGAAGATGTGTGACGACGCCAAATGTAAAGATATATTTTCTTTACCGGTGTTGATTGATAGTTGATGATTAGTTGCTGATTGTTGAAAGATTGAGCCATATCATATGCCAGTTGGATGTCAAGATGATCACATGGAGTTGCTTAATTTGAGTAGGAGAACTGATATGAGAAGCTATAGGTTTTTAGTTTGCTGAAAAGACTTAGATATTGTCTATCTGCACATCCCCGAGAATCATCACTCAAGGGGGGGGGGGGTTATGTATTAATCGTGACTAATGATTTGTAGTTAATTGTTAAAGTATTTGAAGTTAAAGTATTCAAAAACACGATAAATGGGAAGTCTGTTAGCGCATGATTTGTTGTCTGCAGCTGATTGAAGAGGCTAGGAGTAGTTTAGTAAATAGGCTATAACGTAATATAGCTCATTCGCTAAGCATGATTTGCGAATGAGGTCCAATCGTTAGATTAACTGCCTCATTCGTTAGCCTAGGGGCACATTTTTTAAGAGTGTAGCGAATGTAGCTCATTCGTTATTTAAGGTTTCCCATTCGCTATGGAATGTAGCGAATGGGAGCTCATTTGTTAATGGGCACACCACATTCGTTAGTGATGTTAACGAATGGGGTCTGGGCCTGTATATAGGCAGATCCTATTCACATGAGCTAAGAGATCCGTGTCTCATATATTAAACTACGGAATGTAGAGAATGGGAGCTCATTCTTTAATGGGATCACCCCATTCACTAGTGATGTTAACAAATGGGGTTTGCGCCTACATATAGGCAGATCCTGTTCACATGAGCTAAGAGATTCGTGTCTAATGTATTAAAGTAATGTTACCTTGTTGTGTCTGATGTACTCAAGTAACGTATCAATAAAGTATTGTTAATGTAATCAACTCGTGTACGTATCATGTTATGCGATTAGATCTTGCTAGAGGATTAAACGGTTTCCTAGAGGATTAAACGGTTTCCTAAGGGTCTACATGGGTTCAACTCAAATGGCTACACTTTTCAATATTTATTCCTTTTTCACACTTTACTTAAGTGTACGCCATGTAAATACATTGGCTGGAATGAATTGCCAATCAATGTTCAACATCTGGCATATTCAATCCTAATTGGTGAAAATTACTAATTTTCACATTCACTTTTTGATGATCTTGTTAATAATGTAAAAACATTGCCAGCCCCTAAGGGAAAACCAATTTTATGTTTCCAATGTTCATAATGATATACTTCATGAAGGTATTATCCAACTCTAATTTGATCCAAGGAACATCTCTTAAAAGTCAACGTCTCAGCAATGAGATCCTTATGAGAATGAAGGATTCTAGATCCTTAACTTTGGTTGATGAGGATGAAACTACTCAAACTGTTGATGCTCCGGCAATAATAGTTACAGAGACCGAGCCCACTGCTCCTAGTGATCAAAGTACTCTACCTAGTACTTTAAAACCCACACCTACCACATCAAAGAGCCTGAAGCACCTGTGGGAAGACAAAGCCACAAAGAAAAGAAACTATTGTTACTTCCTCACAACAAGTCACACCTCCAACCAAACCAGCTTCTCAGTCATCCTCACGAAAGCCAATTGTCGTACTTCTAGGGGAACCAAAACAAAGTTTTGAAGGGATAATTGTTGTGCAAAACGCAGTCTGTTAAAACCTAACATTACTTAGACACTCTAGTTTTAAATTTATAAATCTAGACTCTCCTAATGCTAGACCACTAGACAGGCAAGTGTACCTATCAACTATAAACCAAGTCCAGATGTCGAACCCAAAGGACACTAGCGACACCTAAACTAGACACTGACTAATAACTTAAATTAAAAGATTTAATTGATTTTTGTTTTTTTATTAATTATTAACTATAAATTAAATAATTTTAACTAAAACTGACACGAAAATTAGACACGGACAAATAAGACTGAAACTCAAATAGAGGAAACAACTACCTAGGTAAGGAACCCTACTAGTCAACTCATAAACTCTCAGAAATGGAATTATGATTGGTACCGTATTCTAAAAATATGAAATTTAAGGAATAACTATAGTAAGCTAGATCACCTCCCGGTCTCACCAACAATACTTAAGAACCCTAAATATCATGTATGCTCGAGTGTTTAATGGTTCGGATCACCTCCCGGTCTCACCTTACCTAACTATGCTAAGGTACTCAAAGAATAAATTACCTCCCTGTCTCTCTAATCGCACAACACACTAAGGCGTAAATGGGTACTCTATTCTATTAATTTCGGTTATAATTCGGATCTGTAAGAATCTAAAGGAATCTAGGATAACTCACTCTGTGCAATCACTACCCAAACTCGCAAAAGACCAAAACAGACGACAATTAATTACCTCCCGGTCTCTCAAGCGGCAGAATATAAGGTATCTCTAAACTCTCAATTACCGTTCCTATGGAATACGTTAACTATAAACCATAAACTAGTTACAAACAAACACTAAGTAACCTAATATGCATCAATACATGAAAGACATTCACAAAGACCCATATGGAAAATTAAATTGATAATAAATTAATACCAAATACGCATATGCATCACAACCAAATAAAATAAAAAGTTTACCAAAGCATGAACCAATAAATAATAAAAACAAAACTGAAAATAAAACGAGTCTACAAAGTAATCATCCAAACCAAGGAAGTATAAAAGTTTAGCCAATCATAATTACGAATGAAACAAAGATTAAATATTTATTGTGGTTCATCGTAAAAAAGATATAAATATGATTGAGCTACTAGCATTTGAGGTTAAATTAATAGACCAGCTAGCCTGCTTACTTCTTTAATTCTTCTTTCACGTTCAACCGTGAGTTGTTTGCTTCCAAAATAATTTGTTTCTTGTTTCAGTGGTAACCTCAAAAGGGGGGGGGGGGGGGGGGACCCCTTTGACTACCGTTCCAATATGCTCCTCGGCCTCTCCCTTTTTCTTTTGTTAACCCCTTATTTGACCTAATCTACCTCTTTAAAATGTGTCATCTGGGTCTTTTTTTTATTATAAGCTTTTTTCCTTTCGTGATGAGCTTAAGGAACATTAACTTCTCATTATGTTATGGCCCGCCAAATTCGCTTGAATTCCCTGTGCACATCAAATAAACAATAGGATATTAGATTGTCATTGAAGAATTAATTAAAAGTTTTCAACATTATTTTTTATAATAATAACAATAGTAATGAATATAATAATAATCATATAAAATCTATTTAACTCCTTATTGAACTCAAGTTTAGTGTAAAGTATTCAATTTTTGCTCATCGTCTCTTCAAAACCTTTATCATTCAAATATGAACCAAATAGAAATATAATCAATGAAAACCTGACTCAAAATACTTAAAAGCAAGGGAAATATTAATATAATATTATGTATATTTTAGACCACATCACTAATCAGCATTCCAACTCCAAGTCGGTCTGCTAGGGCACCTTCTCTTTCACCTCCAATAGACCACCATATTATTACCATCGATGATTTAGCTCAAGTAATTTCCAAAGTATCTCACATCTATAAACATAGGACTTTGTATACCTCATCACCTAAAAGGCAAACACCCTTATCCAAATTGCTGTTGTTGAGATATGCATTAATAACCCTATGCTAGAGGAAGCTAATATCCTTATCTTGCTACAAGTGATTTGGATAAAGGATAAGGAGCAACTACAACCACTATTGAAAAAACTGTTTCTTAGCTGGTCAGGGATTTAGGATCTATGACTCCTATCAGACAACAATTGATGATATTTTGATATGAACTCCAATTGGAAGTTCCCATTGCAAAGAAAAATGGGCATTTGAACAATTTCCTGATGCAAATCCTGATTTTGTTTCAAATAAACTACTCATGGCGATATTGTTATCCACTTAAACCCAGCCACCAGCTTATCAAGCCCCCAATTGCATTAAGCTCTTTAAGTTTAAAAACCACGGCTACACCTACCCCATCTCTGACAAAGAGAGCTAGAAAAAACTAGAGTCATAGCATAATGGTTTGACAAATCACCATAAGGCAAGGACTTGTTGATGGTACTAAGTAGATGAACTCGGTGAAATTTGATGGATGAATGCTCTTGTGGAGACCGTACGAGCATACCCTAAATATTGTTGGACTTTGTCCTTTATATTCCCTAAAAATATTTATTGACTAAAAACCTTCGAGCCCCAATAGTGTTCCTTAGAGTCACCATCCCCTTGGTAACACGTAAACTTTCAGTCCCGTCTAGTATGTGAACTTTGGCCTCTTTTTTATTTATTTTTGAGAATACTTCTTTGGCATTTTACAATATATAACTTTCTCTCTCTTTTGTTTTTCAGACCAACTTTTCATAATAAACTTTCAAAACATACTTCTCTTTTTTTTTCTTTTTTTTTTCATTTTTTCTTTTTTTATATCATCCTAAAGTATATAACTATTTCTAAACTCATAAAAAAATGGACATGTGGTGGTGTGCTGGTTTGAGTGCATCTAATTCTTACCATTTCAAAGTTTTTAGATTATGGTAATCCTCCCTAAGCATCGAAATTCGGTTTAACTGTTTTTCAAATTATTAGATATATAAAATTTGCTAAAGAAGACTATCAAAGGTAGTTGGGCCTACCTACACATCCCAAGCTTAGTGCGTTATCTTTTATTTAATCTCATATATAATAGTAGTTTTAAAAACAAATCTCAAATTTTTCTATCATTTACCATTATTTGCAAAAAATGTTGGTATGTATTCGGGACAATTTTTTTTGACTATTTTTTTAAACTTTTTATTATTATTATTATTATTTTTTAAAACTTTTTGAAATTTTTTAATATAAAAACGTCAGTTTCCCATCCCCACACTTAAATGTCACATTGTCCTCAATGAGACAGGAAAAAGACAAAAATTAAAGCACATTTAAATATAAGTAAAGTGGAACAGACTCCCCTGGTAAGTATGACGATATTGCCTCGCGAGTCGTGTCACGTGTCCTCCAATTTGAACGAAAGCCTCATACTCCATTTCTTTATACCAAGCTGTCACTTACGAACGAAAGCGGAAATTAATAAGAAAATAGCCTTCCCACACTTGACTAAAACCATGTATCATCAATTAGCCAATATCCTAGAGCAACCTAAAAGCAAACCAAGAAACAGCCAGGACAAGAAAACAAGAAACCCCAAAAATAAAAATAAAAAATAAAAGCAAAAACATACTACCGGGTTGCCTCCCGGGAAGCGCTAATTTTACAGAAGAGTCTTCAGCCAGACTCCCTCCTGAAATCACAATCAGGAGGCTTCTCTTCGTCATCTTCCATCTGGTCAAGTGGCTCAATCTCCATCTCTTTTATCACGCTCTCATAATCATTATTCCAGAATTCATCATCTATTTCATAGACGGCTTCCAGCTCCTTGTAAGAAAAACTCTCATTTTGAATTCTAGCACTTAACACGTCTAACCTAGCTTCGAGTTCCTCTATTCTACAGAGTCTTTCTCTATCGATCAACTTAGCAAGCCTAACTTCCAATTCTTTAATCTTTTGGAATCCTTCACATTCCTCTTGTTCGGCTCTTTCCAACATCATCTCTTTCCAACATCTTCAATATAAAATACTTCTAAACTGACTCGATCTATTAAACAAATTAACTAGACTCGATAAAATAAAACACAAACTAAACTATCCTAAACATGACTAGACACGCTTAATCTAAGACACTAACTCATAAGACACATAACAACTTAAGACACAAAAGACCAATTAATCAATTAAGTTCAATCAAAGCTAGTTTCGCTATCACCTAAGTATCCCCGGCAACGGCGCCTAAAACATGATGTGAAAAACGCGGACTGTTAAAACCTAACCTAACTTAGACACTCTAGTTATAAATTTATAAATCGTGACTCTCCTAATGCTAGACCACTAGACATGCAAGTGTACTTGTCAACTGTAGTAAAGCCTAACGAAGTCCGGATGTCGAACCCAAAGGACACTAGCGACACCTAAACTAGACTCTGACTAATAACTTAAATAAATGGATTTAATTTATTTTTGTGTTTTTATTAATTATTAACTATAAATTAAATAATACTTTAACTAAAACTGACACTAAAATTAGACATGGACAAATCGGACTGAAACTCAAATAGAGGAAACAACTAAGTAGGTAAAGGAATCCTACTAGTCAACTCGTAAACTCTCGGAACTGGATTTATGATTGGTACCGTATTCTAAAAATATGAAGTTTAAAGAATAACTATAGTAACCTAAGTCACCTCCCGGTGTCACCAACAATACCTAAGAACCCGAAATATCATGTATGCTCAACGATTTAATGGTTCAGATCACCTCCCGGTCTGACCTTACCTAACTATGCTAAGGCACCCAAAGAATAAATTACCTCCCGGTCTCTCTAATCGCAAAACAAACTAAGGCGTACAGGGGTATTCAATTAAATTCGGATATGTAAGAATCTAAAGGGATCTAGGGTAACTCACTCCCGTGAAATCACTATCCAAACTCGCAAAATACTAAAACAGACGACAATTAATTACCTCCCGGTCTCTCAAGCGACAGGATATAAGGTATCTCTAAACTCTCAATTACCGTTCCTATGGAATACATTAACTATAAACCATAAACTAGTTACAAATACACAGTAAGTAACCTAATATGCATCAATACATTAAAAACATTCACAAAGACGCATATGGAACAATAAATTGATAATAAATTAATACCAAATACACATATGCATCACAACCAAGTAAAATAAAAACTTTACCAAAGCATGAACCAATCAATAATAAATCCAAACCTGAAAATAAAACGAGTCTACACAGTAATCATCCAAACCCAGGCAGTATAAAAGTTTAGCCAATCATAATTACGAATGAAACAAAGATTAAATATTTATTGTGGTTCATCGTAAAAAATATATGAATATGATTGAGCTACTAGCCTGTGAGGTTAAATTAATAGACCAGCTAGCCTTCTTAGTTCTTTAACTCTTCTTTCTCGTTCAACTGTTAGTTGTTTGCTTCCAAATTAATTTGTTTCTTCTTTCAGTGGTAACCTCAATAGGGGGCGGACCCCCTTTGACTTCCATTCCAATATGCTCCTCGGCCTCTCCTTTTTTCTTTTGTTAACCCCTTATTTGACCTAATCTACGTCTTTAAATTGTGTCATCTGGGAATTTTTTTTATTGTAGGCTTTTTTTCTTTCGTGATGGGCTTAAGGATCATTAACTTTTCAATATGTTATGGCCCACCAAATTCTCTTGAATTCCCTGTGCACATCAAATAAATGATAGGATATTAGATTGTCATTGAAGAATTAATTAAATGTTTTCAACATTATTTTTTATAATAATAACAATAGTAATGAATATAATAATAATCATATAAAATCTATTTAACTCCTTATTGAACTCAAGTTTAGTGTAAAGTATTCAATTTTTGCTCATGGTCTCTTCAAAACCTTTATCATTCAAATACGAACCAAATAGAAATATAATTAATGAAAACCTGACTCAAAATACTTAAAAGCAAGGGAAATATTAATATAATATTATGTATATTTTAGACCACATCACTAATCAGCATTCCAACTCCAAGTCGGTCTGCCAGGGCACCTTCTCTTTCACCTCCAATAGACCGCCATATTATTACCATCGATGATTTAGCTCAAGTAATTTCCAAAGTATCTCACATCTATAAACATAGGACTTTGTATACCTCATCACCTAAAAGGCAAACACCCTTATCCAAATTGCTGATGTTGAGATATGCATTAATAACCCTATGCTAGAGGAAGCTAATATCCTTATCTTACTACAAGTGATTTGGATAAGGGATAAGGAGCAACTACAACAACTATTGAAAAAACTGTTTCTTAGCTGGTCAGGGATTTAGGATCTATGACTCCTATCGGACAACAATTGATGATATTTTGATATGAACTCCAATTGGAAGTTCCCATTGCCAAGAAAAATGGGCATTTGAACAATTTCCTGATGCAAATCTTGATTTTGTTTCAAATAAACTACTGATGCGGGTAAATCTATTGATAGCAGGCTTACAGATGAGACTATTCAATAAATATGCAATAATCATTTAAGAATTGACAGATCCAACTAAAATTTTGAACTTTGAGGTCTTAAAGGTCAAGAAGCTCATTCCCATTCCAATAACCCCAAAATTACAACCAATTTTTGGCCTCCATTCAGAATGAATTCCAAAACTGTGTCCACTAGTTTGTTACTATAAAGCCACCAACCACACAAAGCTCCCATACTGGAGGGTATAACCTCCTCTACACTAGAGTATTCTAAGCTCAAATCCTTCATCACCACCCAATTCGAAACTCCTAAACCAATGTCAACACAGACACTGTCATGCTCAAAAATTCCTAAAAACACTTGAAAATTAGTTAAGGAAACATAAGGATGACCAGAGTGTGAGAACCTAGCCTTGTGTTGAAGCGTGTGAACGGTGAGAAACGAGCTCGAATCTAGTATCGGTCTACAACATGTATTCACTCTTGAAAGATTTAGGGATAGATGTGGAAAGTTTGATTCGATTAACAATCCATGTAAGATGAAAAATTCTAATTGAAACCAAAATAGATAGATCTAGTAGTATGATTTCATTAACCGAATGATTTACATGTAGAACACTCATCCATGAACATCTACATACTCATAAACGCTCGGCCACCCATGAGCTTATCCCTGTGGGTAAACTCTCAATACAGCAAAACATCACACATGACTAAAACAAATGACCTAAACAACTATTTATACTAGTCTTGTGCCTTGGTCTTCACTCCACCCCACGTCTTGGATAAGACCAATGAAATAATATAAAAAACCCACTTAATTCATCCAGATATACTTTAATTACTAATTATTTTTCTTTTTTAACTTGAAATTAATTTTTATTATAAATGAGTAATGATTAAATGCGACGGTATATAAAACCCAACAAACTCCCCCCTTAAATTGATGCCATCGAACCACTTTTATGATCAACTCATAACCCGGTGTCTTTCATTGAATGTCACCCCCTCGCATTAAGCAACTCCTTTTTTTCAACGGTTTAGGAACTTATCTCAAAAATGGATTCAAATGCGTGGGCACAAAACGAGGCTTCAGTATCCAATAATCATCTTCGAGTCAATCTAAAATCGCAAAAGGAAAAAAACTCAAAATTTTCTTTTGAATGAGTCTTCCGGTTGATTCTACCATAATTGCAGTGAAATTCAATTAATTTTACTCACCCAATTTCGTTACAATACCTTTAACGAACGTGTCTTCAAATCAAGTGTGGGTGAAAATTTAAACTTTTCAATTTAAACAAACTTGACCATCTCTATCAAGAATTGCTGACAAAATTTAAAACAAACAAATTAAAATGATACATCTATGGTTGATAGTTGACATTTGACTTCGTCAACTCTTAAAATTAACTGGAAAATCAACCATCTTGATCTTTTAAGGACCTTGTTGAAGTAGTGAAATTTTGGTGTATTTTGCCCAACTTTTGCTCGAAAATCTTCAAAATTGACCAAACTGCCCCTCGTTGACTTGGTACAGTCAATGGCCATGTAGACTAAAAAAATCAATTCCAAATGGTTAATCATATTTGGACAAACATCTTTCATTTAGAACACTTGGTCAATCATATTCTTAAGAATTCTGATGATACGCTACTAGGGATGCTTCAGAATGAATCTGAATTGGAATATCTACATGTTGAAGACTTAAATGACATCATGGAATAGAATTTACCAGTAGATCATCCATTCCATGTAGGGATTGACATGTTCAAGCAAAGAGCAGCTGTTGTAAGAAATTAGACAATCAACAAAGAGAAGAGGAAGAATAAAAAATGATGATCAGGTAATCAACCTTTAAAAGACCATCTTTGATTTACTTGTAACTTGATTATGTTTCTTTATTTATTGTTATTTGATTTGTAATGCTATAGGGCATGAGAAAACATATGTAATAGTAGAGAGAGGGAAAAGGTGTTTGGAAAAATATTAAGTCCCCCTTTTATACTGGCATTTGTCTACTTGTGAAGTTCAAACGCTTTTGTCATTTTGTACAACAAAGATGTCAAAATACTTAGAAAAGTATTCAAAACCAAATATTAACTTTTCTCGAGCAAACTACCAAGCATAGTTAAATTCAAGTATGTTCAAAATTACAACTAGTGTTGGGTCTTAAGAATTGATAAGGAAAGATTGGAATCTTGTCAACCTTCCTAGAAATTGCTAAGTATGGAAGTCGAGCAAACTTGGACACTTCGAGAAAGGTATTTAATACCTCGAGCAAGATATCTTATGCGAGTAAGGTTATATTCTTGAATTTTTCTAACTGTAAAGAATCGAGCAAGCTACACTTCGTCGAGCAAGGTTATTCATAAGTAAAGTATGGTTTGTATATGAGAAAACACTTTATCAATATATGCTTAAACCAAGTTCACGAGTAACGGTCGGTCAAGAAAAGATTCAATAAAGATGAATCTCAAATATGCTTATAGAGAGTCTGAAATTTATAACAAGTGTTATTCCGAGCATAGTTCAATCTCGAGAAAAGCTACAGTACCCGAGCATAGGTAGTTTCCTCAATAATTCTAAGTCCATAATTGAAGAGATTCGAGCAAGTAATGTTTGCTCGTGGGATATGTCCGAGCAAAGTTTGTATATGTTTTGAAGATTAAAGTCGGCTTGGGAGGAATATTACAAGTAAAGTGTACTCAAAGAATGCTCTGAGCACACTCGTGGATTACAAGGTCTACTCGACAAGGATTACATTTACTCGAGCACATGTTCTGACACTTGTGATATTTTTTTAATATGTTTTGTAATGATTATAGTTTCTACAAGGAATGTAAGCTTGCCTATGTATCATTGATGGGACACAACCTTTTATCATACCTTTTGAGGACGTACTGATTATTCTCTCATAGGGCGCAACACCTAATATTCTCATCTGAAATCCTTAAAGTTTTCCGTTTGACGTTTATGACGAACCATTATAATGGAAATATTTTGAGTTAATTGTGTGTCTATCTTTTAGTATACTTACTATTAAAAGCAACATCTTGATTCTAGCAGATTCTGCTGGATATTATAAGAGGGTCTTTACATCTTTGTATTTCATGAGTATTATTGTCGATTAAGTTTTTTGTGTCACAAAATCACGGTCTTGACAACTTGTCAGTTTACTCGGAAAATAAAGATTAAGCACACTTAACAAACATATATTCCAGAAAAATTCCTATGAATAAACTGAAACTAGTATACTCGAATATAAGAGGTTACTCGAGAAATAAATCACAGGAATATTAACTAGGTATAATCATCAAGCACGCTACTTTACTCGAGATCAATTAAGTTTCTAATAATTATGACTTAGCAAGTTCTCTATAACATCGTCATGCAAGTATGCTTGAGTATCAAGTTTGCCAGCATAGCTTGAAGTTTATTAAAAATAATTAGAATAGTCAAGATAACTGATGTATATAAAAATATACATCTTTTTAGCATCAAATAATCTCTAAAATCTGCAACTTCTATCGTATAATATAGTTAAAATAACAACTTATCATGTAAAAATGTATTTTCAGGTGAATCCAAGCCTCAAACGAAGAAACGAATGAAAAAAAGAAAGAAAATCAACGAAAACCCAAGAAAACAGCAAAACATGGGGTTGTGCTTCAAAAAGCATGGGGCTGTGCTTTTGAAACCAAGGGGCTGTAGGCCGTGTTTCTGGAAGCATGGGGCCGTGCTTCTGGAAGCACGGGGCCGTGCTTACCTATCAGAAAAGACAAAAATCTACAAGAAAAGACAAAATAGCGGACAACTAGACACGGGGCCGTGCTTCAATAGACACGGCGCTGTGGTCACCTTTCAGAAAATACAAAAAGAATTTGGAACATGTCATAATAAAACACGGGGGCGTGCTTACCTAGGACGGGGCCGTGCTTCTATCTCCAAACAGCCTAAAAATAGAGGCTCTTATGTCATTTGAGAAGTGTGCCTTGAAAAGAATTCCATCCGTTTTCACTTATAAAAATACCCACTAACACCCACATTGAAGATCTAGTGAAGAGTTTGAATGCTTGGAGGTCATCATCATCAACCATCATCATCATCATCATTAAGAAGGAAGATTCATCCACATGTTGTTAGATTGTTCTAGTTTAATCATGTGTTTGTTATTATCATCCATCCTAATGTTCGTAACTATGATCATTATGAGCTAAACTCCATTTACCATCTAAAACCTATGAAGAAGATGATTATGAAAAACATGTGGTTTAGTTTGGTAAAGTACATGGTTATTTTGCAATTATCCATTGATGAAGAAATGTTTTATCACTTTAATCCAATACACAAAAGTTGATGACTAAAAAGTCATTCATTTTTATTCATGTTCTTGGAAACTAGAAATGGTAAAAAGAATACTTTGGTAATTTATTCAAGATAAACATAGATCTCTATGTTGTACTTAGAAATGATGAGATATAGAGTATGATCTATTTCTCTAGCTTTGATAATTCTAAAATAACATTGTTAACACGATTACTTAGGTTACCATGCTAGTTAAAGAAATCATATGTTAATGGAATGTGTAATTATAGCCTAATCTATTCAACCAAGGGGAGGATGTGTGAGTTAACTACAACTACTCGAAGTTGTTAGGATTGGTATTTGAGAAATCGAAGTCAATACTAATCATTCTGCTTTACCAACTGCTTGTCTACTTAAATTGACATTCTCAGGGTAGCATGCTATTAAGCATAGGATGGACTTGAAAATATGCATGCAATTATTCATTATTTCATAGAATGTGTTCACTCAAAAATGAGGTTTATAGTCTATCATATATTATTAGGATAAGTCTACCACATGTTTAACTAATAATCATGAAGGAACAATGGAGTGGATTCTAGATATTAGATGGTAACCTTCATATAATTGAACTACATGTTTAGAATTTCTCGTCTTGGTCACCTATATATTATATATAAATACTTATATTTTATAAAAATTTCAAAAATTAACCCCAAATGATTAAAATATCTGATTAAAGTAAAACAACGATCTATTATTAGAATCATTTGTGTCCACGGATCGATACTCGTTTAATACCAATACTATTCTGCGTACAAAATAGGTACACTTGCTTATTTTGTGTGTGTTTAGTCTTTGTCGAGATAACTTTTATAAATTTAAAACACGATCTTGTGCAAAATCTCAAATCATCCCATCCATCATATTTTAAAGCACACTTCAAGAAGCATCAAGTTTTTGGCGCCGTTGCCGGGGACACGGTACGTTTCTACGAACGATCCAAGTTTTTAATTTAATCATTGTCTATAATTGTACAAATTTTTCTTAACTTTTATTTATAAATTTTTACTAACTATTAAACTATAAAATTTTACGGCTAGCCTAATTTTAACCTTTATTTACTTAATATTTACCTTAGCTTAATTAACTTAGACCTTAGTTTAGTTCTAAAATAGTTTAGCCTAACTTTATTTTAAGTTCAACTAACCTCTACTTCAGTTTTAAATTTTGATTTAGTCTCATGTATTTCATCTACTTTTGAGCCTGAGCTTGTTTCTCCAATTTCTGAACCGGAGAAATTTTTTCGTCGACGAGCACGTAGATGGACTGAAGAAACCGCTAAAGAAATCAAGGACGAATCAGTAGACGCCACAACATCAAGGGAAAATCAAACAGAAGAAATGATGGCGGCCCAGAAAAATGAGCCGAACATGAGCCAGTATGTCAAGCCAACTCTCGAAGGCTATGGCAATGGAGTAGCTCCGCCTAATATCACTGAACATTACGAAATCAAATCAAGCACCATTCATATGGTGGAAAATTAAGTTCAATTTCATGGTCTCCTCGACGAAGACCCTCTTTCTCATATATCTCGATTCCTACGAATCTGGGGAACCTTTAAAATACAAAACTGTTCAAACGATTAAATCAAACTCAAACTCTTTCCTTTCTCTCTAAGGGGTCTAGCCCTAGAATGGATAGAATCTCTAGCCTCTGGTTCCATCACCACTTGGGACCAGATGGTTGAATAGTTTCTCCTCAAATATTTTCCGCCTGATAAAACTGCCAAATACCGAGCCAGCATTACCGGATTCCGGACCGATGATGACGAATCGTTACATGCATCATTGGAGAGATAGAAAAGTCTTCTGAGAAGATGCCCACACCATGGACTGAACATATGGTTATAAGTACAAACTTTCTTTGACGCACAATCCAGTAAAAACAAACAGGCTATGGACCAAATCGCGGGTGGAGATCTGTGATCCAAATCTCCTAACGAAGCATTTGAAGTCCTGGAGAAAGCTGAAAAGAAGAGTTCTGCTTACAACCCACCAAGATCTACACCTACCCATAAAGGAATACACCACATCAATTCTAACACTCTTGTCACAGCACAGCTTGAAGCCCTTTTTTAAAAATTCGAACAACTTCAAGCCGAGCTATCAAAAACTATACTCACCTGTGACACTTCTAGAGGAAAACAAAAAACAAGTGACTATAAACAAGTCACCATGGCTATGGAAGAAGTCGATTTCATCGCTCTACAAAACAACGCTTTCCGTAATAACTACAATCCAGGATGGAGAAACCACCCGACTTTCAGTTGGAAAGACGGAGGTAACACTCAACCCCTACCTTGATTCGAGAAAAGACCGATGAATCAATCCTTCCATCCTAAACCTCAATTCCAATATCACAATTCCATTAGCCATCAAAACTCAAGCTACTAAAAAATCGAAGAAATGTTGATTCAAATCATGACCAAAGCAAATGAAGCAGAGAAGAAGGCCGACTCAAGAGCGGTTGATATCAGCGGAGTATTGTTGAAACATGAAACTGAACTTAAAAGTCAACAACTAGAAACTCAGATCGGACAGATTTCCCGACAATTGTTTGAAAGACCACCCGACGCTCTTCCAAGAAACACTATAACAAACTCAAATGCTGCAGCCAGTGCTGTTACATTAAAAAGTGGCACAACCACTGTTGCCTCACAAACTTCAGAACCAGTTATGAAGAAGGAATCCCCTGATAAAACACAGAAAAGACTGATCACAACAGGGACCGTACAACCTAAGGAACCAGTTCGAACTTATTTTCCACCAATTCCATACCCTAGACGGCTGATACAGGAGAGATTGGAAGCTCAGTACGGGAAGTTTATTAAGGACGAATCAGTAGACGCCACCACATCAAGGGAGAATCAAACAGAAGAAATGATGGCGGCCAGAAAAATGAGCCGAACATGAGCCAGTATGCCAAGCCAACTCTCGAAGGCTATGGCAATGGAGTAGCTCCGTCTAATATCACTGAACATTACGAATTCAAATCAAGCACCATTCATATGGTGGAAAATTCAGTTCAATTTCATGGTCTCCTCGACGAAGACCCTCTTTCTCATATATCTCGATTCCTACGAATCTGCGGAACCTTTAAAATACAAAACTGTTCAAACGATTAAATCAAACTCAAACTCTTTCCTTTCTCTCTAAGGGGTCTAGACCTAGAATGGATAGAATCTCTAGCCTCTGGTTCCATCACCACTTGGGACCAGATGGTTGAATAGTTTCTCCTCAAATATTTTCTGCCTGATAAAACTGCCAAATACCGAGCCAGCATTACCGGATTCTGGACCGATGATGACGAATCTTTACATGCAGCATTGGAGAGATAGAAAAGTCTTCTGAGAAGATGCCCACACCATGGACTGAACATGTGGTTATAAGTACAAACTTTCTTTGACGCACAATCCAGTCAAAACAAACAGGCTATCGACCAAATCGCCGGTGGAGACCTGTGATCCAAATCTCCTAAAGAAGCATTTGAAGTCCTGGAGAAAGCTGAAAAGAAGAGTTCCGCTTACAACCCACCAAGATCTACACCTACCCATAAAGGAATACACCACATCAATTCTAACACTCTTATCACAACACAACTTGAAGCCCTTTTTTAAAAATTCGAACAACTTCAAGCCGAGCTATCAAAACTATACTCACCTGTGACACTTGTGAAGGAAACCATAAAACAAGTGACTATAAACAAGTCACCATGGCTATGGAAGAAGTCGATTTCATCGCTCTACAAAACAACGCTTTCAGTAATAACTACAATCCAGGATGGAGAAACCACCCGACTTTCAGTTGGAAAGACAGAGGTAACACTAAACCCCTACCTTGATTCGAGAAAAGACCGATGAATCAATCCTTCCAACCTAAACCCCAATTCCAATATCAAAGTTCCATTAGCCATCAAAACTCAAGCTACAAAAAAATCAAAGAAATGTTGATTCAAATCATGGCCAAAGCAAATGAAGCAGAGAAGAAGGCCGACTCAAGAGCGGTTGATATCATCGGAGTATTGTTGAAACATGAAACTGAACTTAAAAGTCAACAACTAGAAACTTAGATCGGACAGATTTCCTGACAATTGTTTGAAAGACCACCCGACGCTCTTCCAAGAAACACTATAACAAACTCAAATGCTGCAGCCAGTGCTGTTACATTAAAAAGTGGCACAACCACTGTTGCCTCACAAACTTCAGAACCAGTTATGAAGACGGAATCCCCTGATAAAACGCAGAAAAGACTGATCTCAACAGGCAACGTACAACCTAAGGAACCAGTTCGAACTTATTTTCCACCTATTCCATACCCTAGACGGCTGATACAGGAGAGATTGGAAGCTCAGTACGGGAAGTTTTTTAAACTCTTCAAACAATTCCGGATCAACATCCCTCTCGTCGAATCCATTGCTCAAATGCCAAAATATGCAAAGCTTCTTAAAGAAGTGCTGACCAATAAAAGGATGCTGGAGGAACTTTCGCACGTCACCTTGAGTAAAGAATGCTCAGCTGTCCTCTAAAGCAAGATGCCACCGAAAATGACCGATCCAGGGAGTTTTACTATTTCCTTGTCTCATAGGAAATTTGTCTGTTAGCAATGCCCTGGCTGACCTAGGAGCTAGTATTAATTTAATGCCTTATGCGGTTTTTGTAAAACTAGGGATAGGAGAACCAAATCCCACATGCATGAGCATTCATTTAGTTGACCGATCCGTTAAATATCCTAGGGGCATTGTTGAAAACATGCTTGTCAAAATTGACAAGTTTGTTTTCCCAGTAGATTTTGTGATTCTGGACATGGAGGAAGACAAAAGTGTACCTCTAATTTTAGGAAGACCCTTTTTAGCCACCGCAAAGGCTATTATTGATGTTTGCACCAGCAAACTCACTCTGAGGATCATTGATGAGGCAATCACTTTTGACATAGGAAAATCTATGCAATATCCGCAACATCACAATGACACATTATACTGTGTTGACATCATCGATTCTATCGTGAGTTGCAATGTGCGGAAATCTTCCCTTAATACCTCATTAGAAACAAAAATCTTAACTGACACTATTACCAAACCGAATTTAGAAAACGATAATCTCAATACTGTGAATAACTATCAGGAAGAATCAGAAGTAGTATATGAGATCACTGAATGCAATGAAAAATTAAAACCATCAATCAAAGAACCACCAGTCTTAGAATTAAATGAACTACCAAACCATCTCGAATGCGCCTTTCTGGAAAAAAGACTCTCAACTCCCAGTAATTATTTCATCTCACCTTTCTAAAGAAGAGAAAGACGAACTTCTTAAGGTTCTAAAAAACCATAAGAAGGCTATCGCATGGAAGAACATGGATATCAAGGGCATCAGTCCTTCTTTTTATACTCACAAAATCCTCATGGAAGAAGAATACAAACCCGTGGTCCAGCATCAAAGATGTCTCAATCCCAACATGCAAGATATGGTGAAGAAAGAAGTAATCAAACTCCTTGATGCCGGATTGATGTACCCAATCTCAGATTCACCTAGGGTTAGTCCCGTTCAAGTAGTACCCAAGAAGGGAGGAATGACAGTTGTAATGAACGAGAAGGATGAGCTAATACCAATGAGGACCATCACAGGCTGGCGAGTTTGCATTGACTTCCGGAAGCTTAATGACGCCACAGGAAAAGATAATTTTCCATTTCCTTTTATCGATCAAATGCTTGAGCGATTATCTGGAAAAATGTTCTACTACTTTCTTGATGTATTCTCCGGATACTTTCAAATACCCATCGCTCCTGAAGATCAGGAGAAAATCACTTTCACATGTCCATACGGAACCTTCGCCTACCGAAGAATGCCCTTTGGATTATGTAATGCACCAGCCACCTTCCAACGGTGCATGGTGGCTATCTTTCACGAAATGATCGAGCACACTATGGAAGTATTCATGGACGAATTCTCAGTCTTTGGAGACTTTTTCGATCATTGTTTGAAAAACCTAGACAAAATGTTGACTAGGTGTAAAGAAGTAAATTTAGTACTCAACTGGGAAAAATGCCACTTTATGGTCAAAGAGGGAATTGTTCTCGGTCATAAGTTATCTCGAGCAAGACTAGAAATTGACAGAGAAAAAATAGAAACCATATCCAAACTTCCACCACCAACTTCAGTCAGAGTCATTAGAAGTTTTCTAGGTCACGCAGGATTCTACCAGCTCATCATAAAAGACTTTTCCAAAATTGCTAGACCTATGACCAAACTTCTGGAGAAAGACGCACCCTTCGTCTTCTCTGATGAATATGTTTAATCGTTCAACATATTAAAAGATAAACTTGTCAACGCGCCAATCATGACTACACCCGATTGGACCCTTCCATTCGAGATCATTTGCGATGCAAGCGATTTTGTAGTTGTAGCCGTACTCGGACAACGCAAAGAAAAACATTTTCACCCAATTTACTATGCTAGTAAAACTCTTAATTATGCACAAGAAAATTACACCACAAAAAAAAAAGAGTTACTAGCAGTAGTCTGTGCCTTTGAAAAATTTAGATCGTACCTCGTTCTTTCCAAAACCATAGTTTACACCGACCATGCCGCCATACTTGACCTTTTCAACAAGCAAGATGCCAAACCTAGACTTATCCAATGGATTCTACTACTACAAGAATTTGATATAGAAGTCAAAGACAAAAAGGAAGCAGAGAATGTAGCCGCATACCATCTTTCACGCTTAGAATGCCCAGCCTCTTAAGAACTTCACAGAGAAATGATCGATGATAATTACCCACACGAAGTTCTCATGCATATCCAAGCAGTCATGCAGGAAAATGATGAAAGCCCTTGGTTTGCCAACTTCGCAAACTATCTGGCTTGTAGAAACCTAAGAAAATAGCTAACCGAAGAAATTCTTCTCTGACCTTAAGTTCTACTTTTGGGAAGATCCATAGTTGTTTAGGATAGGGGCCGATAAGGTTATTCGTAGGTGTGTATCAGGAACGGAAGCCATAGATATTCTCAAACACTGCCATGAAGGACCAACTGATGGACACCATAGTACCGCCACCACGGTTAGAAAAGTGTTTGATGCAGGATTCTTCTGGCCCACCATATATAAAGACACACATGCTTTGATCCAAGCATGCGATGCTTGTCAAAGCGCTGGGAACATCTCAGCCAAGAATGAGATGGCTCAGAAAGGCATTCAAATTTGTGAAGTCTTTGATGTATGGGGAATATATTTTATGGGCGCATCTCCTAACTCCTTACGGAACAAGTACATCCTCATAGCATTCGATTACGTATCTAAATGGGTAGAAGCCTAAGCTCTTCCCACTAGCGATGCTCGAGTAGTTGTACGATTTCTGAAAAACTTATTCTCACGATTCGGTACCCCAAAAGCCCTAATCAGCGACAGAGGTACTCACTTCTGTAGTGCTTTAATGGACAAAGTCTTAGCACGATATGGAGTTCACCACCGACTGGCAACGCCATATCACCCTTAGACCAGTGGGCAAGTAAGGTTTCGAATCGAGGAATAAAAAGGATTTTAGAAAAGACCATAGGAATGAATCTCAAAAATTGGACATAAAAGTTAGATGACGCTTTGTGGGCCCTCAAGACGGCTTACAAAACCCCCATAGGAACAACACCATTCAAACTTGTTTATGGGAAGGTATGTCATCTACCCGTAGAATTAAAACACAAAGCGTATTGGTCTTTGAGAGCAGTGAATTTTGATCTAATGTACGTCAATAAACCGAGAAGATTAAATTCATGAGCTCGAATGTTGGTACATTATGTCAGTAGTTCAGTATCTAGTGTCTGTAATCGTGTTAGTTTTTTTTGTTTTGATGTTTTAGTTAAGTTGTCTCACAAGTTCGCCTGTTATAAGCGAACTTGTGGACAAGCGAAGTTATTGACAACTTCGCCTAGTCTGTTAGGCAAAGTTGTCGAGGTCTTTATATTCTAGGTTACGGCTTGTTTGTAAAAAAGATTTTTCAGAACGTGTAATTGTGATTTGTATATCACGTGTTAAAGGAGTTGCAATACAACATGTCTTTTGAGTATTGTAACATGTATTTGTGCTTGGTTTTAACGTATATCGCATCGAACACTCGTATCGTCTTACGTAGGGATTCCGCACCTATGTAGTACGAGATACTTCCGTGTAGATCCGGTTGGGTACCTACAATTGGTATCAGAGCTTTTGCTCGTGATTGTGTGGTTCGGGATTATCACACGAGTGTAGAAATCGTTCCGTTCGACTTTTCGCGGGACTAGTTTACGTTGAAATACCGAGTTTTTGTGTCCTACCCATCTCCCACTATCAAATATAACCCATAACACCTTCGCATACCTCGCAATACGTCAAATTAAAACCTGCAAAAACCTTGTGTTCATCAGGCGAAGTTGCCGTCACTATTCGTAGGGTTTAGGCGAAGATATTAGTTTAAGCGAAGTTATCATTAACTTCGCTTGTCTCACAAGTTCGCTTGAATTAAGCGAAGTTGTCAATAAGCGAAGTTAACATCAGGCGAAGTTAAGAAGCAAGCGAAGTTAAGGTTTAGCGAAGTTGAGTATAAGCGAAGTTAAGCTTAAGCGAAGTTAAGCATAACTTCGCCTACTGGGCACTGTTCAAAATAATAAAAATTATTTTATACTTTCCTCTTGTTTTGAGTTGTGTTACTTTCAGCAATGACTTCGATAACCATTACGGAACTGGTGAAAATGGAAGTTGAGGCCGGTTCAGCAACTAAGGCTCCGAAAATGCTTAAGGGTACCGATTTCGTTGCTTGGAAAGATCCGTTTGAACAGTATATTAAATATCAAGATGCTAAGATGTGGGTGTGCATACAAGATGGATACATTCCACCAATGGCCTTGTTTGAGGGTCGTGATCAAATAAAGAAGTACAGTAAGATGGATGAGGAGGAGAGGAAAATGTATGATGCAGAGAGTAAAGCTCATGCGGCGATCACCATGGCTCTTCCATAAGAGATTCTTCACACCTTCAGGAAATACAAAACCGCTAGAGAGCTATGGGAAGCGCTAGAAAATCGATATGAAGGTAATGTGGGGATACGTGCATCCAAAATTAAGCTACTAAAAACCCAATTCTCGGTGTTCAAATATTTGAAAAATGAATCACTTGATGATATCATCACAAGATATTATCACCTGATGACCGAACTAAGCAATTACTCCATTGTATACAAAGAAGAGGAGATAGTAGAGAAACTTCTTAATGCTCTTCCACCGAAATGGGAAATGTACACGGTTTTGATGAGAGAAGATAAAGAGTTTGCCAATATCGATTTGGAAACAGCAGTCAATAAATTAAGAACTTTTGAACTTAACAAGGTTCGGAAAGAGACACCAACTAATCAGGTTCAGGATCCGGGAATGTATGGTGCGAAAGTTACTTCAAGTTCAAGCTCAAAGTCAGAATCCTCTGCTTATTACTCAAAGGGAGACTCACACTCAAATTCAACTCAGGATGGTCATGTGACTCTCAACATGGATGGTGATGTACGTTTCGTAGCTGCAGGAAATAAATCTTCAAAACCTCAAGCCACAACTGGTAACTGTTCATCAAATGTTCCAACCAACAACTACTCACAGATGCCCATGAGTGTTAAATTAGCTGAACAGCAGTTTGCTCTCTATGCATCTTTCATTGCATCTTATGAGAATTACATCGAAGGTAAAATAGTCAATCCCGCAACTTTGGATGAAGACTATGATCAGATTAACGCTGATGATCTAGAAGAGATGGATCTGCAGTGGCAGATGGCTATGATAGTAAGACGGGTTAAAAGATTCATGAAGAAAACGGGTAGAAAGTTCGTTGGCGAAAGACCAGGTTTTGACAAATCAAAGGTTAGATGTTACAACTGTCAACAAAATGGTCACTTTGCCAAGGAATGTACAAATGAGCGAGTCGAACGTAGTCAGAATAGGCCTGCACAACAAAATGGGGGAGGTAGTGAGAATAGGGCTATGGTATCTAGACACCATGGGGGATACAACTGGAATCTGCAAGTTGAGGAAGTGTTCGAACAGGCTAACTTGGTAAACATCGAAACTGGAGGGAGTGAGAAAGAGACGGGAGAAAATAAAGCTTATATGGCAGAAGTAAACGATCAGCTTTCTGAGGTAAGTTCTGAACTCCCTTGTATGCAATGTGAAAATCTGTCTGAACAATTGAAAACAATAACTGATCAGTTTGTTAGTTTGGACGCTCAATTTAAAACGATAAAAGAAGATCATCACTATACTAAAACTAGAGAAAACAGTTACTCAGTAAAAATAAAAGCTAGTGAAAAGGATATCAGAAGTCTTAAAGCCAGTCTAGCTGAGAAAATACAAGTTATTGATCTTAGTTATGAAGTGTTAGAGGAAAAAACCAAACTAATTGCTGAAAGGGATAAACAGATTGCTGATTACCAGGTAAAAGTGGTGGAATTAAACAGAAAAATTGAACAGTTTAGAAACTCCTCAGCAATGCTTGATCACATCGTAAGTGTTCAACGTTCCCCAGTTAACAAAGGGGGAATTGGATTTTCTGAAGTTCCACCACCATATAACCATAACTATACGTATGATCCTAGTAATCAGAAATCTGTTGGTGTTGAAATTAGTCAGACAGTTCCTGTAAAAGTTTCGATTAAAGAACCTGAAGTTAGTAAAAGCGAAACATGTAAGCCTGTTTCAAATGTTAAGATTTCTGCTCCTAGTTCTGTCTCATCAAATTCGGACAAGACATCCGAATCAAGTGAGATAAAAGAAGAGGTAGTGTTACTAAAACGTGGGGAGGAATATAAGCCAATTGAAAAGAACTCTCCCCTAAACCCGTTTCTCCCACTATATGTTAGACAAACGGGTAGTAATGCAACCTCAACATCTGAAACAACTATTGAGACGAAAGTTGAACATAAGTGTTGTTTCAGATGCAATCAAATAGGACACCTGATTGCTGATTGCCCTCTTAATCAGAGATTCAGAGGTATGTGGCCTCCGAAAACTGGGAATAAAACGAATAGTAATTACTATAATGGTAAGAATGCAAACTCACCAAAGTTAAGACATTGGACTAAACCAAGATTTCAAATATATCAATCTCAGTTTTTCCCAGTTAACAACCAAACCTACCATCATAATTCGGTTAATTCACTAAGGTTTGGTAGGCCTCATAGTCAATACTCAAGAAGGTTTCCTTTTAGGACTTACAGAAATCATTCTCAAACTGACTTTGGGAAACCAAAGTACAGGATGCCGTTTAACAGATTTAATCGACCCAAGACCAGTAGGTCTTGGGTCCCTAGATTTTAATCTCTTTCTTTAACTGTGCAGGAACAGTTGAACAGGGCAGTAAACAATCTGTGGGTTGTAGACAGCGGCTGTTCCCCGCACATGACTGGTAACAAAAATTTGTTACACGAATGGAAACCTGTTCAAGGAGGTAGGGTAAGTTTTGCTGGAGAGAGTGGTGGTAGAATTACTGGTATTGGGACTGTGACAAATGGAAAAATGAAATTGGAAAAGGTGAATTTTGTTGAGGAGTTGAAGCATAATCTATTGAGTGTATCTTAGATTTGTGACAAAGAGTACACGGTGCACTTTACTAAAAATGAAGCAATAGTTCTGTATCCTGGTTTTAAGATACCAGAGGCATGGATGGTGATGAAAGCTCCAAGAGAAAAGAACACATATGTAATGGATATGAGGTCAACTGAGATGGCAACAGAAGAATCATGTCTTCTGTCAAAAGCAACTGAATCAGAGTCCGAGTTATTGCATCGAAGAATGAGGCATATACATCTTAGAAAAATGAACTACATTGTCAAGAATGGGCTGGTGCTGTTGTTCCCTTGAAGAATTTCAACTTTGAAGACCAATGCTTATCGTGCAAGAAGGGAAAGCAACACAAGAAACCCCATCTCTCCAAGAAGGTTAATTCAATAGTCAGTACCCTAGACCTACTTCACATGGATCTCTTCGGTCCCGTGAATGTAAAAAGTCTAGGTGGAACATCATATTGCTTGTTAATAACTGACGATTACTCTCGATACTCTTGGATATACTTTCTGAAGGCAAAAGATGAGACGGTTCAGTTAGTAATTAACCTGATTACCAAGGTTGAAAATATTGTGGGGAGAAAGGTTAAGTACATCAGGAGTGACAATGGGACAGAGTTCAAGAACTACCAGATGGAGATGTTCTGCTTACAGAAAGGGATAGACCACCAGTACAGCACTCCGTATACTCCGCAACAAAATGGAGTGGATGAGAGGAAGAACAGGACGCTAATTGAAGGAGCCAGAACCATGCTGGCTGATGCTAAACTCCCCGTGGTGTTCTGGGCTGAATCAGTTGCCACAGCCTGTTATATCCTTAATCGTGTTTTAACTGTTAAAGGGCTAAATAAAACTTGTTATGAACTTATGCGTGGTCGAAAGCCAAACTTGAATGGTCTCGAACCATTCGGGTCCCCATGTACGATATTAAAGAAAAACTCAAAAGAAGGTATTTTAGTCGGATATGTTGTTGGGACACCCAACAGAAGAGTCTTTAATTTATCGAGCAGCAAGGTTGAAGTGGTATGTAACACCGACATCACGAGTTACAAACCACCAATGCCTAGCACGGGACCCGCTGAAGCTTTTGACTATGATAAACTGTTCAAATCCTTTAATATGCCTTACTTGGATTTTGCAGAAGTTGATGAGAAAATTGCTACACAGATTCTGTATGATGAGGAAGAAAATTTTGTGCAACGTCCGCAGTACAATGAATGTCAACCTTCCTCGTCAACTGCTGCTGATACCCCTGCTGCCCCTACTGAAGACGAATTTTTCAATCCATTTCACTCTCAACAACATTCGCCCATTGATGAACTCTCTTCGAACCTGGAAGACAATCTGCAAGTCAGTTCGGTTCCGACTACTGGAGTTCACAAAAATCACCCTTTGGAGAACGTGATAGGTGATCTGTCTGACGGTGTACAAACAAGACGAAGCTTGAATGAGCACACTTGTGTTTACGCAAGCATTAAAGAAACGGGTATCTTAAATGAATGCTTGTTCACCTGCTTCATCAGCCAGATTGAACCAAAGAACTATCAAATGTCTCTAAAGGACAGCTCGTGGGTCGAAGCCATGCAAGAAGAGTTAGCCCAGTTCGAGAAGATGGAAGTATGGAAATTGGTTGCAAAACCGAAAAATGTTCATGCTATTGGCACCAAATGGGTTTTCAAATGTAAGAGAGATGAGAAAGGGATAATCATAAGGAACAAGGAAAAGCTGGTAGTAAAATGGTTTAATCAGCAAGAAGGGATCGACTACAATGAAGTGTTTGCTCCTGTGGCTAGATTGGAAGCCATTCGACTATTTTTGGCATTTGCTGCATACAATGAGATGAAGGTGTTCTAGTTAGATGTGAAAAGTGCTTTTCTGAATGGTAAAGTCGATGAGGTAGTATACGTTGAACAACCTCCAGGTTTCCTGACCCTGACTTTCCTGATCATGTGTACAAGCTGAGTAAAGCGTTATACGGACTACATTAGGCCCCTCGTGCCTGGTACGCAACCTTATCAGATTACTAACTTGAGAATGGGTTCGAAAGAGGAAAGATCGACAGCACGCTATTTGTCAAGAGAAAGGGGGGAGATTTTCTTCTAGTTCAAGTCTACGTGGATGACATCATCTTTGCTGCATCAAAAGTCGCCATGTGTCAGGATTTTGAAGAAGTCATGAAAAAGAGGTTTGAAATGAGTGTAATGGGTGAATTAAGTTTCTTTTTAGGATTGCAGGTCGATCAAAAGAAAGATGGGATGTTCATCAATCAAACTAAATATGTCCTAGACGTTCTCAAACGCTTCAAGATGGAGGACAGCACTCCATTTGATACTCCAGTTTGCGTCAATCACAAACTGGGTGCTGAATCAGACAGTGATGCAGATGTGGACCCCACCCAATATCGAGCAATCATAGGTTCTTTAATGTATTTAACTGCATCTAGACCTGACATTATGTTTGCAGTTTGTCTTTGTGCTCGTTTTCAGGCAAACCCAAAGGAATCTCACATGAAGGGAGTAAAGAGGATATTGCGGTATCTCAACGGCAAGCCTAAGCTGGGATTGTGGTACACGAAAGGGGTAGACCTGGACTTGGTCGCTTACAAGGATTATGACCATGGAGGTTGCAATCAGAATCGGAAGTCGACAACAGGTGGTTGCCAGTTTCTGGGAGGAAGATTGGTGTCATGGCAGTGCAAGAAGCAGACCTCTGTCGCCATTTCTACCTGTGAAGCAGAGTACATGGCAGCATCAAACTGCTGCTCCCAGGTTCTTTGGATACAACAGCAATTGCGCGATTACGGTCTGAATTTCACTCAAACTCCTATTTGTATTGATAACACTGCTGCAATCTCAGTAACTAACAATTCCGTAAAACATAGCAAAACTAAACACATTGACATTCGTCATCATTTTATACGGGATTGTGCTGAGAAGAAATTAATAGTGCTAGAAAAGGTTGATTCTTAGATAATTTCGCCGATCTTTTTACAAAAGCGTTTGACCGAGCTCGTTTTCTAAATCTTTTTGAGCTTAACGGGATGATCAATCCCGAGTAACCGTGTTTTTCGTTTCTATTTAAAAAAAATCACTATCGCTTAGAATTATGTCGGTTGCTTCAGTTTGAAGGACACATCTTCGGATATGTTTGGTCCTTACTTCTACTAGTAGATTATGAGGATAGCCATTGACCAGATGACTGAAAGTGACCGGGGCGGTTTATGATAGGTTTTCTTCTTTCGCTGAAAAATAGTCGTTCATTCTTAGTCAGAAGGACACATACTTGTATGTGGTCGGTCCAGCTGATCCATTGGATCTTTAGGATAGCCGTTTACCTGAAGACTTGGACTTGATCGGGGCGATAGAATCTATTTTTTTTCGGGAGATGATATAATTTTTCAAATCTACAACTTCGTAAGAAGTTTCAATACAATGTTTCTAAGAAAATTGATCCAACCTTGGAAAGTGATACAGAAACTATTCCTGTGTGCTTAACTAGTGAAGTTATTAGGCCTAAAAGACTCTAGAACAGTCATTGTATGTTATGGTAGCTTTTTATGGTGCGTAAAAGTTAAAGTGATACTAACTAAATCTTCTCGATTCAAAGGGAAGACTCATTAAGAGTTGTGTATGTCTCCATATACATCTTTCCGAATGATAGGCAGAAAAGCGATTACCCAGTCATACACGAGCCCGTGAGTGTTCTGATTTCCGAGAAGAGAGTGTGTCAAGTACCTGCAGTGATCCAGATTCGGGACTTGCAGTAGTCTACTATTTGAAGCTATGTAACTCTTTATTATTTAAAAAAAAATGATGATGTTTAGCCTTCTGAAGCCTATTATGTTATAATTATCAATCAAGAGGCAAGAAAGAGAACGGGAAAAAGACTCTAAAGATCAAGATGTACTTACTGTTTAATCAGACACTACGGGTCGAGGTCAACTCGGGGTGACTTCGGGAAAGCCAAATAAGCTTTGAGAATAGATGTGAGGCATCACAATCTTTGATGTGTTGTCCGTTTAAATTTTGAGCTTAATTGAACCTAATCCGTATCACAGAAGCGATAAAAACCATACTAAGTTGTTTACCTGCTTACAACCTGTTTCTTTAAGTCATAATACAGCTGAACATGGATCTAAGTGACAGCCATCTAATTAGTATGATTCCTGTTCGGATCTTTTCTAAAACATTCTGGTCCACGTCAAGACTGAAATTTGATCCCGTGTACTTTATTTCTAAATTTTATTTTACATATGTCGTTTTATGGTTTAATACCTGGTTACTTGGTCTTTGATCGTAACATTTAACTCTTTCAAGGAAGTTTTAAAAGTTAATTGCATAATGTTCAATTTTTAAGGGACAGTTTTGTAAGTTTAATATTAAGCGAAGTTGTGTAGGGGCGAAGTTGTTAAGGGGCGAAGTTAAGGGTAAGCGAAGTTAACCTTAACTTCGCCTGGGCATATTCAGACCTATATAAAGGTCAACTCGGCGAAGTTATATCTCGAATCAAAACTTGTTGTTTATCTCCGTTTTAATCAATGTTAAAGGTGTGTTGGGTCGAGATGACATATAATTAGTGTCAATGGTGTTAATCAGATGTCGTTTTGGTCCGATTGGAGACCTCGTTCATGCATACCTTAAACACCCACTTTTCAAACTCGTTTTAACGTGGTCGTAACCAACTTGATCGTCTAGATCTCCATAAAAACATGTTTTTTAGAGTCCACAATCATCAAATTATCCAAAAGACATCTCGTCTGGCTTTCTAAACCTTTGTCGTTTTAGATCAGGCGAAGTTAGGCTTAACTTCGCCTGCTACTTCAATCTTTAACAACTCAGGGGCGAGTTTGTTCAAGGGGCAAAGTTATGGGTAGGCGAAGTTATCCTTAACTTCGCCTTATACCTAAATTCGCCTGGTTCTTTATTTTATTTATAAGCTTATCTGTTATCAGGCGAAGTTATAGTAAAGGCGAAGTTGTACTCAACTTCGCCCTTTCCTTAACTTCGCCTCCACAACAGATTCTATCTGAACTTCGTTCATGGTCCTTGACGATTTTTTAACTTAGCCCGTTTGTGGTGCAGATATGGCAGCTGTAGCAAGAGCCGGTGGTGCTGGTGGTGACGAAGGTGGTGATAACAACCGTCATTTATTTCCGCGGCACAATATGTACATCACACTGGACCCGGATGCTAGCGGTGTTGATGATTATCGCGAGATCATCACTTTTCTTATTCGCTCGCGTATCTTCCATGCAATTACTACAACTCTGCCCATTTCTCTGCCGAACATAGAAGACTTCTGGCAGACGGTTGAGTATGATTGCAGAGTCGAGCCCCCAGTCATGCGCGCCACAGTCAACAATCAGGAGGTGCAGTTCTCATCGGAACCAATAAGGTTCGCCTTGCAGTTTGGGAATGAAACGAGGGATGATCCTGCAGACTTTGTTGCTCCATTCAGAGATGGTGCATTTTTAAGAATGGGATATTCTGGTCCATTGGGTGACACTCAGAGACGAAAGGGATTTTTGTTGGATAAATGGCGTTTTCTCATGCACGTGATGATCGTATGCATGTCGGGTCGTAAGGCTGGAACGGACGGTATGGGTGCCACGATGCAATCGGCAATGACAACACTGACTTACAACAAGCGTTACAGCTTCAGTCAGATGGTGTTTTATGAGATAGACCGTCAGAGACGTGCGGTAGCTCGTGAAAGATTCTTGATGTATCCTAGATTCTTACAAATGATCTTGAATCATGTGGCACCTACGCTACCTCAGCGCTGTCCCATTCGATATGTAGAGAGCGTCTGCAAGAGGATATTCGCACAGTGCAGAGCGTCGAGTGCTCGAAGTAAACCAGAGCTTCGTCCACGACATACTCCGCTTTTTGGTTAATTGATCAACCCGGCGTATGTTGCTCCTCGTGGGGATGAGTTTCAGGATCCGGCACCGCAACAGGCTGTTGTTTCCCAACCACCACCTGTGGTACAGCAAGCATTGCCTGCTGCTCCTGTTGTGGCACCGGAGGAACACCTTGAAGCTGTTTTTGGTGGCCAAGGATTCTTTGATATGGAACGAGTTGATCCTGAGGCAGAGGTTCAGGTCTCAGTTGTAGAGGTATCTGGTGTTGAGGTGTCGATGGTAGCTATGTCTGTAGCTGATTCTTAAAGAACCGACGCTGACTCCTCAGCTGATGATGTTGCTGAAGCAAGACAGATACTGGTCGCCCAATAAAGAATTCATGGAAAGAGAAAGAAAGACACAGATGACAGTGAATCTGATTTTGAGGAGGAGTTAGGTCATTTGATTCGTCGATCAAAGAGGGTTAGAACGGGCGAAGGCTCGGGAGATGGTGAAAGCTCGAGGGTGGTTCGTTTCACTCCACCCGCCTTATCGGGTATGACTATGGTCCCTGCATCGATGACCGTGACAGGACCGATCACCTCGGATGTTCCCGTGATATCTACATCATCTTCCTTTGGCATTCCACCCACTAGTTTTCATTTTTCGGCTCCAGAAATTGTCTCCTTGCCACCTCCTACACTTACTCCATCGGAGGTTGTTGCAAGATTCGTTGAGTCGACACTGGTTGCCACTGCAGGGTTATCTGTAACAATACCACCTACGGTTACTTTTCAGCCTGTTTCTGATGTTCCGGCTACCTTGGGTATCCCTCCACCGTGTGCTCAAGACACTTCTCATATGAGATTTGATTTTGATGCAACTTTATCTAACTTAGACAGGATAGCAGCTCTTGAGAGGGTCGTGGCAGAACAGTCAAGAATTATCCTGATCCAGACTCACGCTATCCAGCGCCTTGTTGCAGAAAATCAAATTCAGTCGTCTCTCCTGATTGAGCACGGTAAACTTTTTGATGCCTTAAAACAGTTCTTAGCATCTCAGGGGGAGACGAGCTGCAAGGGCGATGAGTTGAGGACGAAGAAGAATAACGATAGAGACGATGATCCCAATGCATCGAAAGATACAGGTGGTGAGTTTCCAAGAACTGAACAAAGTCATGGGACTTCCATATCTCAGGGGGAGTCAACGGGTGCAACTGGTGGATCAGGGGGTGATGATGTGGTGGTAGTGGATGATGAGGAGGTGTTGGATGATGATATTGTAGGTGACGACGATGTGTTACCGGTTGAAGAGATTGAGAAGATAGGAGCTGACATTGTAATTGATAGTGAGATTGAAGAGGGAGAGATTGTGGAGGATAATGTTGAGCATGAAATTCCAGAAGTTGATAAGTCAAATGTGGGTTATGATATGGGAAAGGATGAGACTGAATGGGAAGAGCAGCCGAGATGGAAAGAAGGATACGCTCAATGGTTCGTAAAGATAAAGAAATCGGCGGTTCCTACTATGTTCAAGAAGAGTTACAACATCAAAGGTTATGCTGAATCGAAAAAGGGGATTATTTGCTGGTTGTATGATGAGCAGTTGAGGCTGTTTGTGATCAAACGTTTTGACGGAGTTCAGTATTTCAAGAGGTTGTTGAGATCGTTGAATACCTTGCCTGAGTGTGAGATGAAGGAATTGGCCAAGTTGGGGTTGATAAACAGAAGTGATGATAATATGACTAGGATTATTGGGAAGATCGTGTGGAAAGAAAGCATAAAAGAGAAAAAGTTCGAGTTGTTAAAGCCGCAGTGAGGGAAGCTTGTTGAGGATAAAGACAGAGGTATGAGAGCTGATGGCAAACCTTGGATGGTAATGAAGTATAAGCCGATCCGGTGTTTAAAAGAAGTGCCGATGAAACAAATGCCCAAGGATGTCTTAAAGAATCTGAAATTGTGGTATATCGATAGTGAAACAGCTGAAGCGGTGATGGAGAATGAAGATGAACAAGAGTTGCTGAGAGTGTATGATCCTATGCACTTGGTGAATTTGTCTCAAGCTGACTTGCTGGTGCTGAACAAGAAAAAGATATTCTATATTCCTGCATGGAAAGATGAAGCCAAGAAATATCAGAGAGTAGTTTCTGTTTGTGTCAGAGAAGGCGTTCATGCTTGAAGACGGGTGACTCGAGTTTTACGATTACACGACACGTGATTGAAGTTAGAGATATGAAGCTACTGCCAAGGGGGAGTCTATTGGTACATGATGTCAGTAGTTCAGTATCTAGTGTCTGTAATCGTGTTAGTTTGTTTTGTTTTGATGTTTTAGTTAAGTTGTCTCACAAGTTCGCCTGTTATAAGCGAACTTGTGGACAAGCGAAGTTATTGACAACTTCGCCTAGTCTGTTAGGCGAAGTTGTCGAGGTCTTTATATTCTAGGTTACGACTTGTTTGTAAAAAAGTTTTTTCAGAACGTGTAATTGTGATTTGTATATAACGTGTTAAAGGAGTTGCAATACAACGTGTCTTTTGAGTATTGTAATGTGTATTTGTGCTTGGTTTTAACGTATATCACATCGAACACACGTATCGTCCTACGCAGGGAATCCGCACCTACGTAGTACGAGATATTACGTACCAATTGCTTGCTCAACTAATTATAAAATTCTCGAATAAACAAAACTTTTGTAGCAAACAAAGACTATTTTTATATAACAAAACCAAAAGCATATCCAAGGAAATTTTTTTCAAATAACCAACTAAAAAAATCTACTATAAACTAAAAGTGAAAAAAAAGCCAAAAGAAGTTTTGTAATACTGAGAAGAAATGTATACAAAATATGGCGTTTATACCCAATTCCACCGTTACTATGAGATAAATCTCATTCCATATAAATATTTTTTCGGAAGCCTTGAGAGAGTCACATGTTTCGTGTGATTTAGAACTTGTCGCAATTATTCATTTCAAGACCGCACGAAGCTTTGTATAAGGAAGAAGGTAATATTGTCAGAATCCCATCAAACCATTCTTCAAATCAGAAAACCCAAAAACCTTACAAAACCTTACTATACCACTTTATCCCTCTCACCGGTAAAATACAATACTGGTCTTTTACCGGATGACCGTAAAGAACTGAAAATACATTCTTTCGATTTCAATTTCCATTGCTGCATACATTTAGCAAAACCTAGGTTGCCTCCAGAACTTAGGGAAAGAATCTTTCTCTTTAGCAATGAGGTGAGGAAAAATTGGCGCCAAGATGAACAAAGGCCACCATTTTGTGGAGTTTCCAAAAGCGCAATGAAGAGAAGAGAAAAAAGATACGAACGATGCTTAGGTTGCGGAAACTGGTCTCATGAAGGAAGATGTAAAAAAAAAGTCAAACTCAGTCTCAGCATGAATATACCGAACTAATGAGGGTGGGGGCTATTAGGTTCAAAGCCGAACGATCCATTAGATTGGGAGTTATATTCAGAGAAGGATTGAGGAAGAACCGATCCACATCCTCAACAAAACTGCTCTTGACGATCTGACCTTAAAAGAGTCACTAGTTATAATAATAATAATAATAATAATAATAATAATAATAATAATAATAATAATAATAATAATAATAATAATAATAATAATAATAATAATAATAATAATAATAAATTTAGCAATCGGGAGAGAGGAGCTAACCGTTGAAGACATCTTAAGACTCCAGACAATCAGCAGAAGTTGTATTTACCATCCTCATTAACCTAAACCCTTGAACCATCACAAAATACCAAATCCCTACTCACACAAAACCAACCCATATTACCTTCTAATCTATGCAACCCTTCATAAAGGTGGAAATTTAAACTTGTTACAAGCCTATTTATCACATGTTACATTTTGGCTAAGAGTGTTCACATACATACATCACATGTATGATCAGATATAAAATCGAGTTTGAGTGAACATTGTGAGAACGTGACATTTCGCATAAACGGAAGCTAATAAAAACAAATCACCTTTCTATATATCACTACATATATTCCTATGATTTAAGGTTAACTATTTTGTTCCCATTTTCTTGGAACTCTTTTGGGATGCTTAAGCTATAGTTCTAAATTGCTAATTTTAGAGAATATTTATAAGTAGCTTGCTTGAGGACAAGCAAGGTTCAAGTGTGGCGAAGTTTGATGTATATAAAAATATACATCTTTTTAGCATCAAATAATATCTAAAAACTGCAACTTCTATCGTATAAAATAGTTAAAATAACTACCTATCATGAAAAAATGTATTTTTAGGTGAATCCAAGCTTCAAACGAAGAAACGAATGAAAAACCAAAGAAAACCCAAGAAAACAACAAAACATGGGGTTGTGCTTCAGAAAGCATGGGATGTGCTTCAGAAAGCATGGGGCTGTGCATTTGGAAACACGGGGCTGTGCTTCTGGAAGCACGAGGGCCGTGCTTCTGGAAGCACGGGGCCGTGCTTACCTATCAGAAAAGACAAAATCTACAAGAAAAGACAAAATAACGGATAACTAAACACGGAGCCGTGCTTCAATAGACACGGGCTGTGGTTACCTTTCGGAAATGACAAAAAGAATTTGGCACATGCCATAAATAAACACGGTGGCGTGCTTACCTAAGCACGGGGCCGTGCTTCTATCTCTAGACAACCTATAAATAGAGGCTCTTGTGTCATTTGAGAAGTGTGCCTTGAAAAGAATTCCATCCGGTTTTCACTTATAAAAACACCCACTAACACTCACATTTAAGATCTAGTGAAGAGTTTGAAGGCTTGGAGGTCAACATCATCAACCATCATTAGCATCCATCATTATCATCATTAAGAAGGAAGATTCATTCACATGTGGTTAGATTGTTCTAGTTTAATCATGTTTTTGTTATTATCATCCATCCTAATGTTCGTAACTATGCTCATTATGAGCTAAACTCCATTTACCATCTAAAATATGTGAAGAAGCTTTGTTTTACTTGATGATTATGTAAAACATGTGGTTTAGTTTGGTAAAGTACATGGTTATTTTTCAATTATCCATTGATGAAGAAATGTTTTATCACTTTAATCCAATACACAAAAGTTGATGACTAAAAAGTCATTCATTTTTATTCATGTTCTTGGAAACTAGAAATGGTAAAAAGAATACTTTGGTAATTTATTCAAGATAAACATAGATCTCTATGTTGTACTTAGAAATGATGAGATATAGAGTATGATCTATTTCTCTAGCTTTAATAATTCTTAAATAACATTTTTAACACGATTGCTTAGGTTATCATGCTAGTTAAAGAAATCATATGTTAATGTAATGTTTAATTATAGCCTAATCTAATAAACCAAGGGGAGGTTGTGTGAGTTAATGACAACCGCTCAAAGTTCTTAGGATTGGTATTTGAGATATCGAAGTCAATTCTAATCATTCTGCTTTACCAACTGCTTGTCTACTTAAATTGACATTCTCGGGGTAGCATGCTATTAAGCATAGCATGGACTTGAAAATATGCATGCTATTAATCATTATGTCATAGAATGTGTTCACTCAAAAATGAGGTTCATAGTCTATCATATATTATTAGGTTAAGTCTACCACATGTTTAACTAATAATCATCAAGGAACAATGAAGTGGATTCTAGATATTAGATGATAACCTTCATATAATTGAACTACTTGTTTAGAATTTCTCGTCTTGGTCACCTATATATTATATATAAATATTTATATTTTCTAAAAAGTTCAAAAATTAACCCCAAAATGATTAAAACACCCGATTAAAGTAAAACAATGATTTATTATTAGAAACATTTGTGTCCACGGATCGATACTTGGTTCTTACAAATACTATTCTACGTACACGATAGGCACACTTGCCTACTTTGTGTGTGTTTAGTCTCTGTAGAAATCACTTTTATAAATTTAAAACATGATCTTGTGCAAAAATCTCAAATCATCCCATCCCTCATATTTTAAAGCACACATCAAGAAGCATCAATAACACAAGTATACTCGAAAACACTTCAAATTGTCGATACAAAGCAAAAGTACACTCGAAAGAACAAGGTGTGTTCACAAACCTAAACGTATACTCGAAACACTTATTACTATCAAAGACGAGCACAAGTATGCTCAAATATACCTGGGAACATAGTGATTATTCCCAAATTATTAAATTTATCTTAAAACTATGATAAAGTAAGTAAACTCTTTAATGATTTGATGATTAAAAGCCAAAGCACAATTGTGAAAGAGATCAAATTTTAGATTCTTCATTTAAAAATAAATTCTTTTGGAACGATCTCAACATGAGATCATATCAACTAAGTCACTTCACAATATATGATCTAATCTTTATTATGACTTATAAAGCAGGTTAATAGCAGGTATTTCTTACACTTAACATGATTTTCATTGCATCAGTGATATTGTTAAGGTTCAATTTTTGCATGACACATAAATGGACCCCACTTTTGGACTTGTGATGCCTCTTATCTCTTCTTAAAGCTTATTTAGTTTTCTCCGGATCACCTCAAATCGACTTCAACTCCTTAATGCATGGTCAAAATCCTTTTGATGACAGAATATATATTTTTTAAACTTTTGGAATATTTTTCAAATTTCAAACTTAAAGGCTGGATGTTGGACTTAAATGCCACACATTTCGGACATACATGCCTTACATTGAAGATGTTTATGACTTATTTTTAGCCTTTGTAGTACTAATATTACCCCTTAAGTTTATATTTTATCTACGTTTGGTTGATTTGAATCATATAAGCACATTTGTTCTTTTTCATATGTAAATTTTTTATTTTTGTGTTGACTAAACACCAATAGGCTTGTGTATGACTGTGTAACTGCCTTTTTGCCTATCATTTGGAGAGATTTATATAGAAACATGCATACTTCTTAAAAATGTTAAACCACATTAAGTTTAGAAATGCTTTATGTTATATCACATCAGATTTTACACATCATGGAAAGATACCATACATTTTAATGACCACTCAAATATCCTTTTTTGTATATTAAATCCATATGTTAGGTGTAAATAGTCAATTTTCTATCATTTCCCCATTAAGGTTGGATCATATTTCCATTTAATAACAGTGTAGACTTCTTCAAAGTCTTTAAGTGAATGACTGGTTTAGAATTGTCTTCTTGCTTCTACAAAGCATATAACTAAATAATCTTATCATGTCTATTCTTGCAATCAGCAAAAGCTCTGCATATAATCAAAACATTTTGAATCTATTTAAATTTGTGTTAGAATTTTCTTTCTGACACAACTTGTAAACAGACTCAAAAATTTAAGACAAAATCTTTTTGTAATTTCCTTGATAAAATTAACATAAATGCAAGCATAACCCGACAACAAAATCCAACAATTGACACTAGAAACAGTCATATCTTTTGACGATTTTGATTGTGTTAGAATCGTGAATACCTTATGAATCTTTGATGATGTTCAAAATAGATTTTTGTGAAGGTCGGATTTTACTGAAAAAATTTTGGCAGAGTTTTGCTTAAGGAAGATGAAAGGTTTTTGAGCGAATGAGTTGAATCGTTCTCGAATGTTCCTTATATAGGACGAATCAGCACACATCCCAAGACAACGAATCAGCTTATTTGTTAATTTAAAATTAATGAATTAGCTAATTCGTTATCTCATTCGTAATATTTGGTAACGAATGAGTAATTCGTTAAAAAGTTATCACAAAGTAATAACGACCTAGGGGTACTTCGTGCTTCATTCGTTACAGAGTGGTGGAAGAGAATTAAGGATAACGAATTGAGGTGATTCGTTAACAAAATGACCCCCATTCGTTATCAATACAAATAACGAATTGGCAATTAAAATTTAAAGGCTTTTTCAATTTAATTTTAAATTAAATAAATTAATTAATAATTCAACGAAACCCGTGTTCCGATGCACTTTATCTTAGTAACCTTACCCGACGTGGTAAGATATAATACCTTAATGTGTTTTACGCTCAAAAACACATAACTTAAAAAAACTTTAAAAAAATTAAATAATATTTAAAGGAATAAATAAAAATGAAAATCTTTTTGATATTTTTCTTTTTTTTTTCCAAATATTTACATTTAAACCCCGAAAAAAAACATAAATTAGAAAATAAAATTGGTAGGACTGATATTTTCATTACTGAGGATATGATATCCTTGAAGATCTGTCTGGATAAGTTATCCTCCCGAAGAGTTCCAGAGCCATGTCAAAGATTAAGGATCCTCAGAGGTTGGTGTTATTAACAATTGTTTCACGTACGCAGGTTATTATTCAACAAGAGAAATGACTCTATGACTGAGTCTATCTTAATATTCACTACTGGAAAGCTCTCAACACGTGGTCAAACAAACGTTAGGGGAGTTGTGGATGAGTGGCGGATAGTTAGGAGTTATTGTTACGTGTAATTTCCTTTATAAACATCGAGATAATGATCGATTATGACTCACTTATATACACACACACACTTAGAGCAGAACTTACAATTCTCTCTATACACTTGCATTCCATTGTAACATTGATCACAATCTCCAAACACTTGTAACCTTTTTTTATTAATAAATTGGTGATCTACAAGTTGTCATCACCCTAGATTTTTTTATTTTGATCTGAACAAGATCAAAGGGTTTTTCCTCACAACAAATAGCTATTTTCATCTTAATTTCATTCTTATATTCATTGTTATCAATTTAGCACTAAACCTCACATAACAGATTTGGATACATTATCCTTAACTGATTTTTATCCAAATCAATTTGGCGCCCACCGTGGGGCAATTGGTGCTATAATCCAGCCAATACCCTATCATTTTCAACCTTTTCATACCCATATCACTATCAATGGCCTCTCAATCAAGCTCTGCTTTATCAACCATGCCATCTTCGGTTGCTCTCTCATCATGGACTTTGCCGCCGATGCCTCCGCCAATCACAGGAGCACCGCGGCCTGCTGCTGCTGGAAGCAAGACACAGCTGCCAGTCTTCCAGAGCTCTAGAACCACTACTGCCACTCCGGTGGTTAATGCTAACAATGATGTTTCTAATATGTTTTCGCAGGTCAAGTATATATGGAGCAGCAAACCAAGACCAACCAGAGTATCCTTCGTGAGAAAGAAGATCTCAAGAAGACTAAGAGGCCAGCAGAGGATCACACTCCCTTGATGCCTAGGATGCTGTATTTCACCACTCCAGGATCCTTAGCTCAGTTTACTCAAGGATCATCTATCCTTCAACAAGGGTCCATGGGTCAGCAAACTCAAGGATCCTCAAACTTCCAGCAAGAATCATTTATCCTTCAATAGGGATCCATGGGTCAACTAGCTCAAGGATCCTCAACTTTCCCACAAGGATCATTCATCCTTAAACCAAGATCCTCAGGACTGTATCTTTAAGGATCCTTCAACTCTCAACCATTAGGATCCTTCAACCCCAATCAAAGATCCTTATTCCAGGATCAAGGATCCTCAGGGGTTCAACATCAAAGGTCATCCGAGGTCCATGAAGGAGTTATAATCCCCATGCAGACCATCGCTTCCGGTGGACCGACCCATGTAGCGGACCCTTCTTACCTCAGCTACTCATCCGGGATGGCAACCTTCACCCAACAAAGAGGTAACTTTTATGATCCTATATCCTTAGATGCTAATCGTGGTTCCATGAAAATTGCAGGTATCAACCAAGCTATGGCTAAGGAACTACAAAAGCTGAAGGATATGATATCCAGTGTACCGGGGGTGGTCCTTCCAATTCCCGAGATACCAGAAGGAAGCCACAAGTTATCCAGATTTACTCACCTACCCGAAGCGATTCCAGACCCCCAACATGAAGACTTATGATGGAACCACTGATCCTGAGGAGCATGTAGCTCAGTACAGAGAAAGGATGGATATCAATCCTATTCCTGAAACACTTAAGGAAGCTTGTTTATGCAAGGGTTTCGGATCCACACTGACAGGATCTGCATTAAAATGGCAGCTAAGTCTTCCTCCCTTTTCAATTACTTCTTTCTCACACCTAGTTAACTTGTTCAACAGTCAATTTTCCTGTAGTACGAAATTTGAGAAGTTAACTAGTGATTTGTACCGAGTGATCCAACCTAGTGATGAATCCCTTAGGGATGTTGTTACAAGGTTTGGCATGGAATCTTTAGAAATCCCTATTCTTGACATGGTTACTGTTGTCGAATCATTCAAGATGGGACTTCGGAGGGGCTCCCCCTTTTATGATGATCTTGTGATGAATCCTTGCATGTCCTTAGATGAAGTCAGAAATAGGGCACTCAGATTCATACGGTTGAAAGATGACAAGAGGATCCAGGATCGTCTAGGGAGTCAAACAAAGCAAGAATCCTCCGACAAGAAGCAAGGGTTCTCATTGAAGAACAACAACTCGAAACCCTACTCCAAATTCAACAATCAGAATGTCCGAGCGGTTGAAGAAGGAGATGATGATGATGAAGACTACCCAAGCATCTCAGAATACTGCTTCTCAGTAGATACTCATGGTTTAATTTATGCCATGAAGGATCTAGGTGAGAAAGCAAGGTTGCTCCGAAAGAACGAAAAGTCAACCACCTTCAGAGACAAATCCAAATGGTGTGCTTTCCATGAGGATTTTGGCCACATGACGGATAATTGCATCAGTTTAAGGAGGGAAATTGGATACCTCTTGAGCAAGGGTCACTTTAAGGAGCTCTTGAGAAGGAAAAAGTCCTGAATCCAGGATCCTGAAGAGGTTCCTCAAAAAGTAACTCCGCTCCCACCAGATGCTCAAGTGATTAACTTCATATCTGGAGGATCAGACATATGCGGCACTTCCTTCTCCGCAGCTAAGAGACTTGCCAAGGAAACCAAGTTGGATAATGGGAACGATTGGGTATATCCACCACTTGGACGACCGATAAAAGGATCTTCTTTGATGAAGAAGATAAATCAAGCATCCAGGATCCTCATCACGACAGTTTGATTGTCACTTTATTTATTGCTAACCATTATGTACGCAGCATCCTGGTAGATGGTGGGAGCTCGGACAATATCATCCAACATGATGTTCTTCAGAAGATGAAAATACCAGACTCTGAGATCATCCCAAAGACATCAGTGCTAGTCGGTTTCAGTGGAGAAACCATGAAGACATTGGGGGACATTAACCTCCCAATATATATCAAAGGGTTAAATTCTTACCAAAGATTTTATGTTGTTGATAACCTTTCTTGTTGCAATGTTATTTTAAGTAGGCCTTGGTTACATGGAATGAAGGCTGTGGCTTCTACTTACCACCAATGCATTATACTCCCAACTCCTTGGGGAGTAGTGAGGATAGACGGTGATCAGGCGGAGGCCAAGAACTATTATTCTTCATCAATGAAGACGACAACCAAGCAAACGATAGTATAACAACCACAACAACATCCTAGGGACGTACTAGAAGCTCGGCGAAGGACTTAAAAGAAGTATCATTGGACCCCGAGGATCCAGCTGTGAAAGTGTTCCTAGGATCCAATATCCCTAGAGAAATTGGGGAGGATATGATATCCTTCCTAAAACAAAGAAAGTCTACGTTTGTATTCAAACATTTAGACATTACAGGTATTTTTAAGGAGGTAATTACTCACAAGTTCGGCCTTGATTTATCTATTAAACCCGTCCATCAGAAGTGGTGAAAATTCGCTCCTGAGAGGAACGCGATCATACAAGAAGAAGTTGAAAAACTTCTTAAGGCCGGTATGATCAGAGAGGTTAAGTGTCCTCGATGGTTAGCTAATGTGGTTGTTGTTTCAAAAAAGAATAGAAAGTGGAGGGTGTGTGTCGATTTTACCAATTTAAACAACGCATGCCCCAAGGATCCTTTCCCGTTACCACATATAGATTCCATGGTGGATGCGACAGCAGGACATGAGATACTCACCTTTATGGATGCGTTGATAAGGTCTTTCAAGATTTACCTGAAGACTTTGATGAATCATTCTACAAGACCAGTGTAATTGAAGAGAAAAAGAAGAAACCAATAGACTTAGAATAATTGTGGAAAAAGGTTGCTAGAAGAGAAAAGGAATATACCTTTGTGAAGAATTTCTCAAGTAACATTATTGATCAAGACCAAGAAAATGATCAAGAAAACAATCACATATCTGAGAATGATCACACTGAGATTAGTCAAGACAATCAAAATGTACAAGATGATCAACATCAGAATGAGGGACAAACAAGCAACCAAACAAGTGAAGAAGAAGCTGCATCTACTATAAGATTTCAAGATCTGTTTCAAATATTGAATTTAGAAAACAATGGTGCATCTAATTCAGTACAACATAATGATGAAGCACCAGAATTTCATGATGCAGAGACTGATTTGATCATTGAAGAACCAGAACTCAATGAGTCAAATCTTGACACAACTGTGTCTACAGATATGATTGTTCAAACTCACTATGTGGAAAAGAATCATCATTCTGAAAACATTATTGGAGATTTGCATGAAAGAGTCACAAGAAGTCAGTCAGAAATTGCAAACATCTGTCTTTACTCATGCTTTCTATCTCAAATAGAACCTAAGAACATTGCTCAAGCATTAAAAGACAATAGTTGGGTAGAAGCAATGCAGGAAGAACTGGCACAGTTCAGAGATCTACATGTGAGGGATCTTGTTGATAGACCAATTGACAGATATTCAATAGGAACCATATGGGTTTTCAAAAACAAAAGGGATGAGAGGGGTTTGGTGATTAAGAATAAAGCTAGGCTTGTGGCACTGGGATGCCTTCAAGAGGAAGGAATAGACTTTGAGGAAGTTTTTGCTCCTGTGGCAAGACTTGAAGCTATCAGGATTTTTCTTGCATATGCTACCTCAAAGAACATTTGAGTATTCCAGGTTGTTGTAAAGTCTGCATTTCTAAATGGAAAGATTGATGAAGAGGTGTATGTTGCTCAACCTCCAGGTTTTGAGGATCCAATGTATCCAAACAGGGTGTATAAGCTAAACAAAGCCCTTTATGGATTACATCAGGCTCCTAGAGCATGGTATGATGAGCTATCAAATCATCTTGTTGAAAATAGTTTTCTAAGGGGAGCCATTGACAAGACACTCTTCTACAAGAGAAAGGGATTAGACTTGCTGCTGTTACAAGTCTATGTTGATGATATCATTTTTGGTTCAACCAATAAACAAATGTGTTTGGAGTTTGAAGGGGTAATGAAATCCAAATATAGCATGAGCTCTATGGGAGAAATGAACTTCTTTCTTGGACTGCAAGTTCAGCAAATGGCTGAGGGGATCTTCATTAACCAAACTAAATATGTACAGGACATCATGAACAAGTTCAATATCATGAGTACAAAACTGCTTCAACTCCAATGGACACCAAGGAAAAGAAGATTGCAGATGAAAAGGGTGAGCCTGTAGATGAACATGAATACAGAGCCAAAACTGGATCTCTGATGTACCTGACTGCTACAAGATCTGACATTATGTTTGCTGTGTGTTATTAGGATAGGATAGACTATGAATGTTAAGAATGTCTACTTGTTTTAGTGATGTTAAGAATGATTAAGATTTGAATATATTACAACTATTTATGTCAAAATACGTCTTTATGTCAAAATTAAAGCTTTCAAATGAATTTTTGCATAATAACAAATTTTGATCAAAACATGAGCAAGTTGTTAATGGTGTAGAGATATGATAATACTATTCAGTTCAAGCGTTATAGAAGCTTAAAAGAAGGAATTTTCAACGAAAAGTCTCAGATAATTATCTTTGCTGAAAACTATGACATTTGCCCAGTTGAAAGGACATACACTTTTGTATGTTTGGTCCTGCAATCTGCAAAGATTAACAGGATAGCCATTAACCAGAAAACTGAAAGCATTTGGGGCAATTATAACTTGTTTTCTATTCCTTCACTTAAAACTATGTCAATAGCTCTGACTTTGAAATGACATATATTCACAATGTATGTTTCGTCCTGTTGACTACTTGTGGTCGACTAGAATAACCATTTACCTGCCAATTAAGAGACATTGGGTGATCGAATATTAAATTGAAAATAATGGGAAATGATAGTACATTGACTACTTAGCCAATCATATGGATTTATTAGGCTAAAAGGACTCTTAGTACAGTCATTGACATGTATGGTTGCTTTCTCATGATATGTAAAATCTAAGGTGATATAAACATAAAGAAAATGCCAAGATTTATGTGGAGTTACATTGTTGTCTATGCATGTTCCTAGATAAATCTTTTCAAATGATAGGCAGAAAAGTGATTATCTAGTCATACACAAGCCTGTTGGTATTTGGTTACCCAAAAATGAAACATCTTTTAATAGAATGACAAAGAACAGCTGTGAACTACTTAAATTTCAAATGTTTATTCAACATGTTCACAAATTTTTATTGAGAAAATACAAACATGAGGGTTAATTCCAGAACTATAAGGGTGGAGGCAATAATATAAGTCCTTTAAACATCCTGAATGAAAGGCCAGTAAGTCCGACTTGCGTGGCATGTAAGTCCAACGTTCAACCTCACGTATGTTTGTAGATTTGAAATGAAATATCTTATAAATTTTCAAAAATATGTTCTGTCATTAAAAGTTTTAACCAAAGCCAAGGGGTCAAAGTCAAATTGGGGTGATCTGGAGAAAGCAATTTAAGCCTTGAAGATAGATAAGGAGCATCAGAAAACAATATGTGTTATTCATTAAATTTTCTGTACCTTAATTGAAAATTAATCATATCACCTAAGAAATGAAAATCATGTTAAGTCTAGACCTGCTGTTGACCTGTTTTTGTAGTCATAATAATGCTGAGAATGAAGTATTGAGAAAGCTACTTAGTCAATATGATCCCATTCCTGAGATCTTTTCAGTTTACAAAAGAAATTGTTTTGAAGAGAAACATAACTGAAATTTGATCTCTAAATGCACCATTTTCTCTTAAACTATGATCTGAAATGATACATAACTTAAAAATGTCTTTGACAAGTGGTTTAAGTCAAACAGTGTTGCATTTTGCCTTTAATAGGTTGAATATGTAAGTTCGGGCAAGGTTTGATGCTTCAAACCTTCCCGGGCACAAAACACTTGAATATGGTTGAATATGTTTTTTCGGGTAAGGTTTATTGCATTATAACCTTTCCGAGTACACTTAGATACTTTTATCTATGTTTCCTATTTTCGGGCATGCTTTTAAGTATTTGATACTTTTTGGGTAGAGTTACTATTTTTTTCACTTTCCGAGCAAGCCTGATTGTTTATGATTGAATACGTTTTTTGGGTAAGGTTTTATACTCTTTAACCATTCCGGGCACACTTAGTTGTTTTTATCTAAGTTTGCCTTTATCGGGTATGATTTGATAATTTGAATTTTCTCGGGTAGACTAAAACTGTTTAATTAAGTTCCCAAGCATACCTGATGTTTGAATAAGATTGTCCTATCAAGCTTTGAAATTTTAGACTATAGCACACTTAGGTGTTTTATGTTTAATCTATTTCCGAGCATGCTATTTATTAAAGGTGGTTATGATTGCTTTGAAATTACAAGTGTTTTCGGGCAGACTTTGTCTTCCGGGCACACTTTATATTCCGGGTACACTATTGTTCCCTCAATATACTTGGTAATTTCTAAATTTGACTTTCCGAGTACACTGTCTGCTAGATATCTTTTCGGGCACACTTTATACTCAATGTAAGTTATTCGGGTATACTTTGTAAAGAAGGATGTTCAGGCATACTATCTTGTGAAGGTTGCTCGGGCACACTGTTCATCAAAGTATGTTTGATTAAATGTGTTTCTGATTTTGATAGGGTTTTTGCTAGATTGAGTTACTTGATTTATATGAGTGAAATTAATTTGGGTATCTTAATTGATTCCTAGCAAGGATGCTTATTTGATATTTTATACTTGATTGTTTATCTTGTGATTAAGTTCTCAAGAAGTCTGGTATTTTGAGTAAGCTTTCTTCATCTTTACTTGACTTTAAATTAGTTAACTTGACCAAGCAAGATTTGTAAGTGGAAGATGCCAGGTAAACTTTGTCAATTAATAATGAAAATTTTTCCGGGAAAAGTTTAATCATTTAATTTTATCGGATAAGGTTTTAAATTGGATAAGCTTATTATGTTTGACAGCCAATAATTCATTACACGACAAAATGCATTTATAACCCACTTTCAAAAGGTATATAAGGGGGAGTTAGGGATATTTTCTACATTATTTTCCCTCTCTCTCTCTCTCCTTCCACTGCAACTGCTTATTCTCAAAGAAACCCAAACCGACCTATCGCATTCGATTATTGTTGGACTCGGTCTGCCCAAGAGACATATTAAATTGATGTGGCTAGTACGTTATGATCCAAGTCGGGTCATACCCAATAACAAGCTAGACAAACACCGATAATATTGGTTCATATATGATGTGATCATAACAAATGAATATTAACACTTGAGTTATTTGGAAAGGGGTTTCTAAATAAAATGTACTTGTGTAATAAACAAATCATATGGATGATTTATGTTTTATGAAAGAACATTACATAGTGTTATTTAAGTTGGTTAAATAACAATATGTGAATAATAATAACCAAGCATGTCTCTTAACATATAATAGGTTTTATAAGTTATAAGTTATAAACTTATAAAAGTATATATGTATGGATATATATATATATATATATATATATATATGTTTAAAGTTTTATAAAAGAAAAAGATAATAACTCTTTCAAAAGTAATATTATTATATCTTTGAGTGGAGACATGCAATGGTTATTATTGGTGGAGAGAAAGATGCCTTTAAATAAAACCAAGTCTTTCCCTTTCATTCTTTCATAACACACATAATTTCCAAGTAAACTTTTCTCTCTTCCTCTCTTGGGTATTTTCATCCAACATAAGAAAAGAAGAAGAAAATTTCAAGTGCAAATCCTAGCTTGAAGTGGTGTGTTGTTGAAGCTTGGGGTATGCTAGCTTGAGGAGCTTCCATATTCAAGTTTTTACCTTTCAATCATCATCTCTTTCACCCGGTTTTGTCATATTGAAAGGTAGTAGTAACATGCATGGACTTATAGTGACATGCATGTATTTGATAGTGTGTTATTTGTATTTGGATCCGGGTTTGGGTTTTGCATGTTTAAAATTGGTTTTATACATATCATATTAACAAGATTTAAAACTTTTATATCCGCTGCGTTTTTGGTAAAATAGGGATTTTATCACATTGATATCTTGTTTAAACTCAACAATGGCATCAATAGCCGCTTATACGAATGCATGCTTCATTAGACCCAAAATTTTTCGGGTTTATGGTGGGTTTCACCATTTGGCTGAAACTTTTTGGGGTTTTGGTTACCCCATGGTTTTTCAAGGTTATACTTTAAATGCATGTGGTAATCTTGAAAAACCAAGTCATTTGGATGATTGTGTAGTTTGTTTGGACAAAACCCGAAACTTTCGGTTTGCTTAAGCTTTGGCCGAAAGTTTTGTCGCAAAAAGGGGAACCATTTTGGTCTTTTATGATTGCATATTTGGATGTGTAATAGATGTTCATAACCTAGCCATGGCCTTGTGTTTGGTTGAATGATTGTGTTGGTTGTTTGTTCATTCGATTTGGTTGTAATATTTATTTGGGTTTGTAATCTATTTATTCATTCATATGGCTTGTAATAATAAGTAGATTAGATGTATTTCTTTTACTAGAAAAATGTATTAGGATATATTTTGTAAAAGAAGATGCATGGATGGAAGCCCAAATAAAATGATGAAGACCACATCACCGGGAGTAAACACTTGGAGCATATGGATGCGGAATCAAGTGGGAGTTCACCGACACAAGTGCATGTTCTTTTGGGTCCCTTAGGAGAGACTTTTTGACACACTTGTCTTCAGTCAACAAGTGTGGTCAATATTAGGAGGCTATGGTTATGAACTTGTGGTTGTGTATATTTTATGCTTGCATGGTTGATTTACTTATTATTTGCAATATGATTTGCTTAACAACTTAAAATCAACTAGCATAAAATTGGTTCCTTAGAAATCGTTAGGTAATAAAAATTGGTTTTATTAATAATTAATGATTTCATAATAAAAATGGGTTTTATTAATTGGAACTTTGAAAATGGGTTTTTCAACTAAGTACCATACATTTGAATGCATGCAAATGAAATGTACAATAAATAGTTTTCCAATCTAGAATTTAGAAAACTAAAATCCCTTTTTAAAAACAAGTTAAACACCATCCTTTTATACGACACTTAAGTCACTTGTAGACTTGAAAGTGAGTTAGGATCACCTAAGCACTTTTAAGAAAACTTGTGATCTTAAGGTGATTTTACAAGTACTTTTGGCATTAGGATCACCTAACCACTTGTATGAGTAAACTCACATGTGTGTATAAGTAGGACGACTTGATTTGAAACCATGACTATAGGATCACCTTAACATGGCATTCAAAGGTGTTGATGGGATTTAATATACCAACTAAACATATGATGTTTAACCGATCCCATAAAACTAGAAGTTACAAAGGGTGGCAATTGTCAAACGTTGACTACCTTGTTAATTCGAATAGTAGGATAAAGGTCACCTAACTACTATTTGAATAAAAAGTTGGGTTCTAGATTTTAATCAATAATTGTCTTGGAGACATTTAAGGGGTATTAAAGATTAAAATTTTATTAATATCGAAAATACTAATTTGAACTTTGTTAAAATTCTTTTAGATGGCCGCAAACAACGCACCGAACGCAATTATCCCACACGTGCATAATCTATCACTAAGATCCATTATGGATAAGGATCGTCTAAACTTTAACAACTTCATGGATTGGTATCGATACTAGAGAATTGTTCTCAAGCAAGAAAAGAAGTCTTATATTTTAGACGATCCTATTCCCGATGTCAATAACTTGGATGCCTATGCGGATTGGTTAAAATACACCGAGGATTCGGTGCAAGTTTCTTGCCTCATGTTGGGAACAATAACTCCCGAGATCCAAAAGGATTTCGAGAATCATGGGGCGTATGACATGATAACCCAACTTAAGGAAATGTTCCTTACTCAAGCTCGGGTTGAGCGATTCGAAACGGTTCGAGCGCTTCATGCATGTCGTATGGAAGAAACCCAATATGTTTCATCTTATGTACTTAAGATGAAGAGCCACATTGATCGGCTTGAACGGCTTAACTGTCCCGTCTCAAAAGAGTTAGCCACGGATTTAATCCTAAATGGCTTAACTAAAAGGTTTGAGACATTCGTCATGAACTACAACATGAATGGATGGGACAAAAGCATTGGTGTGCTTCACACAATGCTTAAGACAGCCGAGGCCGGCATGGGTAAAAAGGTTTTACCCGTTCTTGCGATCAATGAGGGTGGCTCAAAGAAAAGGCATCACCCGGAACCAAAAGCAAAGGTTGCCATTGGTAAGGGGCAAGTCAAGAAGGGGTTCAAGGGAAAGGCAAAGGCGGAGCCAAAGCCAAAGAAGCTAAAGGTTAGCGCTAAGGATCCGTGCTTTGGTTGTGGTGAGATAGGTCATTGGATGAGAAACTGTCCGACCTATCTCAAGGAGTTGAATGCTAAGAGGGATGTGGGGCAAACCTCAGGTACAACTTTCATGATTCACATTGATCTTAATATTATTTCTTCTAACACATGGGTATTGGATACCGGATGTGGAACTCACATATGCAATTCATTGCAGGGGTTCAAAAGAAGAAATGAGGTGAAGAAAGGAGATATAAGTCTCTTCATGGGCAATGGAGCAAAGGTTGACGTCCAAGCCCGAGGAGATTATGTTTTAAAGCTTCCAAATGGTTTGGAAATTGTTTTGAAAAACATTTTATATTCCCCTACTTTGACTAGGAATATTATCTCTGTTTCTGTATTAAGACAATCTGGTTATGACTTTAAGTTTGTTGATAATGGTATTTATGTTTTCATGGATAATGTCTTTTATTTTAAAGCGATGCCGTTTTATGGCATTTATGAATTAATTCATGATGACTCATACATTGATAACTCGTTGTACCAAGCTAACACCAAAAGACTCAAAATGGATTTGAGTAATACTTTTCTTTGGCATTGTCGTCTTGGTCACATAAACAAGAATCGTATTCATACACTTCGAAAGAATGGTCTTTTGAAACAAATGTTTTTTCATTTGATGAATGTGAATCTTGTTTATTTGGAATGATGACCAAAGAACCCTTTAATGGAACAAATGAAAGGGCGAAAGACTTATTAGGTATCATCCATTCGGATGTATGTGGACCTTTTAGGACAATGACAAGAAATGGTGAAAGATACTTCATTACCTTTACCGACGATTATAGTCACTATGGGTATGTGTTCTTGTTAAGACACAAAAATGAGGCCTTTGAAATGTTCAAAGTCTTCCAAAATGATGTACGAAATCAACTCAACAAAACAATCAAAGTACTACGTTCCGATAGAGGAGGTGAATACCTCAATGATGCGTTTCTAGAACATCTTAGGAGTTGTGGGATTGTCTCACAACTTACTCCACCTGGAACACCACAACATAATGGTGTGTCCGAAAGGAGGAATCGAACTTTATTGGACATGGTTCGATCCATCACTGCTAGATACTCATTACCTCTATCATTTTGGGGTTTCACTGTGATTTCTGCTGCCCGTATTTTAAATATGGCACCAACCAAGAAAGTGGATAGGACACCTTTTGAAATATGGCATGGAAAGACTCCAAAATTTCATATTTAAAGGTATGGGGTTGTGAGGCTTATGTTAAGATCTACACCCCTGACAAGCTTGAATGTCGATCCACTAAGTGTATATTTGTAGAGTATCCCACGGATTCAATGGGATATTATTTCTACAATCCAAGCGAGCATAAAGTGTTTATAGCTCGAAAGGCTAAGTTCTTGGAAAGAAGGTTCCTTATGGAAGGAACTGATAGAACTGTAGAACTCGAAGAGGATCGAGAACTACAAGCCGATACACGTTTGGTTGACACTAGCAATCAACAAGAGGTTGTTGAGGATGATCAAATGGTTGATCAAAACACACAAAACATTCGCAAATCTGGTAGAGTTAGAACCCCACCTGAGAGATACGGATTTTTCATGGATGGATGCTACGTGGTTGATTCAGATGAACCCACCACATACCGAGATGCAATGTCGCAATCTGATTGTGACAAATGGCTAGAAGCCATGAATGTTGAGATGCAATCCATGCATGACAATCAAGTATGGGACTTGGTTGCTCCACCTCTAAATTCCAAGCTGGTTGGAAGTAAGTGGGTTTTCAAGAAGAAAACTGATATGCATGGAAACTTGGACACTTATAAAGCTAGACTTGTAGCAAAGGGTTTCACTCAAACTCAAGGGGTTTATTATTATGAAACTTTCTCGCCCGTGGCGATGCTAAAGTCTATAAGGATATTGTTTGCCATAGCCGCATATTATGACTATGAGATATGGCAAATGGATGTCAAAACTGCTTTTCTAAATGGGCATCTTAATGAAGATGTTTATATGGTTCAGCCTGAAGGTTTTTTCGATCCACAACATCCTAACAAAGTATGCAAGTTGAAGAAATCAATCTATGGATTGAAATAAGCATCCAGAAGTTGGAATCACCGTTTTGATGATGAAGTTAAGAAATTTGGATTCATCAAAAACGCTGATGAAGCTTGTGTGTATAAGAAAGCTAGTGGGAGCATCATAACCTTTCTGTTATTATATGTCGATGACATATTACTGTTTGGAAATGACATTCCAACCTTGGAAGGTGTGAAAGCCTGGCTTGGAAGCTGTTTTGCCATAAAGGATCTTGGTGAAGCCGCCTATATTCTGGGAATAAGAATCTATAGGGATAGATCAAGGCGGTTGATAGGTTTGAATCAAAGTGCATACATTGACAAGATCTTGAAAAGGTTCAAGATGGAAAACTCTAAGAAAGGTGGTACCTATTCAAAGAGGAACGATGTTGAGTGCTTCTCAATATCCAAGCTCAAAGGATGAGCAAGACAAAATGAGTGGTATCCCATATGCATCTGCCATAGGATCCATCATGTATGCCATGATTTGCACTAGACCGGATGTGTCATGCGCCTTGAGCATGACAAGTCGATACCAACAAAATCCGGGAACTAGCCATTGGATGGCTGTTAAGAGCATATTGAAATACCTTAGAAGGACTAAGGATATGTTTCTAATATATGGCTCTGGTGAGGAGGAACTCGTTGTAAAGGGTTACACTGATGCGAGTTTCCACACTGATCAAGATGATTCTCGATCACAATCGGGATACGTTTTCGTTCTCAATGGTGGTGCTGTCTCATGGAAGAGTGCAAAACAAGACGTGGTAGCTTTATCCACCACTGAATCTGAATACATCGCCGCCTCCCTGGCAGCTCAAGAAGCTGCATGGATTAGAAAGTTCATTGCCAATCTAGGAGTGGTTCGTACCATTCAGGACCCTCTAGAGATCTTTTGTGACAACGAGGGTGCGATTGCTCAAATCAAGGAACCCCGCGCACGTCAAAAGACTAGGCACATTGAGCGGAGATTCAACTACATAAGGGATGAAGTTGAAAGGCCGAATCATGAGAGTCATACTTGCGCCTTAGGACTTCGATATTCTAGTGATTGGATTTGATCAAAATTTGTATTTGGATATTGGAACAATTTTATTTTAATTCAATCATATGGATTTGGTTATGGTCATGTTCTTGACTTATGTTCCATTTTAGTATGTTTAAATCCGTGAATAATTTGAATTATTCTAAACGTCCGTAGTCGTTCATATTTGTGGGAACAAATGTGAAAGTAAGACTATTATGAACATGGATTGGTAGATATTCATGAGGTATGAATATAGCAAAGGGTTGCTGCCAAGGTTCATAGATATTGTTGGTGCATAATGTCAGTAGTTCATAGTCTAGTGTCTGTAATCCAGTCTGTAATGTTAATTGTGTTTTGTTTATGTTTAAGCGAAGTTACTAACAAGTTCGCTTATCAGGCGAACTTGTTAGTCAAGCGAAGTTAGCAACAACTTCGCCTGAACATATCAGGCGATGTTCTCGTGTATTTATAAGATAGGTCACGGATTGTTTAAGTGTTGTTGAACGAAATCGTATACGCGTGTGTGAGTCGAGAGATGTGAGAACCAGAGAGTATTGAGTCTGTATTCAGTGATTATATCACGTGTTTCGGTTATAATATAACGTGTGTTTATTCGTATCGTGTGTTTGTTTGATTCGTGTTCTACGCTCGTAACGACCTACGCAGGGATTCCGCACCTGTGTAGATCGAGATATCCCGTGCAGATCCATCCAGGGAACCTACAATTGGTATCAGAGCATTTGCTCGATTGTGTGGTTCGGGATATTCACGCGGGTGTAGAAATCGTCCCGTTTTGACTATTCGCGGGACGTGTTTTCTGTGTTTTTGTGTCATTCTTACCTCCTACCATCGTATTCAACCCTTTACACCGTCAAAAACCTCGAAAAACCCAGAAATCAGATCTGCAGAAACTTCGTGTTCATCAGGCGAAGTTGCCGTCACTGTTCGTAGGGTTTCGGCGAAGATATAAGGTTAAGCGAAGTTATCCACAACTTCGCCTACCTTCTCAAGTTCGCCTAACTCAAGCGAAGTTCTCTACAACTCCGCCTATCTCCTAAGTTCGCTTACCTCAAGCGAAGTTAAGAATCAGCGAAGTTCTTCAGCGAAGTTAAGAGTTAAGCGAAGTTATCCGTAACTTCGCCTACAGTACTTTTCAGAAAAAAAAAATTTTTCGGGTTTCTTACTTTTTGAGAAAGATGTCGTCAATTAACATCTCAGAGTTAGTTAAGATGGAAGTAGAAGCAGGGTCCGCTAATAAGGCCCCAAAGTTGCTTAAAGGAACTGACTTCGTTGCTTGGAAGGATCGGTTCGAACAATATGTCAAGTACCAGGATGCGAAAATGTGGGTATGCATCCAGGATGGTTATATTCCACCAACTATGGAGTACGAAGGTCGTGATCAGATCAAAAAGTACAGCAAAATGGAAGAAGAAGAGAAAAAGATGTATGAGGCCGAGAGCAAGGCTCATGCTGCTATCACTATGGCTCTTCCACAAGAGATCCTTCATACTTTTAGAAAGTACAAGACAGCAAGAGAGCTTTGGGAAGCTCTTGAGAACCGGTTTGAAGGAAATGTGGGAATCCGTGCTTCGAAGATCAAATTGCTCTAAACTCAATTCTCGGTCTTCAAGTATCTGAAAAACGAATCACTTGATGATATCATCACCAGATATTATCATCTGATGACTGAACTCAGCAACTATTCAATTGCATACAAAGAAGATGAGATTGTTGAGAAGCTTCTTGATGCTCTCCCACCAAAATGGGAGATGTATACTGTGTTGATGAGAGAAGATAAAGACTTTGCTGACTATGACCTTGAGACAGCAGTTAACAAGCTCTGAACATTTGAGCTTAACATGGTTAGAAAGGAGACACCTACGGATCAGGTTCAAGATCCAGGTATGTATGGGGCTAAAGTCAACTCTAGTTCAGGTTCGAAGACTGAATCAGCTGCCTACTACTCGAAGGGAGAGTCGGGCGCCAACTCATCACATGAGGGGCATGTGTCAGTCAACACGAATGGTGATGTTTGCTTTGTAGCAGGTGGATCTAGTGCTTCTAAACCGCAAGCAAGCAAGAGTAGTTGCTCTCCAAGTATTCCTAGCAACAACTACTCTAAGATGCCTATGAGTGTCAAATCTGCTGAAGAGCAGTTTGCTCTCTATGCTTCTTTTATTGCTTCCTATGAGAACTACATTCAGGGGAAGATTGATGATCCAGCTATGTTGGATGAAGACTATGACCAGATTGATGCTGATGATATGGAAGAAATGGATCTGCAATGGCAGATGGCTATGATCGTGAAAAGAGTGAAACGGTTTATGAAAAAGACCGGAAGAAAGTTTGTCGGTGGAAGGCCAGGGTTTGACAAGACGAAGGTAAGATGCTACAACTGTCAGCAAAACGGCCACTTTGCTAAGGAGTGCAGAAATGAGCGTGTAGAACGTGGTCAAGGCAAGTCTACACAGCATAATGGGGGTAGTAAAGATTATAGTGCCATGATTTCCAGAGAAGATGGTGAATATAACTAGAACCTGCATACTGAAGAAATCTTTGAACAGGCAAATTTGGCGAATATGGAAAATGAAGAATGTGAGAAAGCTACTGGAGAAGAAAAAGCTTTCATGGCTGATGCTAAAGACCAGCTCTCCGAGGTATGTTCTAAACCTACTTGTTCTAAATGTGAAAACTTGTCTGAGCAATTAGCAACTATAACTGATCAGTATGTTAGTTTGGATGCTGAGTTTAAAACTCTAAAAGAAGATCATCATTTTACGAAAGCAAGAGAAAATAGCTATAAAGTTAAAATAAAAGCTTGTGAAAAAGATATTAAAAGTCTAAAAGCAAAACTTGCTGAAAAAATTCAAGTGATTGATCTAAGCTATGAAGTTTTGGAAGAAAAAACCAAACTAATAGCTGAAAGAGAAAAACAGATTGCTGATCACCAGGTGAAAATGGTGGAACTGAATAGAAAACTTGAGCAGTTCAGAAATTCCTCTGCTATTCTTGATCACCTTGTTAGTGATCAAGGTTCCTCAGTTAAGAGGGGAGGAATTGGTTATCATGAGGTTCCACCTCCTTATAATCACAATTACACTTTTAATCCTAGTAATCAGAAATCTGTTGACTTTGAGGTTGTTCAGACAGTTCCAATTCCAGTTACTACTAAAGAACCAGAAGTTAGTAAGTCTGTTGCAAGTGTTAAAATTTCTTCTCCGAGACCTGTCTCATCTAACTCGGACAAGTCTTCTGAGTCGAGTGAGATAAATCAAGAGGAAGTATTACCAAAAAGTGGAGAGATAAAGAAAACATCTGAAAAGAAGTCTCCACTAAACCCGTATGTCCCACCATATGTGAGACAAACGGGCAGTAATACAGCCTCAACATCTAAGACAACTTTTGATAAGAAAGTTGAAAACAGGTGTTGTTTTAGATGTAATCAACAAGGACATCTTGTTGCTGATTGCCCTTTGAAGCAAAAATTTTTAAAATCTGAGAAAAGAGCTAACAGTAATCAATTTACTGATAAAACTGAAAACCCATTGAATTTCAGAAAATGGACTAATCCAGGTTTTCAAAGAAATAGATCTCTGTTTTTCACTGGTAACACCCAAACCATAACTAATAATTCATTTAATTCAAGACGGTTTGGATGGCCTCATAGACAATCCACAAGAAGGTATCCTGTTAGGACTCACAGAAATGATTATGATACTAACTTTGGACAGCCAAGGTACGGGATGTATCGACCCAAGACCAATCGGTCTTGGGTCCCCAGATTTTAACTCTCTGCTTTAATCGTGCAGGAACAGTTGAACAGGGCTGCTAATAATCTTTGGGTTGTGGATAGCGGCTGTTCCCGTGTGACATTCATGACAAAACGAGGTACACTATATTCATTACGTAACAAGTAAACGATAAATCGGTTAATTTGTAGAGCTTAAACGAGTAACCGACCGATACTAATTATGACCTGTATACATACTGAGGGGTCATATACGAGTTATATATATGTTATAGAGGCTAACATATTGATATTTAGGCCCTAGTACGTTTAAAACTCTTTAAACGAAAAATGTTTCGTTTATCGATACGCTATAAGCTTAAAAGCAAACGTTAATATCAAAACAAGCATTGTAGCATCCGTTAAGCCGAAAAAGATTTACAAAACACTTATATGACATGTTCTAAGCAATCCGTGATAATATTTTGGAACTTTACAACGAGTCAGTACGTTTTTCTTATTTTACAAAAATAAGCTGAAAAACACTCGTTTTTACGCTATTTCTTACACCCGAATTAATTTTCTTGCGAAAAACCGGACCCGAACTAAATTTGAAATGGGCTTTTCATGTTTGGGCTTGTATGGATAGTTTAATGGGCCAAAACAGCCCATTAAGGGGCTCCAAGGAATTCCGATCGGAACAATTACCAAACCATACATTCTTTTCTTTTTTTTATATAACTTCAACCTTAAGCCTTGTTATTCATTTCACCTTTCAAAATATTTCAAGTCCACAGCAGCTCCAGTTCTGTCCTTCCAAACCCTTGCCCAAAACCCTCAAGTAAGTTTCATTTACATGAATTTTTAACCATCCTTTAACTAAGTTATAATCTTATAAACATGTTTTAGTTAGTTTTAAAAATGTTTAACCATCCAAAAACCCTAAAAATCAAGTAAAATTATGTTTTGATGTTAAACATGTTTACAAACCAGGAACATATACTTTTTTGGTCAAAAACGCGGATTAGAACATGAATACAACGTTTTTACGGTTAGAAAGTTCGGTTTGAACCCAAAACCGAAACCCTAATTATCAAGGCTGTTACATGGATGATTTATGCTTGGTTTGATGTTATATGATATGTAGATATACTGAGTTTACAACCCGAGACCCGGAAAGTCGTTTAAGCTAGCAAAATTCATCGAAAACCGACAAGGTAAACCCGTAACACTCGTTTAGGGGCTGTTTAGTATTAGGTTGTGACGTGCTTGTTTTTAGCTTGTGAAAATATGCAGGGACATTAGGGATCATATAAATGAGTCCCTGTTCAAATTTGGTAATTTTTCGATAAACGGAGAATATTTGGTGAATTTATTCCCGTTTATGAGCGTTTATTTGGGAAAAATAGCTAAACATATTGAAAAATTATTAAACTTGGTTTTGGAGTTTGATATGGGATGGTAAGATCACTGGTAAATTTTGAGAATCATTGGAAATGTCTAAGTATGGTTTGTGCGATCATGGCTTAACCGAATTTTAACAGCCGAAAAACGCACAAAAAGGCATTTTGTCAAAAGAGTTAGGTTCTGGAAATTTTGCAGGGGCTATGTAATGACATTAAAGCCATTGGTAAAAATTATCGGATTTTTCGGAGGTCGTTTGATATAAACAGGCCATTTATTACATGATTATAACCTATTAAATGAATTTTTATAAATAAATAAATAATAATAAAATTTCTGAAAACATTTTTATAAAATTCTCCATATCTTAATGTATTTTTACAAAAATTTACATAATTTATATATAATTACATATTTAGTTATGATTTATCAAAGATTTAAATTATAATTGTTTTAACGAAACCGGCAGTTTTGTGTTTAACGGACTGACTGGTATGTCAAAATATCAAAAGAGGCCAAATATCATATTTTTGAACGATATTAATAAAAACGAACTTTTTACGAGAATTCCGGACAATTCGGGTGGATTGTGCGCGTTTTGTATAATCAAACCAGTGTAAAAACGGAAACGAACCCTGCAATCAAACCAGACACCGAAACTTTAAAATTCTTTCATAAATCAAATTATTTTATCAATCATTATATTTACTTATGTTTTATGTGATCTTACCTAATCCTGAAACGTATAAACGATCAACTGAGCTAGGCCCGGAAAACGGTGAAACTGAGCCAAATCCAGTTTTAAACATTTCATAGTATACAACGTCACAATCTAAGACTATGGTCATGTTCTGGGCCTAACAGCTATACCCAGATTATCTATACAGCCCGACTTAGCTTGAACACTGTACTAGTAATAACGATACGATACCGTTTATAGGAATCAGGCTATAAACGAGATATCTGACTATTTGATACGTGATTTCTGTGCGAACTACGATAAGGTGAGTTTCACGACCCCCACTTTCTAAACTGTTTTACGAACTTTTGGGGTGAAAAGCATGTTTACATATACTGATATACTTGAAAACGTGTGATGATGTGGATTATCTAAGTACTAACACTTGACAAGTCCCCACAAACACAAGTGATTAACTTCGTGCCGGTGGCGTGTGGATAGTACTATCGGTTTGACAAACCCAACTGTGACAGAGCCGGTGGGGTAAGCCGGAACATATGTAAAACCAGTTGCACATTGTCATTATATATTTACATACTGCTATGTGGTGTTAGACATAGTACATACATGGGGCAAAATTGGCTGTTAAATGCCAACAGGAGTGCATGGGCAGGAGAGGCCATGCAGTATAGCTCGTTTCGGTTTCACTTGTGGCTTAGTATAATGCATCATACATAGACATATATACATACACACTGTAAACTTTACGAACTCGTGTACTGATTTCATTGAAACTCGTGAAACTTGAAACTCACCAACTAGACGTAGTTGACCCGTTTTAACATGCTTTTCAGGTAAAGCAAAAGTGGAATGATTTGCTTACATGCTTGGTGTTAGAAAGACAAGTTGAATAGCTGTGAATAGACGCTGATATAATACTGTTTAAGAAGCTCGTAAACCGGTTATGTGTTTTTCACCTAGTTTGTAAACATAGTACCTACCAATGTAATATGATGTAAATTAGCTGTTGAATTTTCTTTATAAACAATGTTGTTGATACCAGTGTTATCTGTTACATTCCCGTATTACGCTTCCGCAACTACCTAGTCGGGGTGTGACAGAAGTTGGTATCAGAGCCATTGGTTATAAAGAATTAGGATGTCCCTTAGGATACCCTAAGATAACCGTAGGCTCGATTAACTCTGGGAATAAAATAATATTAAATAATATACACGAATGATTCTCGTGATGAACGCGAATGGACAAGTGGGTTATTATGGTCCGGAACGTAATAACAGACTTGTTTGTACGAGGAAATTCGAGAAGAAGTCGATAAACAATTGAATAGGTAAAAACAGCAACATATGTGTATAAAATATAATAATAGATAAATATTTGTGTATATAAACGATTATTTGTACTTATGTGTATAAATACCTGCACGTATTTTACTATGATTAATATAGAAGGATATTATTCTTATCACTAACCATCGTGCAGGAATATGTCAAGATCTACTGATCGTGTACCTAATACCTTACCAACAAGGCCCGAGGAGGAGGAGGAGGATCCGGAAGAAGAAACTGAGAAGGAACCAGAGGAGATGGAAGAAGGTGCAGACGCGGTAATTCCTCGCGAGGTACCCGCAGATCAACCCGACTTATCGGGTTATCGTTGTGACACTTATCCCCCTAGGGAATCCCCTAGGAATGTTGCAGGACAGGGAGCTACTAGTGCTTATCGTTCACCTGTTAGAGCACCCAGATCCCCTACTCCACCTGTACAGCATACACCAGTACCCCCACCCACTATTAGAAACCGTCAGACCGCTCGCATTTCAGTGCGTCCACCTGAGCACACTTCTCTCCCACCTCGATCCACGTACCATAGGGGAGAAACATCACGTGTCCAGGTCACTGAGATACCTATTCCTACTTGGGGTTTACCCGCCCCGGTACCCGAGCCACCTCGTTATTCTGATTCAGCATGGTTTGGTTTAGCGACTGATCAGCTTTTAGACCACTCACACTCTATAAATAACCTAAACCTGCATAGATATGATATGCAAGATCACATGCGATACATGCAGCAAGAAATCAGAATTGTGCAAAGATCCAGTGCTCACAGCCACGGGCGTCAGGATCGAGCGATGATACTACTGGGGGTATGCTTAACGGTTAATGCGGCCCTAGTGGCTGCTGTTGTTTGGTTGTGGTTCCATGTTGCAAAGAATAGATAGGACATAGTAGTTTAGTCGTATGTATATAGTCTTATGATATCCCAAGCAGCATTTTGTTACAGCATGTTGGGCTGACTTGGGAGTTGTTTGTGGTTTAGTACTATTTCAAGCATTGGCCCTTATCGGGTTAAGTCTACATGTCACTTGGTGACAAATTTTGATACGCATATACAAGCGCTGGCCTATACCAGGTTAAGCCTATGCGCTAATTTTGGATGCATATGTACAGTAATGATTATAATTAATACAAACGTGTTTTCTTTGGCATAGTTATGTGCTGTGAAGGTGTAATATTGTAAAGTTGTGTTGATCATAGTGAAACGATATTGATTATTATATAATTGATTATTTTATAGAATGGCCCCGAGGAAAACAAACCCTTTGTCTGAGGCGGAAGTGGCCGCAATGATTGCTCGTCAACTACAAGCAGTGATACCAACAATTGTAACACAAGTCACTGCAAGCATACGTGGTAACAATACTGTTAATCAACCTACGAGCACCACCACGGCCACTGTTAATACACCTCCGCCGGACACTAACGTAGCCCCGGGTGTTACTACCCCGGTGAATACTGATAATGTCATAAATAATAATAACGCTCTCCCAACTATGAATGTCACTGGGAACCCAGAACCTGTTGTGCACCCTGATAATATCCCAAACCCTATACCGGTTGTTAACACAACTAACAATGATAATACTCGGACCAATACCGATAATAACAATAATAATAACCGAGAACCCCCGCGTCAGGAGTACTCATACAAACAATTTACATCATGTAAACCGATTGAGTTTAAGGGTATTGAAGGACCTGGCGGACTGGTCGAATGGATAGAAAAGACCGAATTAGTAATTAATATCAGTAAGTGTCCACCGAACCGCGTGGTCAAATTTGTTACCAGTATGTTTCTAGACCAAGCGCTGATGTGGTGGAACACGGTAGTCCAAATAAGGGGACAAGATGCCATTAATCGTATGTCATGGACTGAATTAAAAACCCTCATGTTAGAACAATTTAGCCCAAGAGATGAGATCCTGAAATTAGAACACGAACTTTGGAATTTGGAAATGAGAGGCACTGATCATCGAAATTACACAAATCGTTTCATTGAATTGACTCGTTTGGTACCATGGTCAATTATTCCGGAATTCAAGCGCATTGAGCGTTATATTTGGGGACTGACCCCAGCTGTGAGAAGTATAGTCTATTCCGCAGCCCACCCAACTTTAGAGAGTGCCGTGTTACAAGCCAGCGTCGTTACTTTTGACCTTACAAGAAATGGTGTATTAAGAGTTCCAGGAGAACCATCCAGTTTGAAACGAACTAGTTATACCCCTAGAACAAAGTGAAATCTCAGAATAAACGAATATGCCCTACAACTCAGGACTATGCTATGACCAGTTTCGACATGAAACATGATACATACAAGGGGTCATTTCCGAAGTGTGGAAAGTGTAATTTTCATCATACTGGAAATTGTCGAACGATCATATGTCAGAGAAGCGGAAATATTGGGCATAATGCCCCAAGTGGTAGAACAATAATGAATACTTCAAACCGACAGTTTCAAACAACCCAACCTCGTCGTTCACAAACACCTAGTCACCAACCAATCCGACAACAATCTAATCAGCAAACTTCATCTACAATGAACCCTCATACATGTTATAAATGTGGCAGTACGGAACATTTTCGGAGATACTGCCCCAATTTGAACCCTGGTACAGTGAGAAGGCAGAACCAAGCACAAGCATCAACCTCCAATGCAGCTAAGGGACGCGCGTTTGTATTAGGACCGGGTGAAGCGCGTCATGGTCCGAATGTGGTGACAGGTACATTCTTAGTTTCGGGTCAGTATGCTTCAGTTTTGTTTGATACGGGCGCCGATAGAAGTTTCGTATCTGTTAATTTCTTACCTTTAGAAAATATGCCGGTTAGTGAACTAACAAAACCATATACTAGAGAACTCGCTAACGGTAAGTCTATACTTGTTAACCGAATAGTCCGAGACTGTTCCCTTATCCTAAACGACCACCCATTCCTTATTGATTTACTTCCAGTGGAATTGGGAAGTTTCGATATTATAGTCGGTATGGACTGGCTATCTAAGTATAAAGTTGAAATTGTCTGTAAGGATAAGACCGTTAGGATACCTCTTTCGAATGATGAAACTATGATTGTTCAAGGTGAGAAATCTGGTACGGTGCTGCCTCTCATATCTCAACTTAGGGCATTGAGATATTTACGCCAAGGTTGTACTTTATACTTGGCGAGCGTAACAGTTAAGGAACCCGAGGAAAATCGAATGGAAGACATCCCAGTGGTACACGAGTATTCAGATGTATTCCCCGATGAGTTGACTGGTTTACCACCGACCCGACAAGTTGAATTCCGTATTGACTTGATACCAGGAGCAGCACCCATTGCTAAGGCACCTTATAGACTTGCGCCTTCTGAAATGCAAGAACTGTCCAACCAGTTACAAGAATTACTGGACAGGGGTTTTATTCGCCCTAGTTACTCACAGTGGGGAGCACCAGTGTTGTTAGTAAAGAAGAAAGATGAGAGTTTTCGAATGTGTATTGATTACCGGGAATTGAATAAAGTGACTATAAAGAATAGATACCCCTTACCTCGAATTGATGACTTGTTTGATCAACTCCAAGGTGCGAAGTATTTTTCAAAAATTGATTTTAGATCTGGTTATCATCAAGTAAGAATTCAGGAAGAAGACGTACCAAAAACAGCTTTCCGAACTCGGTATGGTTACTATGAATTTTTGGTTATGCCGTTTGGGTTGACAAATGCACCTGCAGTGTTTATGGACCTCATGAACCGAATTTGTAAACCTTACCTTGACAAGTTCGTGATAGTGTTTATCGATGACATTTTGATATACTCGAGAAGTAAGGAGGAACACGAACAACATTTGCGGGAAATCTTAAAATTATTGAGGCAAGAGAAGTTATACGCAAAGTTGTCCAAATGTGAGTTTTGGCTACAAGAGGTACAGTTTTTGGGACACATTGTGAACCATCAAGGAATCCAAGTAGACCCAAGTAAAATTGAGGCCATTAAGAATTGGCAAGTGCCTAAGTCACCAAGAGAAATTCGTCAATTCTTAGGACTAGCCGGGTATTATAGAAGATTCATTGAAAACTTTTCAAGTATTGCACAACCTCTAACCCTCCTAACTCAAAAAGACCGAGCATATGAATGGGGAAAAGAACAAGAAATGGCCTTCCAAACGTTAAAACAGAAGTTATGTGAGGCTCCAATATTAAGCCTTCCAGATGGAACTGATGAACTGGTGGTATATTGTGACGCATCTCGTAAAGGTTTAGGATGCGTACTGATGCAAAGAAAGAAAGTAATAGCATATGTTTCCCGACAACTAAAAGTACATGAAAAGAATTATACGACCCATGATTTGGAATTGGGAGCAGTTATCTTTGCATTGAAGATTTGGAGACATTACTTGTATGGCACTAAATGTACCATCTATACTGATCACAAAAGCCTACAACACATATTCGATCAGAAAGAGCTAAACATGAGACAAAGGAGATGGGTAGAACTGTTAAATGATTATGATTGTGAGATTAAATACCATCTGGGTAAAGCCAACGTAGTAGCTGATGCTTTAAGCCGAAAAGACAGAATCAGACCATTAAGGGTACGAGCACTCGGAATGATTGTTCAAAGTAGCCTAACCGAACAAGTTCGCGTTGCACAAGATGAGGCCTTGAAGGCAGATCAGCTAGAAAAAGAAGAACTACATGGAAATGAAAGGAATTTTGAGAAGAAAATTGATGAAGTATATTATTACAAAAACCGGGTCTGGATTCCAACACTTCATAAACTCCGAAAGTTGATTCTTGATGAAGCACACAAATCCAAATATTCTATACATCCAGGTGCTGATAAGATGTATAAGGATGTTAAAGAATTTTACTGGTGGCCTGGTATGAAAAAGGATATAGCCGTGTATGTAAGTAAATGTGCAACATGTGCAAGGGTAAAGGCGGAATATCAAAAACCTTCGGGAATGTTACAACAACCCGAAATCCCACAATGGAAATGGGAACAAATTACCATGGACTTTGTGACACACCTTCCAAAAACCTCTCGAGGACACAACGCAATTTGGGTAATTGTGGACCGGTTAACCAAATCCGCACACTTTATTCCCATCTGTAACAACTACACCACCGAAAAACTAGCTCAAATTTACATCGATGAAATAGTATCTCGACACGGAGTACCTCTTTCGATTATTTCCGATCGAGACAGTCACTTTACTTCACATTTCTGGCAAGCAGTACAAAAAGCCTTGGGAACCCGAATCGACCTAAGTACGGCTTACCATCCCCAAACCGATGGTCAATCTGAACGAACCATCCAAACCTTAGAAAATTTACTTCGTGCTTGTGTACTGGACTTCAAAGGGAATTGGGATCAACACCTCCCGCTCATTGAATTCTCTTACAATAACAGTTATCACAGTAGTATACAAGCAGCACCTTATGAAGCTCTATACGGGCGAAAATGTAGATCACCACTATGTTGGACAGAAGTGGGTGATACTCAAATTTCAAGATCCGATTTAATTCAGGAAACCACCGATAAATTCATCAAGTTAAACAAAAATTGAAAGCAGCCCGTGACCGACAAAAGAGTTATGCCAATGTTCGCAGAAAACCGTTATCTTTTGAAATAGGTGATAAGGTATTCTTAAAAGTATCGCCATGGAAAGGTGTTATATGATTTGGAAAGACTGGTAAACTAGCCCCGAGATACATCGAACCGTTTTGAGATTGTCGCAAAAATTGGTCCCGTAGCTTACCGATTAAAACTACCCTTAGAACTGAGCACTATTCACGACGTGTTTCATGTATCGAATCTGAAAAAGTGTTTGACTGATGAAACGACAATAGTACCACTAGAAGATGTTCAGATCAACGAAAAACTCAACTTCGTAGAGGAACCGGTAGAAATTGTAGACGGGAAAACCAAACAGTTACGACACAACAAAATTTCATTGGTAAAAGTTCGGTGGAATTCAAAACAAGGACCCGAATATACTTGGGAACGAAAGGACGAATTCCGAAAGAAATACCCACACCTGTTCCCTAGAAAACCGATGACACATTAAATTTCGGGGACGAAATTTCATAACGGGGGGAGAATGTGACATTCATGACAAAACGAGGTACACTATATTCATTACGTAACAAGTAAACGATAAATCGGTTAATTTGTAGAGCTTAAACGAGTAACCGACCGATACTAATTATGACCCGTATACATACTGAGGGGTCATATACGAGTTATATATATGTTATAGAGGCTAACATATTGATATTTAGGCCCTAGTACGTTTAAAACTCTTTAAACGAAAAAGGTTTCGTTTATCGATACGCTATAAGCTTAAACGCAATCGTTAATATCAAAACAAGCATTGTAGCATCCGTTAAGCCGAAAAAGATTTATAAAACACTTATATGACATGTTCTAAGCAATCCGTGAAAATATTTTGGAACTTTACAACGAGTCAGTACGTTTTTCTTATTTTACAAAAATAAGCTGAAAAACACTCGTTTTTACGCTATTTCTTACACCTGAATTAATTTTCTTGCGAAAAACCGGACCCGAACTAAATTTGAAATGGGCTTTTCATGTTTGGGCTTGTATGGATAGTTTAATGGGCCAAAACAGCCCATTAAGGGGCTCCAAGGAATTCCGATCGGAACAATTACCAAACCATACATTCTTTTCTTTTTTTTATATAACTTCAACCTTAAGCCTTGTTATTCATTTCACCTTTCAAAATATTTCAAGTCCACAGCAGCTCCAGTTCTGTCCTTCCAAACCCTTGCCCAAAACCCTCAAGTAAGTTTCATTTACATGAATTTTTAACCATCCTTTAACTAAGTTATAATCTTATAAACATGTTTTAGTTAGTTTTAAAAATGTTTAACCATCCAAAAACCCTAAAAATCAAGTAAAATTATGTTTTGATGTTAAACATGTTTACAAACCAGGAACATATACTTTTTTGGTCAAAAACGCGGATTAGAACATGAATACAACGTTTTTACGGTTAGAAAGTTCGGTTTGAACCCAAAACCGAAACCCTAATTATCAAGGCTGTTACATGGATGATTTATGCTTGGTTTGATGTTATATGATATGTAGATATACTGAGTTTACAACCCGAGACCCGGAAAGTCGTTTAAGCTAGCAAAATTCATCGAAAACCGACAAGGTAAACCCGTAACACTCGTTTAGGGGCTGTTTAGTATTAGGTTATGACGTGCTTGTTGTTAGCTTGTGAAAATTTGCAGGGACATTAGGGATCATATAAATGAGTCCCTGTTCAAATTTGGTAATTTTTCGATAAACGGAGAATATTTGGTGAATTTATTCCCGTTTATGAGCGTTTATTTGGGAAAAATAGCTAAACATATTGAAAAATTATGAAACATGGTTTTGGAGTTTGATATGGGATGGTAAGATCACTGGTAAAGTTTGGGAATCATTGGAAATGTCTAAGTATGGTTTGTGCGATCATGGCTTAACCGAATTTTAACAGCCGAAAAACGCACAACAAGGCATTTTGTCAAAAGAGTTAGGTTCTGGAAATTTTGCAGGGGCTATGTAATGACATTAAGGCCATTGGTAAAAATTATCGGATTTTTCGGAGGTCGTTTGATATAAACGGGCCATTTATTACATGATTATAACCTATTAAATGAATTTTTATAAATAAATAAATAATCATAAAATTTCTGAAAACATTTTTATAAAATTCTCCATATCTTAATGTATTTTTACAAAAATTTACATAATTTATATATAATTAAATATTTAGTTATGATTTATCAAAGATTTAAATTATAATTGTTTTAACGAAACCGGCAGTTTTGTGTTTAACGGACTGACTGGTATGTCAAAATATCAAAAGAGGCCAAATATCATATTTTTGAACGATATTAATAAAAACGAACTTTTTACGAGAATTCCGGACAATTCGGGTGGATTGTGCGCGTTTTGTATAATCAAACCCGTGTAAAAACGGAAACGAACCCTGCAATCAAACCAGACACCGAAACTTTAAAATTCTTTCATAAATCAAATTATTTTATCAATCAATATATTTACTTAAGTTTTATGTGATCTTACCTAATCCCGAAACGTATAAACGATCAACTGAGCTAGGCCCAGAAAACGGTGAAACTGAGCCAAATCCAGTTTTAAACATTTCATAGTATACAACGTCACAATCTAAGACTATGGTCATGTTCTGGGCCTAACAGCTATACCCAGATTATCTATACAGCCCGACTTAGCTTGAACACTGTACTAGTAATAACGATACGATACCGTTTATAGGAATCAGGCTATAAACGAGACATCTGACTATTTGATACGTGATTTCTGTGCGAACTACGATAAGGTGAGTTTTACGACCCCCACTTTCTAAACTGTTTTACGAACTTTTGGGGTGAAAAGCATGTTTACATATACTGATATACTTGAAAACGTGTGATGATGTGGATTATCTAACTACTAACACTTGACAAGTCCCCACAACACAAGTGATTAACTTCGTGCCGGTGGCGTGTGGATAGTACTATCGGTTTGACAAACCCAACTGTGACAGAGCCGGTGGGGTAAGCCGGAACAGGAGTGCATGGGCAGGAGAGGCCATGCAGTATAGCTCGTTTCGGTTTCACTTGTGGCTTAGTATAATGCATCATACATAGACATATATACATACACACTGTAAACTTTACGAACTCGTGTACTGATTTCATTGAAACTCGTGAAACTTGAAACTCAGCAACTAGACGTAGTTGACCCGTTTTAACATGCTTTTCAGGTAAAGCAAAAGTGGAATGATTTGCTTACATGCTTGGTGTTAGAAAGACAAGTTGAATAGCTGTGAATAGACGCTGATATAATACTGTTTAAGAAGCTCGTAAACCGGTTATGTGTTTTTCACATAGTTTGTAAACATAGTACCTACCAATGTAATATGATGTAAATTAGCTGTTGAATTTTCTTTATAAACAATGTTGTTGATACCAGTGTTATCTGTTACATTCCCGTATTACGCTTCCGCAACTACCTAGTCGGGGTGTGACATCCCGGCACATGACGGGTAACAAATTCTTGTTACACGATTTGAAACCTGTTCAAGGAGGGAGAGTGAGCTTTGCCGGAGAAAGTGGAGGCAAGATTACAGGAATGGGAACGGTGTCTAATGGAAAGATGACTCTAGAGAGAGTAAATTTTGTCGAAGAATTGAAGCACAATCTGCTGAGTGTGTCGCAGATCTGTGATAAGGAGTACACCGTACATTTTTCAAAGAATGAGGCGATTGTGTTGCATCCTGGTTTTCATATACCTAAGGAGTGGATTGTGATGAAGGCTCCACGTGAGAGAAATACGTATATTATGGATATGAGGTTGACTGAAATGGCCACGGAAGAATCATGCCTTATGACAAAAGCGAGCGAATCGGAGTCCGAATTGTGGCATAGGAGAATGGGGCACATTCATCTTCGGAAGATGAACCACATTGTCAAGAATGGACTTGTGCTGGGCGTTCCCTTGAAAAGTTTCAACTTTGAAGACAAATGTCTAGCGTGCAAGAAGGGAAAGCAGCACAAGAAATCCCATCACACCAAGAAGGTCAATTCTATTGTCAGTACTCTAGAATTGCTTCACATGGATCTCTTCGGTCCCGTGAATGCAAAAAGTCTAGGAGGTACTTCTTATTGCTTGGTGATCACTGATGATTACTCACGATATTCGTGGGTATATTTCCTGAAATCAAAAGATGAAACGGCTCAGATGGTGAAGAATTTGATTACCAAAGTTGAGAACGTTATGGATAAAAGGGTTAAGTTCATCAGGAGTGACAATGGAACGGAGTTCAAGAATTTTGAAATGGAGATCTTCTGCCTTCAGAAAGGGATTGAGCACCAGTACAGCGCTCCGTATACTCCGCAACAGAATGGAGTGGCTGAGAGAAGGAATAGAACGTTAATTGAAGGAGCCAGAACTATGCTGGCTGATTCGAAGCTTCCTGTGGTGTTCTGGGCTGAAGCTGTTGCTACAGCCTGTTATATCCTGAATAGAGTCTTGACTGTTAAAAGACTTAATAAAACGTGTTATGAGCTTATGCATGGGAGGAAGCCCAACTTGAGTGGTCTTGAACCATTCGGGTCCCCTTGTTCGATTTTAAAGACAAATTCTAAATTTGGTGAAGTAGCCGATGAAGGAATCTTAGTCGGTTATGTTGTTGGAACTCCCAACAGACGTGTCTTTAATACATCGACCGGCAAGGTTGAGGTGGTGTGTAACACCGATATCACAAGTTACAGACAGCCAAAACCAAGCAACGGACCTGCTGAGTTTTTCGACTATGATAGACTTTTTAAGTCTTTTAACATACCTTATTTGGATAGTGCAGAACTAGAAGAAAGAGTTGCTACGAAGATGATCCTTGATGAGGAAGAAAATCTAGTGCAAAGACAGCTGCTTGATAAATGTCAACCTTCCTCATCAAATGCTATCGATACCCCTGCTGCCTCTCCTGAAGAAGAATTTTTCAATCCGTTTCACTCTCAGCAAGGAACAACCATTGACGAGCTCTCTTCTAACTTGGAAGACAATTTGCATGTCTTTTCGGTTCCGACCACGATAATTCATAGAGATCACCCTTTGGAGAATGTGATTGGTGATGTGTCCTCCGGTGTACAAACAAGACGTAGCTTGAATGAGCACACTTGTGTTTACACAATCATTAAGGAGACATGCATAATCAACGAATGCTTGTACACCTGCTTTATCAGCCAGATTGAAGCAAAGAATTATCAAATGGCTCTAAAGGACAGCTCGTGGGTCGAAGCCATGCAAGAACAGCTGGCTCAATTCAAGAAAATGGAAGTTTGGACTTTGGTTGAAAAACAAAAGAATGTGCATGCGATAGGCACAAAATGGGTTTTTAAGTGCAAGAGAGATGAGAAAGGGATTATTATAAGAAACAAGGCGAGGCTAGTCGTTAAAGGTTTTAATCAACAAGAGGGGATTGATTATAATGAAGTGTTCGCTCCTGTGGCAAGATTGGAAGCCATTAGATTGTTTTTGGCATTTGCTGCTTATAAGAAGATGAAGGTATTTCAGTTAGACTTGGGAAAGTTGATGAGGTTGTGTACGTTGAGCAACCTCCGGGTTTTCCTGACCCAGACTTTCCAGACCACGTGTACAAGTTAAGCAAGGCGTTGTATGGACTACATCAGGCACCTCGTGCCTGGTACTCAACTTTATCAGATTACTTGCTTGAAAATGGGTTTGAAAGAGGGAAGATAGATAGCACGTTGTTCTTCAAGAGAGAAGGAAGCGACTTACTGCTGGTGCAAGTCTACGTGGATGACATTATGTTTGCTGCATCAAAAGTCTCCATGTGTCAGGATTTTGAGGCCATCATGAAGAAAAGGTTTGAAATGAGTGCTATGGGTGAACTAACTTTCTTTTTAGGATTGCAGGTTGATCAGAAGAAGGATGGGATGTTCATTCATCAGACCAAGTATGTCCATGATGTGCTCAAACGCTTCAAGATGGAGGACAGCACTCCATTCGATACTCCAGTCTGCGTCAATCACAAATTGGGTGCTGATTCAGACAACGATGCAGACGTGGACCCAACCCAATATCGGGCTATTATAGGTTCTTTAATGTACTTAACTGCTTCTAGGCCTGATATAATGTTTGCTGTTTGTCTTTGTGCACGCTTTCAGGCAAACCCAAGAGAATCTCATTTGAAGGGTGCGAAGAGGATACTGCGGTATCTCAAGGACAAGCCGAAGCTGGGGTTGTGGTACCCGAGAGGAGGAGACTTGGAGCTAGTCGCTTACACAGATTCTGATTATGGAGGGTGCAATCAGAGTCGGAAGTCAACTACTGGAGGATGTCAGTTTCTAGGAGGCAGATTAGTGTCCTGGCAATGCAAGAAGCAGACATCAGTCGCCATTTCAACATGTGAGGCAGAATACATGGCAGCATCCAACTGCTGCTCCCAGGTTCTGTGGATTCAACAACAGTTGCGTGACTATGGTCTGGATTTCTCACTTACTCCTATTTGCATTGACAACACAGCTGCTATCTCAGTAACTAACAATCCCGTGAAGCACAGTAAAACTAAACATATTGACATTCGTCATCATTTTATACGGGATTGTGCTGAGAAGAAACTGATTGTGCTTGAAAAGGTGGATACGCTTGATAATTTCGCTGATTTATATACTAAAGCGTTTGACAAATCAAGATTTCATAACCTTGTTGAGTTGAATGGGATGATCAATCCCGAGTAACCATGCTTTGTGTTTTTGATTAAAACAAAAAAATAAAATTAAAAAAAAAAAAAAATATGTCACTATCGCTTAAAATTATGTCGGTTACCTCAGTTTGAAGGACATATCCTCGGATATGTTTGGTCCTCATTTTCTACTTGTAGAGTTTGAGGGTTGCCATTAACCAGATGACTGAATGTGACTGGGGCGGTTTATGATGTGTTTTTATTCTTTCGCTGAAAATTAGTCGATCATACTTAGTTAGAAGGACACATACTTGTATGTGGTCGGTCCAGCTAATCCATTGGATTCGCAGGATAACCGTTTACCTGAAGACTTTGAACTGATCGGGGCGATTGAAGTCAAAAATTTTTTTAGGGAAATGAAATTATTTTTCAAGTCTACTACTTCGTAAGAAGTTCTGTTGCTATGTTTTAACAGAAAATTGATCCAACCTTGGAAAATGATAGATTTACTGATTCTGTGTGCTTAACTAGTGAAGTTATTAGGCTTAAAAGGCTTTAGAACAGTCATTGTATGTCATGGTAGCTTTTTATGGTGCGTAAAAGTAGATGTGATACAAACTAAATCTACTCGATTTTACGTGGAAACTCCTTAAGAGTTTTGCATGTCTTCATATATATCTTTCCGAATGAAAGGCAGAAAAGCGATTACCCAGTCATACACGAGCCCGTAAGTGTTCTGATTCCCGTAAAGATAGTGTGTGAAGAAACTGCAGTGATCCAGATTCGGGACTTGCAGTTGTTCTCTATATGTTTATCGTAAAAAAAAAATAAAAAAAATAAAAATAAAAAAAAAAAAACTTTATGAGTCATTGAAACATTCTAGAGCTGAAAATGTCAAGACTTCTCAATCATGGAGTAAGAAAGAGAACGAGAAGCAAATGAAGAGTACTTACAAACTTAATCAGACACTATGGGTCGAAGTCAATTCGGGGTGACTTGGGGAAAGCCAAATACGCTTTGAGAATAGATAGGAGGCATCATAATCTCTGAGTTGTTGCCCTCTTAATTTTTGAGCTTAATTGAACTTAACTCATATAACAGAAACGATGAAAACCATCTTAAGTAATTTACCTGCCTACAACCTGTTTCTTTATGTCATAATACAGCTAAACACGGATCTATGTGACAGTCACGTAGTTAGTATAATTCCTGTTCGGATCTTTTCTAAAACGTAGTAGTCCCTGTCGAGACTGAAATTTGATCCCTTGTACTTTAATTTTTAAAAGTTTTTCGTACTTAGGTAGTTTATGATTTTATAACTGGTTACTTGGACTTAATCGTGTCATTTAATTCTTTAAGGAAGTTTTAAAACTTAATTGCAAATTGTTCAAATTATAGGGGTTGATTTTGTAAAATTTGATATATCGGCGAACTTGTGAATAACTTCGCCCTAGGCGAAGTTATCCACAACTTCGCCTGTATAAATCCGCTCTTATATAAAGGAATTTTTAAGGTCAACAGTTTCATAATTTTCAAAACCAGCGAACTTATCCTCTGATATTTCAGCGAAGTTATCGATCTGTTCTTATCGATCTTCTGTTGTTCTTATTTCGATTCCATTCCGTGATTCAAGGTGTGTAAGGTTTCTAGTATCGTATAATCAATGTTTTTGAGGTTGATCATCGGTCGTTTCGACTCGATTATCGACCTCGACTTTCGAAACCTTAAAAACCCGATTTCAAATTTGTATTTACGTGATAGTAAACCACTTGAACGTATAAAACTTCATAAAATCATGTATTTCGGAGTCCTTGATCTCCGAAATTACCAACTGCACGTCGTTCGAATCGCCTTACTGTCGCCGATTCAGATTCAGGCGAACTTACAGTTTGGGCGAAGTTATCCGTAACTTCGCCTGAGGTTTAACTTCGCCTGAGGCGATGTTGTGGTGAGGCGAAGTTATCATCAACTTCGCCTGGACCTTTTTACTTATTAGTTATTAGACGAACTTAAAGATGAAGCGAAGTTGTTCCCAACTTCGCCCCACCTTTAACTTCGCCTATACAGATTTTATCACAACTTCGCTCATGGTAACAAGCGAACTTGTGTTATGCCTTAACGTTTATCTAACTTGGTTCGTTTGTTGCAGATATGGCTGCTGTTTCTGGTGCTGGAGGTGCTGGTGGCGATGACGGAGGTGATCAACAAAGACAGTTCTTCCCGGGTCACAACATGTATATCACCTTAGACCCGAAAGCGAGCGGAGTTGATGATTTCCGCGAAATCATCACCTTCCTGTTACGCTCGAGGATATTCCAAGCCATTACGACCACTCTGCCGATTTCCTTGCCCAACATTGAGGATTTCTGGCAGACGGTGGAATATGACTGCCGCGTCGACCCCCCGGTGATGCGTGCAACGGTAAATGGTCAGGATGTTCAGTTCTCGTCTGAACAAATCCGGGTGGCTTTGCAATTCGGAGAGGAGACGAGGGACGACCCGACAGAGTTTGTTGCTCCGTTCCGTGATGGAGCATTTCTACGAATGGGATATTCTTGTCCCTTGGGGGATACACAAAGAAGGAAAGGTTTCTTGCTCGATCAGTGGCGCTTCCTCATGCACGTAATGATTGTCTGCATGTCAGGGAGGAAGGCGGGCACTGACGGGATGGGCGCGACCTTGCAGTCGGCGATGACTGCTCTGACTTAGAACAACCGTTACAGCTTGAGTCAGATGGTCTTCTATGAGATTGATCGACAGCGAAGGGCAATGGGGCGTGAGAGATTCATCATGTATTCAAGATTTCTCCAAATGATCTTGAATCATGTTGCTCCCACGTTGCCTCAACGTCGCCCTATCAGATACGTGGAGAGTGTGAACAAGCGTATCTTTGCTCAATGTAGAACTTCGAGTGCTAGAAGCAAGCCTGAACTGCGTCCTAGGCATACTCCACTGTTTGGGTATTTAATCAACCCGGAGTATGTTCCTGCTAATGGGGACGAGTTTAGAGATCCTTAAACACAACAGGCGGGAGCACCTCAAGCTGTACCTGCTGCGCCTGTTGTGTCAGCTGCAGAAGAGGTAGACCTTGACGCTGCTTTTGGCGGCCAAGGATTTTTTGACATGGACCGAGTTGATCTTCAAGAAAATATACAGGTCTCGGTTCCACAGAGTACGGGAGTAAATGTTACTAGAGCAGCTACGACAGTGGATGACTTAGATTTTGATGATGTAATGGATGAGGCAAGACGTATGATGGTGACTCAAGAGAGGACGTATGGGAAGAGAAAGAGGACAGATGACGACAGTGAGTCAGAAGAAGAAGAAGACATTCATAAGTTGATCAGACGTTCAAGAAGGGACAGGACAGGTGCAGGTAGGGGAGCCGGTGAGAGCTCTAGGGTGGTACGTTTCGCTCCGCCCGCACTGTCAGGTATGTCAATTGTCCCTACACCATTACAGGTCACAAGGCCAAGCGTCACGGACGTTCCCGTGGTGGCTACATCATCATCTGTTGGCCTCCCATCTATCACACTCCAGCTGACGACTTCAGATATTGTTTCGTTGCCGCCTCCAACGCTTACTCCGTCGGAGGTTGTTGCACAGGTTATTGAGTCGACAGTGGTTCACACTGCAGGGTTGTCGGTCACGATACCACTTGCGGTTACGTCCACAGCTACTTCTGATGTCCCGGTTTCATTCGAAATCCCTCCTCAGTATACTCAAGACATATCTTACATGAGGTTCGATTTCGATGCAACCCTATCAGACTCGGAAAGAATAGCTGCACTTGAACGGGTCGTGGCAGAACAATCAAGGATGAATCTTATCCAGACCCAAGCTATTCAACGCCTAGTAGCAGAAAATCAACTACAGTCGTCCCTCCTGGTTGAACATGGAAAAATTATAGATGCTATGAAGGAGTTCTTGGCATCTCAGGGGGAGACGAGCTGTAAAGGCGACGAGCTCAGGACAAAGAAGAAGAACGACAGAAACAATGATCCCAATGCATCGAAAGGTGCAGGTGGTGAGTTGCCAAGAACTACTCAAGCTCTTGGGACAACCACAGCTCAGGAGGAGTCTGCAGGTGCAGCTGGCGGTTTTGGTGGTGATGAGGTGGTGATGGTAGATGACGAGGAGATGGGAGATGATGTGATCGATGCCTTGAAGGAGTTGGATGATGATATGTTAGATGATGATGATGTGTGTGATGATGATGTGCTGCCATTAGAAGAAATTGAGAAGATTGGTGCACAGATAGTGATAGAAGATGATGTTTAAGAAGGTGAAATTGTAGAGGAGAATGTTGAACACGAGCTTCCAACCGTTGAGAAGTCGAATGTATGTGAAGATACAGTAGTTGATGATACAGAATGGGAGGAGCAGCCTAGATGGAAGGAAGGCTATGCTCATTGGTTTATCAAAACGAAGAAGCCAGTGGTACCTACAATGTTCAAGAAAAGTTATAATATTAAAAGGTACGCTGAGTCAAAGAAAGGCATTATCTGTTGGTTATATGATGAACAGCTAAAAGTGTTCGTGTTGAAAAGATATGATGGGATCCAATACTTTAAGAGGACGTTGAGATCTCTAAATACCTTACCTGAGTGTGAGGTAAAGGATTTGGCCAGACTGGGGTTGATTAATAGAAGTGATGATAATATGGCCAGAGTTATTGGGAAGATAGTATGGAAAGAAAGTATTAAAGAGAAAAAGTTTGAGTTGTTAAAACCACAGAAAGGGAAATTAGTTGAAGATACTGAAAGAGGAATGAGAGCAGATGGCAAACCTTGGATGGTGATGAAATATAAGCCAATTCGGTATTTGAAAGAGGTTCCAATGAAGACTATGCCTCAAGATGTGCTGAAAGATCTGAAATGGTGGTATGTGGATTGCCAGACTACTGAAGCCGTGATGGAAGACGAAGACGAACAAGAAGTGCTAAGAGTGTATGATCAGATGCATCTTGTTAATTTATCTAAAGCTGATCTGCAGGTGTTAAACGAGAAGAAGATATTCTATATTCCTGCTTGGAAAGACGAAGCGAGGAAATATCAGCGTGTAGTCACGGTCTGTGTAAGAGAGGGAGTGCATGCATGAAGATTACAAGACAAGTGCTTAAAGATAAAGATATGAAGCTACTGCCAAGGGGGAGTCTGTTGGTGCATAATGTCAGTAGTTCATAGTCTAGTGTCTATAATCCAGTCTGTAATGTTAATTGTGTTTTGTTTATGTTTAAGCGAAGTTACTGACAAGTTCGCTTATCAGGCGAACTTGTTAGTCAAGCGAAGTTAGCAACAACTTCGCCTGAACATATCAGGCGAAGTTGTCGTGTATTTGTAAGCTAGGTCGCGGCTTGTTTAAGGTTGTTGAACGAAATCGTATACGCGTGTGTGAGTCGAGAGACGTGAGACCCAGAGAGTATTGAGTCTGTATTCAGTGATTATATCACGTGTTTCGGTTATAATATAACGTGTGTTTATTCGTATCGTGTGTTTGTTTGATTCGTGTTCTACGCTCGTAACGACCTACGCAGGGATTCCGTACCTGTGTAGATCGAGATATCCCGTGCAGATCCATCCGGGGAACCTACAGATATTTATGGGATAAATATTGGACTGACCCGCTCTCAATTTTACTGCATGGAATCCTTGGGATTTGTGATCATAAGTAAATTTGAGTAAAGGCAAACTTCATAGTATCCTCCGACCTGAGATACATATTGGGTCTTGATATTCATCGACTATTATGCTTTGACTTAGTTCTTCGCTGCTCTGAAATATGTCAGTACATAAGGCTAAGCTCATGTATAGTACAAGGTGATAGTGAGAGACGTATGTAGTCAATATGGGATTTGTCCCTCTTATTCGTTGAGAGTTAAATGTCTAAGGCCTGACAAGTTAAATCAACAGAGAATGATCACTCTGTGTCTCTGGATTTAACATGACATTTGTGGCAAAAGGATAAATGATAGTTTCACCTAAATCATTTTCAAGTATGGGACTTGAAAGGGATGATGTTATTGAATGGCACTTCGTCATACGTATTAGGGGTAGTAAACCGTAGTTAGGCAGTATTTGCTACTTGCATCAATCTTCTATGTATCTTGTGCAAGTGGGAGATTGTTGGACTCGGTCTGCCCAAGAGACATATTAAATTGATGTGGCTAGTACGTTATGATCCAAGTCGGGTCATACCCAATAACAAGCTTGACAAACACCGATAATATTCGTTCATATATGATGTGATCATAACAAATGAATATTAACACTTGAGTTATTTGGAAAGGGGTTTCTAAATAAAATGTACTTGTGTAATAAACAAATCATATGGATGATTTATGTTTTATGAAAGAACATTACATAGTGTTATTTAAGTTGGTTAAATAACAATATGTGAATAATAATAACCAAGCATGTCTCTTAACATATAATAGGTTTTATAAGTTATAAGTTATAAACTTATAAAAGTATATATGTATGGATAGATATATATATATGTTTAAAGTTTTATAAAAGAAAAAGATAATAACTCTTTCAAATGTAATATTATTATATCTTTGAGTGGAGACATGCAAGGTGAGTGGAGACATGCAATGGTTATTATTGGTGGAGAGAAAGATGCCTTTAAATAAAACCAAGTCTTTCCCTTTCATTCTTTCATAACACACATAATTTCCAACTAAACTTTTCTCTCTTCCTCTCTTGGGTATTTTCATCCAACATAAGAAAAGAAGAAGAAAATTTCAAGTGCAAATCCTAGCTAGAAGTGGTGTGTTGTTGAAGCTTGGGGTATGCTAGCTTGAGGAGCTTCCATATTCAAGTTCTTACCTTTCAATCATCATCTCTTTCACCCGGTTTTGTCAGATTGAAAGGTAGTAGTAACACACATGGACTTATAGTGACATGCATGTATTTGATAGTGTGTAATTCGTATTTGGATCCGGGTTTGGGTTTTGCATGTTTAAAATTGGTTTTATACATATCATATTAACAAGATTTAAAACTTTTATATCCGCTGTGTTTTTGTAAAATAGGGATTTATCACTTTGATAATCTTGTTAAAACTCAACAATTATTACAAACCCTAACTTTACCAGCCCACTAATTCCGACTCGGTAAGCAATAATAACTTGTTTTCCGACCACGATTAGTTGATTACGGGCTTCTATTATGCACTTGATTACTAATATTCTGTTTTTTTGTGTTTAGGTTATTAATTTGTCGAAGATCAGGTTCTTAATAAAATTTCTCTCTTTCTTCTACAAATTTATAACTTGAAATTGTGTAAAGTAATAAACTTTTATGCTAATTTCACTTCGAATATGTTTGATTGTGTTGTTCAGATATGGCAGAAGAACAAGAAGTTCAACCTAAGTATACCTTTGAACCAAAGCACAATATGTGCGCACTATTGGAAGTCACTCCTAATAATCAGCCAGTGGAGAGGATGATTTCTTGGATGGCTAGAACAGAATCCCCAATCATCTACATATATCATTCCCTAAATTTCTGGCGTTCTGCAAGACTTGTGGACTGTGACAATCGTCAATTTCAGGTTAACTCCGTTAACTCAACTCCGTCAATTCAAACTTAAAATCTTTGAATCTATAACGCACACTTCATTACATTTAAACTAGGGTTTAAATGACGCTTAACACTTACTACATGTGTAGTCTTTCGGGATTTGCACCGAAACGCAAACGAGTTGACGCAAACGATTGAGGAATAAACGAAAAACGACAAAACTGTAATTATGTGATAATTATGTGTTAGACTTATGTGTTACGTGATAACATGGTTATGAACATTAACTCAAGATGTAAACTAGTTAGTTAAGTTAGAAAAACAACAATTGAAAGTGGAGGTACTTGAGTGTAACTTGTATGTCTATAAATATAGCCTTAATAACTTAACCCTAACTTATTATCACAAACCCCAAGCTCCGATCGGCCTCCTTCCTTGTGAACCCTCGGCTGCCGTCCACCTTATACACACATTCAACCAAGAAATCATGCTTGTGATTGAAGAACTAGGTGCTAGGAAGGTATAATTGATCATCCTATACATTCTTGTTGCTTGATTTTGATGTTGTTGGGTTAACCATAAACCCTAAGCTGCCGATTTTGTGTATGTATATAGCTAATATGATTGTGGTTGATTGAATGATGATTTGATAACTAGATTGAATCTTGTTGCATGTTGATTGTTGTATCTTTGATTTGAGTTCAAACACAAACCCTAATCAAGTATGTAATATGTAATTGATGTGCATGGATGGTGTTTATGGAGTCTAGAGGGTTATATGAATGCATGATAGTTCATAGATTGTTATTATGTTGAGTTTGGATGCAAACAGTTTCTGGACAGAATGTCTATATGATGTTTAAGTGACTGTAACGAAGTGTAAACGTGAAAATTGGTTGCGATTATTGGTACTACAGTAAACTAGGTTGAGTCTAGTTTCTATAAAGTATGAATTTGTAATTTTGGGCAAGTAGAAGTTCACTTTAATGAATTTACAAAAACATTGTGCAAAGCTGAGCTGTTAGACCTGCTGTTAGGTTGTGTTGTAAACGTTATATCTCATGAACTACGAGACCAATTGGGTTGGTTCTACTTCTGGAAGTTGACTTTATGAGTTATGCACTTAACCCAAGTGGTCTTGCATTTATTGGATTTTTCGTTTAACGGGAATTGCAAATAACATTCTGTTGCGCATGAATTTGACTGTTATGAGTTTGCTGTAATGATTTGATGATTGTGAGAAAAATATGTGGAATAAAAATATAATTAAATATGTTCTAGAAACCTAAGACATATGTGCTTCTGTGATGATTTTTGGTAAATTAATTGAGATGCTATGATCGGTGAAATAATACAATCTTTCTAGTAGGATTTCTGTCTCGGTGAAACTAGCTGCTGAGTTGTGTAAAAATGCATGAAACATGATACTTGCTATATAATTGTTTTGTTTTGACCAAAATATCCTTGCGGGGAATAATTGCTAATTGATTGCCATGATTTGACCAAATTGCCCTCATGGAGAATAATGGCTAGTTAAATGTTATTTGTTGACCAAAATGCCCTTACGGGGATAATTGATAGTGATATACTTTATGAATACATGACACGTATATGATTGCTTACACATGTAATGTGTCACAAAAACACTTGTTAAAGTCACACACGATTCACAAACGAAACACGAAACATGTTATGTGCATAGGTATTATGTGCCGGGTCTAGAGACTCGATAATATTCCGACACTTAGAAAAATCTCTTTGTTGTTTTAGAACGCTAGAGAGAGTTTTTCTGTGACGCGCATCTTGGTGATTTAATTTGGGAATTTCTTCGCAAACAGTGAGTTTCACTTTCCCCTCTTTAAACTGTTTTCAAACGCTTTTCACTTGGGGGAGATAACATACTCCACAACGCATTTAAGATTTTGTTATAAATTATATCACTTGTAAAGGCTAAGTGGCAAACGAAACATTTGAAGTCCTACACATCGAACCGGTTAATATTTAGAATAGCGAGTCACTGTTGAGTAGTACTACTGGGTTTGACAAACCCCACCCAAGGCTAAACTCGACTGGAGGTCGAGCGGGTGTAATTTTGGCTAACACGTACCATGGTCTGGAGGACCTGGTGACAAGGCACTTAATAAACGAGTCAGCTTCGGTGTCGAACACTTAGTAATACTTGTTGTATAGACTAGCTACCTATCGATATATAATTTGACATAACACTATCTGGTAACGCGAAACGCTTAACGCAAAACGCTGTAACGGTGTAACGCAAAACGCTTAACGCAAAACGCTGTAACGCTGTAACGCTGAACGCAAACGCTAAACGATTTATTTTTATATAACTTGTGAACTCACCAACCTTGTGTTGACACTTTTAGTATGTTATTCTCAGGTAGCCGAGGCGGGCGCGCGGTTTAGGAACCTGCATTGCTTGATAAACTTTTTACTATGCAAACTTACTTTTAACTCTTATCCTTGGTTTTAAATCGTCCTGCGTGACGTAACGTTGTTTCTATGGTTTTACGCTTCCGCACTTATTTTCATTTAAACGTTTTTATGGTTTGATTATAACTGATGATTCCGATCCTGTTAGTTCACACCCTCTGACGGTAAAACTCCGTTAGTGGATTTTGAGGGTGTGACAGATTGGTATCAGAGCCATAGGTTATAGCGAACTAGAAGCTGCATGCATACTAGACTATAACCGCGACGACCCATTAGTTATAATGATACGCACTGCATAGGTTTGTGTAGTCTTGTAATCCATCTCTTTACCTCTTTCACTCATACGCGCGCGCATATACGGCTTACCTGTAGGAATGTCTACGCCACCCTCATCATCATCCGATTCGATGACGCATGCTCACGGGAAGGAACCGCAGTTACCTACCGCCTCACCACCCCGAGTAGTCCCGGAACTCGAAGCTCCCGCACCGAAGGGGTGCCGCCTATCCGGTGGCATTTACGAAAACGACATTAGCTGGGAATGGTACCCTAACATGATCAGACGTATGGTCTATCGCGAACAAGTTCCCCCGTTACCTCACCCGAACCACCCTGCTTATCTCAACACCCTACCACCCATAACCGAACCAGTAGAGCGAGTTCTCGCAGCTGTCGTTTCTTGTTTGGAGCGTGATGTGGGTTACATGCGCTATACGAGAGCCAACGTTTCCGGACTGTTGAAGGACGGAACCGAGACTAAGGAGGAGATTGCCCGCATGTCAGCGGCAATGAAAGAAATGTAAGAGGCTAGTGATCAACAGATGAAAGTTATGATGAAGATGCAAGCTGAGATGATAGACTTGCAAGAGCAACTCCAAGAAGCAAGGACCCGAACCGAGATAGCTCTAGAGCGTTGCGATGTCTTACAAATGCAACTTGCTTAGAACGCAGCCGAACCTGAGGCAGAGCCTGAGGCAGAGCCAGAAGTGGAACCTGAAGAAGACCCCGAAGAGGAGCCTGAGGAGGATCCCGAGGAAGATCCCGAGGAGGAACCCGAAGAAGAACCGGCTGAGGAAGAGGCACACTCAGAGGTGTCCTCAGACGATGACATCTAGTGATGATGACACTTAGATGGAGGGGTTGTCTCCATCCGAACTATTATTTTTCTATGATTTTAAGGATTGATTGGAAATACTTTGTAGCGAATACAATGGTTTTAATCATGAATTTTTATTTAGATTAATATGTGGTTGTGATGTGATGTTGTTTCTTATTTCTTTCTTACCTATCTTTTTATTACATGTATGGTGTGTTGTATATGAAAGAAAAATTCATGTTTAACACTTTATACTGTGATTCTAGGAAATGGCTGGAAGAAACGCTGGACGTGGACGTGGTAACATCAGCTTGACTGCAGCTGAACTCCAAACTCTGCTGAACGACCATGCAGCGGCCGCTTTAGCCGCACACATTCAGAATCAAGCTGGAGGTCCAAGTGGAACGTGTACCTTCAAGAACTACCTTGACTGCAAGCCCAGTACGTTTAAGGGCACTGAGGGAGCTATAGACTTCATGCGTTGGGCTGAGAAGGCCGAGTCGGCATTTGAGATGTGCAATTGTCCCCCTGCCAGTAGGGTCAAATTCGCTGCTGGAACACTTGAGGATTCCGCCCTCACTTGGTGGAATTCGAACGTGCAGATCCTTGGACTGGAACTGGCTAATGCTATGAACTGGGAGGAGTTCAAAAATATGATGCGAGAGGAGTACTGTCCGAGAGAAGAGATTTCGAAGTTAGAGTCAGAGTTCTGGTCACTGAAGATGGTGGGCTCGGAAATTGAAGCCTACACTACCCGTTCGCACGAGTTGGCTGTGATGTGTCCACGGATAGTGGATCCGCCGAGCAAGAGGATCGAAATGTACATTGATGGGTTAGCACCGCAGATTCAGGGCATGGTGACGTCTTCCAGACCAGCCACGATTCAACAAGCGATCCGTTTAGCTCACAAACTGACGGATCAGGCTGTGACCCAAGGTGCGTTACCACCTAGGGGTTCGACAACTAAGGCCCGTGACAAACCGAGTAACGACAACAACAGCAACAGCAACCCGAGCAGCGGGAAGAGGAAGTTTGACAACACCAGATTTTCATCCTCGAACCTCCCACCGCAACAACACTACCGTAAGCCCGAATTCACTCGGAGCTTTAACAGTCAGAATCACAACAACAACGGTAGCGGGCAGGTTTCGAGCGGATATGCTGGGAAATATCCAAAGTGCAACAGGTGCAACTATCATCAAGTTGGCCAGTGTGACCGTGTCAAGTGTCAGAGATGCGGAAAGATGGGTCACCAAGCGAAAGAATGTAGAGGAGTCCTTGTGGCAAAGGGTGCTCCTAAGCCACCTATGACGACGAAGGGATGTTTTGAATGCGGGCAGGAAGGTCATTTCAGAAAAGATTGCCCCAAGCTGAAACAGAATGACAACAATGGGGGTAATGGAAGTGGCAGTAATGGTGGAAGCAATGGCAAGGGAAGAGCGTTTGTAATTGGGTCGGGTCAAGCCCGCAATGATCCGCACGTGGTGACTGGTAAGTTCCCTGTAAACGATTGTTTTGCTTCTGTATTGTTTGACACTGGAGCTGATAGGAGTTTTGTGTCGAAAGCCTTTAGTCAACTCTTAGACTTAACTCCAACTCCGTTAGATGCTAAGTTTCCTGTTGAATTAGCTGACGGTAAGACTATAGTAACGACTCATGTACTTGCGGGATGTAAGTTAAAACTGTTAGGTCATGTCTTTGACATCGACCTTATTCCTTTTACGCTTAGTAGTTTCGATGTCGTTGTCGGCTTGGACTGGTTATCCAAGAATCGAGTGGAGATTTTATGTCACGACAAGGTAGTTCACATTTCTACCCCTTCCAGCGAGATCATTTCGGTCCGAGGTGAGAGAAGCGGCATGACCACCAGCGTCATTACCCTTATGAAGGCGCAGAAGTATATACGAAAGGGTCATCCGGCAATTTTGGCGCAGATTGTTGAGAAACCCGCGGAGGAGAAACGAATTGAAGATATACCGGTTGTGCGAGATTTCCCGGAAGTTTTCCCGGAGGATTTGCCCGGACTCCCTCCTGTACGACAAGTCGAGTTCCAAATTGAGTTGACACCCGGTGCAGCACCCATAGCACGAGCCCCGTATTGGCTCGCACCGGCGGAACTTCAAGAGTTGTCCACTCAGCTGCAAGATTTTTTGGATAAGGGTTTTATCCGACCTAGCTCATCGCCGTGGGGAGCCCCTGTCTTGTTTGTCCGAAAGAAGGACGGGACTTTCCGCATGTGCATCGACTATGGGGAGTTGAACAAGGTGACGGTCAAGAACCGTTATCCTTTACCCCGAATTGATGATTTGTTTGACCAGCTTCAAGGATCGAGTTACTACTCGAAGATCGATCTGCGATCCGGTTACCACCAACTGAGAGTGCGCGAGGAAGATATTTCAAAGACGGCTTTCAGAACACGGTATGGTCACTACGAGTTTTCGGTTATGCCTTTTGGCCTAACCAACGCACCAGCCGTATTTATGGATCTCATGAATCGAGTATGCAAGGCATACCTCGACAAGTTTGTGATTGTTTTCATCGATGATATTCTCGTCTACTCCAAGAACGAAGCTGACCATGAAGAGCACTTAAGGGTAATTTTGGAATTGCTGAAGAAGGAACAACTGTATGCTAAACTCTCGAAATGTGAGTTTTGGCTTCGCGAAGTTCACTTTTTAGGGCATGTGATCAACGAGAATGGTATCCATGTCGATCTCGGTAAGGTAGAGGCCATCAAAAACTGGGAAGCACCTAAGACTCCGACTGAGGTGCGACAATTCCTAGGACTGGCCGGCTACTACCGGCGTTTCATCGAGGGATTTTCAAAGATTGCTCAACCCCTCACCGCTTTGACTCACAAAGGCACTAAGTACAATTGGGGTGACGCGCAAGAATCCGCTTTTCAACTGTTGAAAACCAAACTCTACAGCGCCCCTATTCTAGCCCTCCCCGAGGGAACGGAAAATTTTGAGGTACACGGTGACGCATCTATACAAGGTCTCGGTTGTGTGCTGATGCAACTCGAGAAGGTTATAGCTTATGCCTCTCGACAACTACGGGTTCACGAGAAGAACTACACGACCCACGATTTGGAACTTGGAGCTGTGGTGTTTGCTCTTAAGATATGGAGGCATTACTTGTACGGTACCAAGTTTACCATTTACACCGACCACAAGAGTCTCCAACATCTACGATCAGAAGGAGCTGAACATGCGACAGCGTCGTTGGGTCGAGCTACTCAAAGATTACGATTGTGCCATCAAGTACCACCCTGGCAAGGCCAATGTAGTGGCCGACGCCCTCAGCAGAAAAGAAACAGATAAACCCAGACGAGTGCGAGCATTGCAACTCACGATTCATGCCAACTTGCCCGATCAGATTCGCGATGTGCAACTTGAAGCTTTGAAAGATGACAATCTTCCATCGTAACTCAAGCGGGGCATGAACAAGCAACTTGAAACCAGATCGGACGGGGTCCGATATTTTGAGAACCGGATTTGGGTTCCACGATACGGAGAGTTGAGAACTCTAGTGATGGACGAAGCTCACAAGTCCCGATATTCTATCCACCCTGGCTCAGATAAAATGTATCATGATTTAAAGGCACTTTACTGGTGGCCGACCATGAAAGCCGACATTGCCACCTACGTGAGCAGATGCTTGACTTGTGCCAGAGTCAAGATAGAATACCAGAAACCATCTGGCCTACTGCAACAACCGAAACTCCCAATGTGGAAATGGGAACACATCTCAATGGATTTTATTACGGGTTTACCTAAGACACCGACGGGATGCGATACCATCTGGGTGATTGTTGACCGGTTGACTAAGTCTGCACACTTCCTAGCGATTAAGGAATCGGACAAAATGGAAAAACTGACTCGCGTCCACATGAAGGAAGTAGTGTCTAGACACGGAGTGCCTGTCTCAATCATTTCTGATCGAGATTCACGTTTCACTTCGCACTTTTGGAAGTCGCTGCAAAGCGCACTAGGCACCCGTCTTGATATGAGCACAACATACCATCCTCAGACGGATGGGCAAAGTGAGCGAACTATTCAGACCCTGGAGGATATGTTGCGTGCCTGCGTATTGGATTTCGGAAAAAGTTGGGAACCCCACTTACCCTTGGTAGAGTTTTCGTATAATAACAGCTACCACGCAAGTATTAAGGCAGCGCCGTTTGAAGCGCTGTATGGACGGAAGTGTCGATCACCACTCTGCTTGGCAGAGGTGGGTGACAGCCAAATCACTGGTCCGGAACTGGTACTCGAAACTTCGGAAAAGATTGTTCAAATCCGAAATCGCATGGCAGCAGCACGAGATCGCCAAAAGAGTTACGCCGACAAGCACCGAAAACCCCTCGAATTTCAAGGGAACGATCGAGTGTTACTCAAAGTCTCACCTTGGAAAGGTGTGGTTCGCTTTGGTAAGCGAAACAAACTCAACCCACGATATGTTGGTCCTTACCGGATAACTGAGCGCATTGGTCCGGTGGCGTACCGACTGGACCTACCAACAGAACTCAGTGGCGTACACGATGTATTCCACGTATCAAATTTGAAGAAATGCCTGTCCGATGAAACCCAAGTAGTTCCTTTGGAGGAACTGCAAGTTGATGAACAGTTACGTTTCATTGAGGAACCAGTCGACGTTTTGGATTGGGAAACCAAAACGCTCAAACACAGCAAAATTCCAATCGTTAAAGTTCGTTGGAACTCGAGACGTGGACCGGAGTTCACGTGGGAACGCGGGGATCAAATGATGAAAAAGTATCCTCACATTTTTGAAAGGCTAACCAAACACAGAAAACCGCGAAACCCGGCAAACCGTCAGACATCACCGGAGGTATGAATTAAATTTCGGGACGAAATTTCTTTCTACTAGGGGATGATATGACAAACTGAAATTTTTTTTTCTTACTCTTTCAGACACTCATCACGACTTGACTCAAATTTTCGGGACGAAAATTCTTTAACATGGGAATGATGTGACAATCGTCAATTTCAGGTTAACTCCGTTAACTCAACTCCATCAATTCAAACTTAAGATCATTGAATCTATAACGCACACTTCATTACATTTAAACTAGGGTTTAAATGACGCTTAACACTTACTACATGTGTAGTCTTTCGGGATTTGCACCGAAACTCACACGAGTTGACGCAAACGATTGAGGAATAAACGAAAAATGACAAAACTGTAATTATGTGATAATTATGTGTTAGACTTATGTGTTACGTGATAACATGGTTATGAACATTAACTAAAGATGTACACTAGTTAGTTAAGTTAGAAAAACAACAATTGAAAGTGGAGGGACTTGAGTGTAACTTGTATGTCTATAAATATAGCCTTAATAACTTAACCCTAACTTATTATCACAAACCCCAAGCTCCGATCGGCCTCCTTCCTTGTGAACCCTTGGCTGCCGTCCACCTTATACACACATTCAACCAAGAAATCAAGCTTGTGATTGAAGAACTAGGTGCTAGGAAGGTATAATTGATCATCCTATACATTCTTGTTGCTTGATTTTGATGTTGTTGGGTTAACCACAAACCCTAAGCTGCTGATTTTGTGTATGTAAATAGCTAATATGATTGTGGTTGATTGAATGATGATTTGATAACTAGATTGAATCTTGTTGCATGTTGATTGTTGTATCTTTGATTTGAGTTCAAACACAAACCCTAATCAAGTATGTAATATGTAATTGATGTGCATGGATGGTGTTTATGGAGTCTAGATGGTTATACGAATGCATGATAGTTCATAGATTGTTATTATGTTGAGTTTGGATGCAAACAGTTTCTGGACAGAATGTGTATATGATGTTTAAGTGACTGTAACGAAGTGTAAACTTGAAAATTGGTTGAGATTATTGGTACTACAGTAAACTAGGTTGAGTTTAGTTTCTATAAAGTATGAATTTGTAATTTTTGGACAAGTAGAAGTAACTTTTATGAATTTACAAAAACATTGTGCAAAGCTGAGTTGTTAGACCTGCTGTTAGGTTGTGTTGTAAATGTTATATCTCCTGAACTACGAGACCAATTGGGTTGGTTCCACTTCTGGAAGTTGACTTATTGAGTTATGAACTTAACCCAAGTGGTCTTGCATTTATTGGATTTTTCGTTTAACGGGAATTGCAAATAACATTCTGTTGCGCATGAATTTGACTGTTATGAGTTTGCTGTAATGATTTGATGATTGTGAGAAAACTATGTGGAATAAAAATATAATTAAATATGTTCTGGAAACCTAAGACATATGTGCTTCTGTGATGATTTTTGGTAAATTAATTGAGATGCTATGATCGGTGAAATAGTACAATCTTTCTAGTAGGATTTCTGTCTCGGTGAAACTAGCTGCTGAGTTGTGTAAAAATGCATGAAACATGATACTTGCTATATAATTGTTTTGTTTTGACCAAAATATCCTTGCGGGGAATAATTGCTAATTGATTGCCATGATTTGACCAAATTGCCCTCATGGGGAATAACGGCTAGTTAATTGTTATTTGTTGACCAAAATGCCCTTACGGGGAATAATAGATAGTGATGTACTTTATGAATACATGACACGTATATGATTGCTTACACATGTAATGTGTCACAAAAACACTTGTTAAAGTCACACACGATTCACAAACGAAACACGAAACATGTTATGTGCATAGGTATTATGTGCCGGGTCTAGAGACTCGATAATATTCCGACACTTAGAAAAATCTCTTTGTTGTTTTAGAACGCTAGAGAGAGTTTTTCTGTGACGCGCATCTTGGTGATTTAATTTGGGAATTTCTTCGCAAACAGTGAGTTTCACTTTCCCCTCTTTAAACTGTTTTCAAACGCTTTTCACTTGGGGGAGATAACATACTCCACAACGCATTTAAGATTTTGTTATAAATTATATATCACTTGTAAAGGCTAAGTGGCAAACGAAACATTTGAAGTCCTACACATCGAACCGGTTAATATTTAGAATAGCGAGTCACTGTTGAGTAGTACTACTGGGTTTGACAAACCCCACCCAATGCTAAACTCGACTGGAGGTCGAGCGGGTGTAATTTTGGCTAACACGTACCATGGTCTGGTGGACCTGGTGACAAGGCACTTAATAAACGAGTCAGCTTCGGTGTGGAACACTTAGTAATACTTGTTGTATAGACTAGCTACCTATCGATATATAATTTGACATAACACTATCTGGTAACGCAAAACTCTTAACGCAAAACGCTGTAACGCTGTAACGCAAAACGCTTAACGCAAAACGCTGTAACGCTGAACGCAAACGCTAAACGATTTATTTTTATATAACTTGTGAACTCACCAACCTTGTGTTGACACTTTTAGTATGTTATTCTCAGGTAGCCGAGGCGGGCGCGCGGTTTAGGAACATGCATTGCTTGATAAACTTTTAACTATGCAAACTTACTTTTAACTGTTATCCTTGGTTTTAAATCGTCCTGCGTGACGTAACGTTGTTTCTATGGTTTTACGCTTCCGAACTTATTTTCATTTAAACATTTTTATGGTTTGATTATATCTGATGATTCCGATCCTGTTAGTTCACACCCTCTGACGGTAAAACTCCGTTAGTGGATTTTGAATGTGTGACATGGACGATATTCATGGTAAAAGAATTGAAGCAACAGTTGCGAGCCATGAGATTCATGTTACAGAAGGAATGATATGAAGATGTCTGCAGTTACGTGATGATGATCACAATCATATAAACTTCAATACTGAGCATTTGTTGAAGATATTTGAGCAGACGATGGGGTATTAAGGAACTGTCCATGATGGACAATTTCAAAAGGGGATGTTTCCTATGTTGAATAGGTTCTTGATTCATCATGTGATACATGGATTTGGTCCAAGAAAAGGATCATGGACTCTGATGAGTCGTGATTTAGCAAATTCCACTATTGGTATTATATATGATCTGCCTTTCAAATTTTCTAAGATGACATTTGATGGAATGATTGGTAATTTGAAGAAGGCAGAAGCTGATAGATTCCTACAATACCCTAGATTCCTACAGATCATCTTTAACAAGGAATTACAGGGTCTACCCACAATTGGAATGACACATCAGCTGCAGGATCCAGACACATATAGAAGAATTACAAATCCTGGAAGGGCAAACAGATTCAAGTCCAACACTCCTTTTGAAATATTACCATGGTTTTTGAACCGTGATTTGGAAGTTATGCCTGTTCCTGAGTTTAGCTCAGAGGAGGAAGGAGGAGGAGATGATGTTGAGAATGAGGAAGATAGTTCTGAAGCTGGAGATGATGATCATGATGGAGATGAAGGAGGGGCTGGAGTAGCTATGGATGTTGATGTACCCGATCAGGGGGAGGAACCTGAAGAACCAGAACAACCTATTCCAACACCACCACAATCACCACTACCCATTGACCAATCTATAAAACCATCACCACCACAAACTCCACCACATCAAACCACTCAATCCCCACCCCAAACCCTAACCATAAGCCAACCTGAAACATCAACACATGTATCCCCAACACCACAAAGATCACCAACATCTAGACCAATTCATTCTGATCCATTCATTCCAAGCCCACCTCATACACAATCACCACCACAATCCATTTTCCAAACTCACATAACAAACCAAGAACAATCTGAATATGAACTATTTTCTACATCACCACCTACAACATCACCCACTGACACTGACTTATTGACCATGTTAAAAGAAAATGTTGAACTAAAAAGAAGGAATGAGGAGGTGACAGTGGAAAATGTAATGTTGTTAGATCAATTGGTCCGTGAGAAATTGAGAATTCAATCCCTGGAGCAGGAGGTTGGGAAGACCTCAGCTGCCCCAAAACAGGGGGAGAATGAAAATGAGCCAACTGACTCAAGGGTAGATGTTGAGACTGAAACAGAAACATGTGTAGAGACTGTAGACAATTTGAAACTGATTTTAAATTCTTATGATGATGGTGAGGTGGATAGTGAGGAGAGAAGAGTTAAAGATGATGAGTATGAATGTGACAAATCAGATATTGGAGAGCAAGATTATGACTATAATGATGAAATAATGAATGTTGAATGGAGTGAAGAGAATGATGAAGGGACAGGTGATGGAGTTGAAAAGACCAATGCTGAAGAAAATGTAGCTATCACTGATGTGGCTACTGATATTTTGACTGATGCAGCAACTGATGTTTTGACTGATGTGGCTACTGATAATCAAACTGATATTCAAACCGATGTAATGAATGAAGAAGATGCTGCTACTGAGGAGTTAATACTTAATGAACCAGAAACTGAACAAACAGAAACCTCCAAAACTGTAGAGAATGATGAAGAGTTGGAAAGACTGGATTGAGATATTGATGAAATTGAGACTGAAATAGAAGAAGAGATCCAGAGAAGGTTGAGTAAAGGAAAGGCTAAATTGACTGAAAAAGGAGCCTGATAAAGCATATCCAGAGAAAGACTTCTTATTCATAGATGATGCTGAAGCTGCTGCTGCTGCCTTAAAAGAACAAGAGAATATTTTGCGGGAAACAAGGGATAGGGAGATTCTAGCCCAAACCTTGACTGCAGAAGAATTGGCAGAGCAGGAAGCTTTGATCAATCAACCCAATCTTGCTAAAGAAATTATTGAAGAAGTGGCTGATCAAGAAGTGATTGAGGCTTTGATAGATCTGAAGAGAAATGAGGAAGTTGACAATTCCTTAGCCATAGTGGTTAGCATGTTTCAATATCAAAGTCAACCAGAAAGTAAATCAACAGAAACTGCTGAACCTACAAATCTGAATACTGAAATAATGAATGAAGAGGAAATTGGTGAGTCCATTGCCTCAATGGCTGCAAAGAAATTGGCTCAACAGATTAAAGATGACATTAGACAAAAACCTGATGAATGGGAGTATGTGGATGATCCCAAGTATGGAAAGAAATACTCAAGAAAATGGGATAGACCAGAAACATTTATGCCAGCTGAAGGTACTGAGTCTGCAAAGAAAGGAAGATGGGATGATCAAATAAGATACTTTGTAGAGACTCCTGATGATGAGGCAAGCCCAATCAGGGCAGTCCCACTACAAACTTTGCAACCATGTGAAAGGGTTCAAGGTGTTCCTGATGTGCCTATCAGAAGTGAACCAGATCATCCACCCTCTGATGAACCCAAGATTGATGTTTTAAATGATTTAACTGAAGAGGAGGATGAATCTGAGGATTCGGATGATGATGATAATCCTGATGATGATCAAGGAAAAAGTGTTAAAGCTGCAAATGTTGAGACTCCACAAGTTGTAATGATTGATGAGCAGAGAGCAAACATTGAGCTGAGTAGGTTAGAAGCTAAAAGAAAGAATCCTTTGATTATGAAGCTGAGGGCACTTGGTGTGAAATTTGAGAGTGTTTCTTATATGAATGATAGTGAGTTGAATCAGAGGCTTGAAGAAGAAAATGAAAAGATCAAAAGAGCCATGCAACAAAAGAATAAAGATGCTCAGAAACACAGAGAATATCTGAGAAGGCATGGATATTCTGAAAAAGATTTGAGCCATTTCAATCATGATAAACTCCAAGATCTTTACAATAGTGAAAGATTAAAGGTGATTGAGAAATGTGTAAAGAAGAATGAGAAGATTGAAAAGTTGGAAACTTTGAAAGAGAAGTTTAGAGGTATGTGTGGATACCTGCTAGAGAAAGGATTGAAACTCGAAATAGTTGAGAACCTATCTAGAGAATTAGTGTTGGATCAATACAATAAACTGAAAAGAAAAGAAAAATTGAAGAGGGTCCAAATTGAGAGCTCTACTAAACAACCTGAAACATCTGTTAAGCCTCCAATAAAGAAAAGAAAGATAACGACTCTGAGGGAGAAACAGAAGATTCAGGGTGAAAAGGAAAAGTCAAAGGAAGTACCTGTTGTTGAAACCCCAACACCTCAAGAAGTTAAGCCTGATCCTGAAGATGAACTAATTGTTCCTTGGGAGAATGAAGAAATGATAAATATTCTAAGGGGGATAATGATAAATCAAAGGGGAATGGATGAAGCCTCTTTTGATGCATTAGAAACGGAAGATTTGAAAAATCTTTTCTACATTCAAAAGGCTGATTAGGAGAAAGCTGTAAGGGAAGGAGAAAACCCTAGAAGTTTTGTGGATGGAAAATTTGTACCTGCTGGTTTGTCAAACAGAACTGGTATGGCAAAAATGTTGCTCACTCTTAAAGAACAAATTGGACAAGATGTAGTTGAACTAGCTAACCTTCCACCTGAGATGGTAGAGGCAATTGTAACGCCCTGAAATTCGATTAGTAAACTAAGATCGTGAAATCATCGGAAACTATAGACTTTGGGTTCTGGACGATAAGTTCGGAACCCATATCATTGGAAAAATCTGTTTTTATCATTTAAAATGTTTATTTCATAAAACGACATTTACGCCTGAAAAATATTAATTTTTATGCTTTCGAAAAATAAAATGTTTTTATTTAAAAAGATTTCAAATAATTATTCGAAAAATGATTTTATAAAAGTTTTGCTGAAAAAGTTTTAGTTTGTTTAAAAACTTATGAACTCGACTAGTCTTGACCCGTAGGTAGCCTAAACCCGAACCCGAGTCACCCGAGTATTTAAGCGGGAAATCAAGTGTTCTTGCACCACCTCTTTCATTTTCACCAACACTTTCACAAAACCCACCCAAACACTCTCATTCTAGAGAGAGAAACTAGAGAGAGAAGTCTTCAAACTTCAAATCCGAGTCCACAAATCTGTTTGTTGTTGTTTTTGGTAAGATCTTCTTGAAAATCATACGTTTTTATCATCAAATCCGGCCCCGAATCGAGCAAAAACCCCAACTTTTGTGTCAAGTGTGTTCTTGGTCAAAAACCGTCATTTTTGGTGTCAAAATGCAAGTTTTTGTTGTTATAAATACTAGGAATCATTAGGTCTTTGAATTCCGAGCATTTCCATGTATAAAACATCAATTTTGGTCGAAAAATCACAAAAATCGCGATTTCCCGTAGGTTTCTCCGTCACCCAGCTTGAAGGAGTCGAATCAGATCCTATTCGGTCGAATCAGATCCTATTTCGGTCGAATCAGATCCTATTCGGTCGAATCAGATCCTATTCGGTCGAATCAGATCCTATTCGGTCGAATCAGATCCTATTCGGTCGAATCAGATCCTATTCGGTCGAATCAGATCCTATTCGGTCGAATCAGATCCTATTCGGTCGAATCAGATCCTATTCGGTCGAATCAGATCCTATTCGGTCGAATCAGATCCTATTCAGTTGAATCAGATCCTATTCAGTTGAATCAGATCCAGCCTCCTGTTTTTTTTTTTCAGCTTTAAAACCCAGTTTTTGCTCGAGGTCGCGTAGGCTTGTACTCTTAGACTTATTGTCACACCCCGATCGTGATGGCGGAAAAATCGAGGTGCGGCGACTAAGTCGTGATTGTTGAGCACAATAGTATAAAAGTCTAAATGCATAAACATAACCAAAATGTCAAATATTACATCAACCAGGTAACATGAAACAAATTGTTTTAATACAAAATATCAAGTTTCCAACAACTCCTAGTCTAGCCTTCATCTTTCTAAGGCCTCTAAACTTGCTAGGGATTTCTTGCTGCATTATTTCCTGAAAACATGTAACAAACTGTCAACTACATAAAGTAGATGAGTGAATTCATAGGTTTAAAGAAAAGAGTTTTATACACAAACATACTAGTATAGGTTGTAGGGGTTTATATATAGGGTGTACCTGCGGCTAACCCACCACTCCTACAACTTATACTACTATGTTTGGGTATAATTCCCAGTTTTTAAAATGGTTTGTAAGAAAAGATCTCTTGGTTTTCCCACAGAGGTTTTTGTAGTAAGTCAAACATGAAATGTTCTCCTGGGCTCTCAACGGGCTTATCAATCTCCCATTAGAGTCGTATGTGATAAGATTACTCAAAGATTTGCGGTCTCCCAACGGTACATGTAGCACATAGCAGTTAAGCATAAACAAGGACATATAGATTTGAGCATGCTAAGTTTACTAGATAAACCAACACCAGAATCCCATTGTTTACTAGTGTCCAAGATGATGGTGAACAAATGATGATGATGAATGATGATGAAACCCAATGATCACACAAGACTTGATTGAACTCACGCAAGACTTAAACCAAGACTACCTCGTTCTTGCCATCCAGGACTCAGCTAGGTTCTACCGAGAGTAGGATAGACACCCCAAAGAATCCTGGGTTCCCTTGGTCCCTACCGAGAATAGTATAGGTCCTCAAGAGTTATGGATTTCACCGAGACTAGTATGAAATCCCATGAGTTACGAGTGCCACCGAGAATAGAATGCCACTCATGGTCGTGAGTTCTACCGAGAGTAGAATAGACTCTCGCGTCCAATTCAACTCATGATGTTTTGATCTCTAGATTTCCATGCTGACACAATGACTATGATGATATGAATTTGATTCCCGTTCCCATGATGTCAATGTTCACAGAATTTCCCATACTCATTGATTTCCAATGTTCTTAGATCTCCATGAGTTAATGGGTTTTCCCCATGTTCATAGATTTCCAAAGTTTATAGATTACCAAGAAGCTCGTGGATTTCCGCACGTGTGTAGAAATCCAAATGTTTATAGTTTAAAGAATGTTTGCATAAATGATTTTATCCAAACGTGTAAAGTTACCATGTTTCCACCCCATAGTTTTGAAAAGCTTAAATAGGGGCTATGAACTCACCTTGATCTTGGGTTAGGATGGTGCTACAATAGATCTCCTTAGCCTAGAGTTGGACATAAATATAAGGTTAACAACGTGCTATAAGTCTAAGAAAACGAGCTTACGTGACCTCGAGCAAAAACTGGGTTTTAAAGACGAAAACAGCTTGGTTCTGGCTTGATTCGATCGAATAGGAACACGTTCGATCGGATAGACACACATTCGATCGAATAGACACACATTCGATCGAATAGACACACATTCGATCGAATCTGAGGCACACTCGATCGAACTAGAAACACATTTGGTCGAACCAGTTGGGAAAACTCGTTCGGTCGAACATGGAACTTGTTCGATCGAATAGACACTCGTTCGATCGAATACGAAACTCATTCGGTCGAATGAGTTGGAGACCATTCGGTTGCTTTCTTATTCGGTCGACCGGACTGGTTCGATCGACTGGTTCGATCGAATGGGCTGATTCGATCGACTGATTCGATCGAATGAGTCTGATTCGACTCCTTCAAGCTGGGCGACGGAGAAACCTACGGGTTTTTCAGATTTTCCAGATTTTTGACCCAAAATCGAAGTTTTTGACATGGGAATGCTCGGGATTGAAGGGACTATCGATTCCCAGTGATTTTAAACACAAAAGCCTGCATTTTGACACCAAAACAAGACGGTTTTTGACCCGAAAACTCAAGAAACGAAAATGGGTGTTTTTGCTCGATTTGAGGCCGAAAATGGTTATGAAAATGGATGATTTTCAAGAAGATCTTACCAAGAACAACAACAAACAGATCTGTGGACTCGGATTTGAAGTTTGAAGACTTTCTCTCTCTAGTTTCTCTCTCTAGAATGAGAGTGTTTGGGTGGGAAGTGTTGGTGGAAATGAAAGAGGTGGTGTAAGAATACTTGATTTTCCGCTTAAATACTCGGGTGACTCGGGTTCGGGTTTAGGCTACCGCCGGGTCAAGACTAGTCGAGTTCATAAGTTTTTAAACAAACTAAAACTTTTTCAGCAAAACTTTTATAAAAACCATTTTCCGAATAATTATTTGAAATCTTTTTAAATAAGAATATTTAAATTTTTCGAAAGCATAAAAATTAATATTTTTCAGGCGTAAATGTCGTTTTATAAAATAAACATTTTAAATGATAAAAGTAGATTTTTCCAATGATATGGGTTCCGAACTTATCGTCCAGAATCCCAAAGTCTATAGTTTCCGATGATTTCACGATCCTAGTTTACCAATCGAATTTCAGGGCGTTACATCCTCCCCAATTTAGAGGAATTTCGTCCCGAAATTTAGAATTTAGTATAGTTGATGCAATGATGTTTTAGATTAAATGATCCCATGATGACCACTATGCGCCACTACCCCTAATATTCGTCTTGGATACCACCCAAATCAAGTTGAAGGGGTTTATATATAGGGTGTACCAGCGGCTAACCCACCACTCCCTCAACTCCACTTGGGTGTTTCTTTCGACTCCTATTAGTTCAATGACACACAGGACGACACACTATTTTCCACTACAAGGCATCACCTTCAAGCTTTACATCAGACATATTCATTTCGGATTGAAGGGGTTTATATATAGGGTGTACCAGCGGCTAACCCACCACTCCTTCAATCTCCAATGAATAATTCCCTCAATAACTCTTGAATTTAACGCCTCACAGCTGCCACGCTAACTATGAGTCCCTAATTCCAAGTCTCGCTTCAGACATAATCAACTTGTGCCGAAGGGGTTTATATATAGGGTGTACCAGCGGCTAACCCACCACTCCTTCAACATTCATTGATTAATTCCCTACACGAAGCTTGAGTTCACGACTCATAGTTACACAATAGCATATTGTTTATACACGTATACACCTGTGAACTTGATGTTATTATATTCCGGACTATAATTACGAGTTCACCTTGTATCAATGTATAAACTCCATTGTGTGCGGCTAGAAAAATCGACACGACACCACACACACACACACAACCATGCTTCATGAATGTTAGAATGATGACAAATTTTGGCTCAATGATACATAGTTTACCCCAATGTTTACATGATTAAGTATGCACAACTTGTGTTTTCCAGCACGAGTCATGGGTAGCCAAACTTGGTGTTATGCAAATAAGAGAATATTTATAAGCAAATAGGAACAACATGATACTTCATTGATTGATATTGGTCCCTGATTACATGATTACGATTACATAGACTCCAAGATTTCTAGAATTACAAAGATGATGACTATGCGAACAGATGAGGGTATTCCTCCTTCATCTTATCCTCTCGTTCCCATGTGAACTCGGGTCCACGATGGTTGTTCCAACGTACCTTGACTATAGGTATCCGGCTTCGCTTAGTCTTTTTGACTTCTCGATCTAGGATCTCGACAGGTTCCTCAACAAAGTATAGTTTGTCGTCGATGTGAACCGTGTCGATCGGGATTTGAGCGGTCTCGTCAACGAGGCACTTTTTGAGTTGCGACACATGAAAAACGTTGTGAACACGGCTGAGTTCTGGAGGCAATTCCAAGCGATAGGCTACAGGTCCGACCTTTTCGATGATCTTGAAAGGTCCTACGTACCTTGGAGCAAACTTTCCCTTTTTCCCGAAGCGAACAATGCCCTTCCAGGGGGAAACTTTGAGCATTACGTGATCGCCTATTTGGAACTCCAGAGGTTTGCGGCGTTTGTCAGCGTAATACTTGTGTCGACAGCGGGCGTCCTTAAGTCTTTGCTGAATGATGGCGATACTGTCAGTGGTTTCCTGTATCAGTTCCGGGCCGAGGATTTGAGAATCTCCGGTCTCGGACCAACACAGTGGAGAACGACATTTCCTGCCATAGAGTGCTTCGAATGGCGCGCATTTGATGGTAGCATGATAGCTGTTATTGTATGAGAACTCTGCAAGAGGAAGGTGAGTCTCCCAGCTACTACCGAAATCAAGGATACAGGCTCTGAGCATATCCTCCAGGGTTTGTATGGTCCTTTCGCTCTGTCCGTCCGTTTCAGGATGATAGGCAGAGCTAAGTTTCACACTTGTCCCAAAGGCTTTCTGAAATGACTTCCAGAACCTTGACGCAAAAGAGGGGTCACGGTCAGACGTGATGCCCTTAGGCACACCGTGACGGGTTACGATCTCACGAATGTAAATCCGCGCCAGCTTCTCCGTAGTGTAGTCCTCGCGGACAGGGAGAAAGTGGGCAGACTTGGTCAAGTAATCCACGATAACCCAAATCGTGTCATAACCGCTGGGTGTCCGCGGGAGTTTGGTAATGAAGTCCATAGCGACTTCGTCCCACTTCCACTGCGGTATGATCGGTTTTTGTAACAGGCCAGATGGTCTCTGATGTTCAGTCTTGATCCGCGAGCATGTTAGACACTTACCGACGTATAAAGCTATGTCTTTCTTCATACCCGGCCACCAGAAATGAGACTTGAGATTCTGATACATTTTATCACTGCCCGGGTGAATAGAGTATCTGGATTTGTGCGCTTCGTTCAGGATAAGTTCTCGAAGTGGTTCAGAGTTTGGAATCCACATGCGATTTAAGTAGTAAAGTATACCATCAGACTTGGTTTCAAACTTCCGTTCGGCACCGCAAGATAGCATATTTTTGAGATCACCACCAGCAATCGCTTGCTTTTGAGCTTCAAGAACCAAGGAGGGAAGATTGGACTGAATACGGATCGCATGCAACTGGGTCCTTTCCTTGCGACTTAACGCGTCAGCCACTACGTTAGCCTTTCCAGGGTGGTAGCGGATTTCGCAGTCATAGTCACTTAGGAGTTCAACCCATCGACGTTGTCGCATATTTAGCTCCCTTTGGTTGAGGATGTGTTGTAGGCTCTTGTGGTCGGTGAAGATGACACATTTCGTACCGTATAGGTAGTGTCTCCATATTTTTAAGGCAAAGACCACAGCACCCAATTCCAAGTCGTGAGTGACATAATTCCTCTCATGACTCTTGAGTTGACGCGAGGCGTAAGCGACGACCTTACCGCGTTGCATTAAGACGCAGCCTAGACCTTGGCTCGAGGCGTCGCAATAAACAACAAAATCATCGTTACCCTCAGGAAGCGACAGGATTGGTGCATGGCAGAGTTTATGTTTCAATGTTTGGAAAGCCTCTTCTTGCTCTTGGTTCCAAATGAATGGTTCCCCTTTTTGAGTTAACATTGTGAGGGGCAACGCGATCTTTGAAAAGTTCGAGATGAATCGACGGTAGTACCCAGCCAAACCAAGAAATGAACGAATTTCGGTTGGCGTTGTAGGCGCTCCCCATTTTTTTATGGCTTCAATCTTGGCAGGGTCGACATGAATGCCTTCCTTGTTAATGATGTGACCTAAGAATTGAACTTCCCTTAGCCAGAATTCGCATTTGGAGAATTTGGCGTAGAGTTGCTCTTTCCTCAGCAGATCCAAGGTAAGCCTGAGATGAAGCTCATGGTCGGCTTTAGAGCGGGAATAAACGAGAATATCGTCAATGAAGACGATAACGAACTGGTCCAGGTATGGACGACAAATGCGATTCATGAGATCCATGAACACTGCAGGGGCATTCGTCAAACCAAAAGGCATGACTAGGAACTCGTAGTGTCCATATCGAGTTCTGAAAGCGGTTTTCGCGATGTCGTCCTCCATGACACGCACTTGGTGATAACCTGAGCGTAGGTCGATCTTGGAAAAGTAGGTGGCTCCTTGCAGCTGGTCGAAAAGATCGTCAATCCTCGGTAATGGATACCGATTCTTGACTGTGAGTTTGTTAAGCTCACGATAGTCTATGCACATCCGGAAAGATCCGTCCTTCTTCTTGACGAAGAGGACTGGAGCTCCCCATGGAGACGAACTAGGGCGAATAAAACCCTTGTCCAGTAGTTCCTGCAGCTGGCTCGATAATTCCTGCATTTCAGACGGAGCCAAACGATACGGAGATTTTGCCACGGGGGTTGCACCGGGAACTAACTCGATGTGGAATTTGACTTGCCGGCTAGGAGGAAGTCCGGGTAAGTCTTTAGGAAAAACGTCTGGAAATTCACGCACGACGGGGACATCAGAGAGCTTCTTCCCCAAAGATTTCTTGATGGAGACATGAGCTAGGAAGGCGAGACACTTCTTTCGAAGGCATCGCCGAGCTTTAAAGCAGGAGATTAATTTCAGACATCTGCCTGATCTTTCTCCTTGAATAATTATGGACTCGCCAGAGGAACAAGGAACGCGAATGAGCTTCTCAGCACACACCACTTCCGCGTGGTTGATGGACAACCAATCCATCCCAACAATTACATCGAAACTTCCTAAATGCATAGGGATGAGGTCAATGTTAAGAGACGTCCGATCAAACGTAAGCGTGCAATTGCGAACGATTTTGTTCACTTGGGTAGACTCTCCGTTTGCCATTTCGACAGAGAAAGCGGGGTCTAAGACAGAGGTTCCTAGATTAAGCAATGGGACCAACTCGCTAGAAATAAAACTCCTATCTGCACCCGTGTCAAATAGAATAGAAACCCAGAGATTGTTAAGGATGAACGTACCAGTAATGACGTCAGGATTTTGGCGAGCTTCAGCAGCGCCAATAGTAAAGGCTCGGCCTCGGGCCGGAGGAAGATTTGCAAGACGAGGACACCTGCTCCTGAAATGGTCCATGGCTCCACACTCGAAACAGCTTCGAGAGTTGCTGGGTTGGGAACTGCTGCTCTGTATCGCCAGTTGATTACCTTGAAATCTGCAGCGTTCCGCTAGGTGCCCCAAACGTCCACAGTTCGTGCATTTCCAGCACGGGGTTCCGGCAGGATGATGAAATTGGCAAGTGCCGCACTTGGGGTGAACCCCAGTGTACTCCCTCTTTGGCCTTCCTGAAGGGGTGGGAGCAGGAGCGACAGAGCTGATTGGGGTTGCGGGAGTAACCATCGCGTAACTGCTAGCCTTACGCTTTTTGATGCGGTTGATCTTTTTGGATGAGCCTTCAGCGGCCTTGCCCGTACCTTTGGCTAGGACCCCAGTCTTAACCTGGTCCTGGGTCAGTCGGGCAGCTAGTTCAATGGCCGCTTGTAGGGTTGATGGGTCAGCCCCGATAACGATTCCACGGACAGTGTCAGGTAGGCCATTGATGTAAAGCTCAATAGCCCGGGAGGGAGGGGTGACCAAGTGTGGTACGAGAAGGGAGAGCTCGTGAAAACGCTCCGTGTACCCTTGGTGATCGGCGCCCTTCATTTTGTGTACCCAAAACTCAGCTTCAAGTTTCTGCACCTCACTGCGAGGTACGAACTCGCGGGTAGCCAATGCTACAAATTCCGACCAGGTCATGGCCAAGGCAGCCTCACGCCCACGGGTTCTTATCTCGTTGTTCCACCAGGTCAGCGCGCGTTTAGACAACATGCTTGCCGCGTGCGTGACTTTCAGTGTCTCAGGGCACGAGCTAATAACAAAGGCTGCCTCCATCTTTTCGATCCACTGGAGGAGACCAACGGCGCCTTCTGTGCCGCTGAAGCTGGTGGGTTTGGTAACCATGAAATCCTTGTATGGCTTATTAGCTGGTTCATTTGCGTTCTGAGCTGGAATTTGGTTGGCCCCAGAGGTTCCTTCTTGCCTCAGCCCTTGGCTGATGGTTGTTACCATGCCTGGTAACACAGCCGCGATCTGCTGGGCTATAAGGTTGGCTAATTCAGCGGAGTCCATGGAAGCGGGTGCACGTCTGGGAGGCATTCTTGGCAAAACGAAAAAAAACGAGCGTTAAATAGAATCAATGACACGCCAAAGATTATGAATAGAGGACATAGATTATACCAAGAACACATAATGACATGACTCAAGAGATTAACAGTTAATATGCAACACATAAGCACGTAGCACGTATATAAGTGTAGACATGTGATTGTGATGCATGAGCTATCTAGAGTCAAGGATCCTAGGTTATAGTCTAGGTCGGTTTCCTAATTCCCTATAACCATTGGCTCTGATACCAATCTGTCACACCCCGATCGTGATGGCGGAAAAATCGAGGTGCGGCGACTAAGTCGTGATTGTTGAGCACAATAGTATAAAAGTCTAAATGCATAAACATAACCAAAATGTCAAATATTACATCAACCAGGTAACATGAAACAAATTGTTTTAATACAAAATATCAAGTTTCCAACAACTCCTAGTCTAGCCTTCATCTTTCTAAGGCCTCTAAACTTGCTAGGGATTTCTTGCTGCATTATTTCCTGAAAACATGTAACAAACTGTCAACTACATAAAGTAGATGAGTGAATTCATAGGTTTAAAGAAAAGAGTTTTATACACAAACATACTAGTATAGGTTGTAGGGGTTTATATATAGGGTGTACCTGCGGCTAACCCACCACTCCTACAACTTATACTACTATGTTTGGGTATAATTCCCAGTTTTTAAAATGGTTTGTAAGAAAAGATCTCTTGGTTTTCCCACAGAGGTTTTTGTAGTAAGTCAAACATGAAATGTTCTCCTGGGCTCTCAACGGGCTTATCAATCTCCCATTAGAGTCGTATGTGATAAGATTACTCAAAGATTTGCGGTCTCCCAACGGTACATGTAGCACATAGCAGTTAAGCATAAACAAGGACATATAGATTTGAGCATGCTAAGTTTACTAGATAAACCAACACCAGAATCCCATTGTTTACTAGTGTCCAAGATGATGGTGAACAAATGATGATGATGAATGATGATGAAACCCAATGATCACACAAGACTTGATTGAACTCACGCAAGACTTAAACCAAGACTACCTCGTTCTTGCCATCCAGGACTCAGCTAGGTTCTACCGAGAGTAGGATAGACACCCCAAAGAATCCTGGGTTCCCTTGGTCCCTACCGAGAATAGTATAGGTCCTCAAGAGTTATGGATTTCACCGAGACTAGTATGAAATCCCATGAGTTACGAGTGCCACCGAGAATAGAATGCCACTCATGGTCGTGAGTTCTACCGAGAGTAGAATAGACTCTCGCGTCCAATTCAACTCATGATGTTTTGATCTCTAGATTTCCATGCTGACACAATGACTATGATGATATGAATTTGATTCCCGTTCCCATGATGTCAATGTTCACAGAATTTCCCATACTCATTGATTTCCAATGTTCTTAGATCTCCATGAGTTAATGGGTTTTCCCCATGTTCATAGATTTCCAAAGTTTATAGATTACCAAGAAGCTCGTGGATTTCCGCACGTGTGTAGAAATCCAAATGTTTATAGTTTAAAGAATGTTTGCATAAATGATTTTATCCAAACGTGTAAAGTTACCATGTTTCCACCCCATAGTTTTGAAAAGCTTAAATAGGGGCTATGAACTCACCTTGATCTTGGGTTAGGATGGTGCTACAATAGATCTCCTTAGCCTAGAGTTGGACATAAATATAAGGTTAACAACGTGCTATAAGTCTAAGAAAACGAGCTTACGTGACCTCGAGCAAAAACTGGGTTTTAAAGACGAAAACAGCTTGGTTCTGGCTTGATTCGATCGAATAGGAACACGTTCGATCGGATAGACACACATTCGATCGAATAGACACACATTCGATCGAATAGACACACATTCGATCGAATCTGAGGCACACTCGATCGAACTAGAAACACATTTGGTCGAACCAGTTGGGAAAACTCGTTCGGTCGAACATGGAACTTGTTCGATCGAATAGACACTCGTTCGATCGAATACGAAACTCATTCGGTCGAATGAGTTGGAGACCATTCGGTTGCTTTCTTATTCGGTCGACCGGACTGGTTCGATCGACTGGTTCGATCGAATGGGCTGATTCGATCGACTGATTCGATCGAATGAGTCTGATTCGACTCCTTCAAGCTGGGCGACGGAGAAACCTACGGGTTTTTCAGATTTTCCAGATTTTTGACCCAAAATCGAAGTTTTTGACATGGGAATGCTCGGGATTGAAGGGACTATCGATTCCCAGTGATTTTAAACACAAAAGCCTGCATTTTGACACCAAAACAAGACGGTTTTTGACCCGAAAACTCAAGAAACGAAAATGGGTGTTTTTGCTCGATTTGAGGCCGAAAATGGTTATGAAAATGGATGATTTTCAAGAAGATCTTACCAAGAACAACAACAAACAGATCTGTGGACTCGGATTTGAAGTTTGAAGACTTTCTCTCTCTAGTTTCTCTCTCTAGAATGAGAGTGTTTGGGTGGGAAGTGTTGGTGGAAATGAAAGAGGTGGTGTAAGAATACTTGATTTTCCGCTTAAATACTCGGGTGACTCGGGTTCGGGTTTAGGCTACCGCCGGGTCAAGACTAGTCGAGTTCATAAGTTTTTAAACAAACTAAAACTTTTTCAGCAAAACTTTTATAAAAACCATTTTCCGAATAATTATTTGAAATCTTTTTAAATAAGAATATTTAAATTTTTCGAAAGCATAAAAATTAATATTTTTCAGGCGTAAATGTCGTTTTATAAAATAAACATTTTAAATGATAAAAGTAGATTTTTCCAATGATATGGGTTCCGAACTTATCGTCCAGAATCCCAAAGTCTATAGTTTCCGATGATTTCACGATCCTAGTTTACCAATCGAATTTCAGGGCGTTACACTTATAACACGTTGTTAACCTATTATGCCCTATTCTAGACTTAGAGGATCAACAAATTGGATAGCACTCGTCGCCTCTAGCAGCCTTACTAAACCAACAAGGTGAGTTCATAGCCCCTATTTAAGCTTTTCAAAACTATGGGGGTGGAAACATGGTAACTTTACACGGTTGGACAAAATCATTTATGCAAACACTCTTTAAACTATAAACCTTTGGATTTCTACACACGTGCGGAAATCCACAAGCTTTTTGGTAATCTATAAACTTTGGAAATCTATGAACATGGGGAAACCCATCAACTTATGGAGATCTAAGAACATTGGAAATCAATGAGTATGGGAAATTCTATGAACATTGACATCATGGGAATGGGAATCATATTCATGTCATCATAGTCATCGTGTCAGTATGGAAATCTAGAGATCAAAGCATCATGAGTTGAATTGGACGTGAGAGTCTATTCTACTCTCGGTAGAACTCACGACCATGAGTGGCAATTCTATTCTCGGTGGCACTCGTAACTCATGGGATTCTATACTAGTCTCGGTGGAATCCATAACTCTTGAGGACCTATACTAGTCTCGGTAGGGACCAAGAGAACCCAGGATTCTTTGGGGAGTCTATCCTACTCTCGGTAGAACCTAGCTGAGTCCTGGATGGCAAGAGCGAGGTAGTCTTGGTTTAAGTCTTGCGTGGGTTTAAATCAAGTCTTGTGTGATCATTGGGCTTCGTCATCATTCATCATCATTCATCATCATTCATTCACCATCATCTTGGATACTAGTAACACTTGGTATCTTGGCGTTGGATTATCTAGTAAACTTAGTATGCTCTAATTCATATGTCCTTGTTTATGCTTAACTGTTATGTGCTACATGTACCGTTGGGAGACCACAAATCTTTGAGTAATCTTATCACATACGACTCTAGTGGGAGAGTAATAACCTCGCTGAGAGTCCAGGAGAACATTTCATGTTTTACTTACTACAAAAACCTCTTTGGGAAAACCAAGAGATCTTTTCTTACAAGCCTTTTTTTTAAAAACCGGGTATTATACCCAAACATAGTAGTATAAATTGTAGGAGTGGTGGGTTAGCCGCAGGTACACCCTATATATAAACCCCTACAACCTATACTAGTATGTTTGTGTATAAACTCTTTTTCTTTAAACCTATGAATTCACTCATCTACTTTATGTAGTTGACAGTTTGTTACATGTTTTCAGGAAATAAAGCAGCAGGAAATCCCTAGCAAGTTTAGAGGCCTTAGAGAGATGAAGGCTAGGCTAGAAGTTGTTTGGAACTTGATATTTTGTTTTAAAACAATTTGTTTCATGTTACCTGGTTGATGTAATATTTGACATTTTGGTTATGTTTATGCATTTAGACTTTTATACTATTGTGCTCAACAATCACGACTTCGTCGCCGCGCCTCGATTTTTCCGCCATCGCGATCGGGGTGTGACAGATTGGTATCAGAGCCAATGGTTATAGGGAATTAGGAAACCGACCTAGACTATAACCTAGGATCCTTGACTCTAGATAGCTCATGCATCACAATCACATGCCTACACTTATATACGTGCTACGTGCTTATGTGCTGCATATTAATTGTAAACCTCTGAGTCATTCAGTCATACCAAAATCTTCGGTCATCAAGCATTCATATCTCTTGAGTCATGTCATTCTGTATTCTTGGTATAATCTATGTCCTCTATTCTTAAATCTTTGGCGTATCATTGATTCTATCTAACGCTCGTTTTTCGTCATGCGTAGAATGCCTCCCAGACGTGCACCCGCTCCCATGGACTCCGCTGAGTTAGCCAACCTTATAGCCCAGCAGATCGCGGCTGTGTTACCAGGCATGGTAACAACCATCAGCCAGGGGCTGAGGCAAGAAGGAACCTCTGGGGCCAACCAAACTCCAGCTCAGAACGCAAATGAACCAGCGAATAAGCCATACAAGGACTTCATGACTACAAAACCCACCAGCTTCAGCGGTACAGAAGGCGCCGTTGGTCTCCTCCAGTGGATCGAAAAGATGGAGGCAGCCTTTGTTATAAGCTCGTGCCCTGAGGCACTGAAGGTCACGCACGCGGCAAGCATGTTGTTTAAACGCGCGCTGACCTGGTGGAACAACGAGATAAGAACCCGTGGGCGTGAAGCTGCCCTGGCCATGACCTGGACGGAATTTGTAGCATTGGTTACCCGCGAGTTCGTACCTCGCAGTGAGGTGCAGAAACTTGAAGCTGATTTTTGGGTGCACAAAATGAAGGGCGCTGATCACCAAGGGTACACGGAGCGTTTTCACGAGCTCTCCCTTCTCGTACCACACCTGGTCACCCCTCCCTCCCGGGCTATTGAGCTTTACATCAATGGCCTACCTGACACTGTTCGTGGAATCGTTATCGGGGCTGACCCATCAACCCTGCAAGCGGCGATTGAACTAGCTGCCCGACTGACCCAGGATCAGGTTAAGACTGGGGTCCTAGCCAAGGACACGGGCAAGGCCGCTGAGGGCTCATCCAAAAAGAGCAACCGCATCAAAAAGCGTAAGGCTAGCAGTTACGCGATGGTTACTCCCGCAACCCCAATCAGCTCTGTCGCTCCTGCTCCCACCCCTTCTGGAAGGCCAAAGAGGGAGTACACTGGGGTTCACCCCAAGTGCGGCACTTGCCAATTTCATCATCCTGCCGGAACCCCGTGCTGGAAATGCACGAGCTGTGGACGTTTGGGGCACCTAGCGGAACGCTGCAGATTTCAAGGTAATCAACTGGCGATACAGAGCAGCAGTTCCCAACCCAGCAACACTCGAGGCTGTTTCGAGTGTGGAGCCACGGACCACTTCAAGAGCAGGTGTCCTCGTCTTGCAAATCTTCCACCGGCCCGAGGCCGAGCCTTTACTATTGGCGCTGCTGAAGCTCGCCAAAATCCTGACGTCATTACTGGTACGTTCATTCTCAACAATCTCTGGGTTTCTATTCTATTTGATACGGGTGCAGATAGAAGTTTTATTTCTAGCGCATTGGTCCCATTGCTTAATCTAGGAACTTCCGTCTTAGACCCCGCTTTCTCTGTCGAATTGGCAAACGGAGAGTCTACCCAAGTGAACGAAATCGTTCGCAATTGCACGCTTACGTTTGATCAGACGCCTCTTAGCATTGACCTCATCCCTATGCAACTAGGAAGTTTCGATGTAGTTGTGGGGATGGATTGGTTGTCCAACAACCACGCGGAAGTAGTGTGTGCCGAGAAACTCATCCGCGTTCCTTGTTCTTCTGGCGAGTCTATAACTATTCAAGGAGAGAGATCCGGCAGATGTCTGAAATTAATCTCCTGCTTAAAAGCCCGGCGATGCCTTCGAAAGAAGTGTCCCGCCTTCCTAGCTCATGTCTCCATCAAGGAATCAAAGGGGAAGAAGCTCTCAGATGTCCCCGTCGTGCGTGAATTTCCAGACGTTTTTCCTGAAGACTTGCCCGGACTTCCTCCTAGCCGACAAGTCGAATTCCACATCGATTTAGTTCCCGGTGCAACCCCCGTGGCAAAATCTCCGTATCGTTTGGCTCCGTCAGAAATGCAGGAATTATCGAGCCAGCTGCAGGAACTACTGGACAAGGGTTTTATTCGCCCTAGTTCATCTCCATGGGGAGCTCCAGTCCTCTTCGTCAAAAAGAAGGACGGATCTTTCCGGATGTGCATAGACTATCGTGAGCTTAACAAACTCACCGTCAAGAATCGGTATCCACTACCGAGGATTGACGATCTTTTCGACCAGCTGCAAGGAGCCACCTACTTTTCCAAGATCGACCTACGCTCAGGTTATCACCAAGTGCGCGTCATGGAGGACGACATCGCGAAAACCGCTTTCAGAACTCGATATGGACACTACGAGTTCCTAGTCATGCCATTTGGTTTGACGAATGCTCCCGCGGTGTTCATGGATCTCATGAATCGCGTTTGTCGCCCATACCTGGACCAGTTTGTTATCGTCTTCATTGACGATATTCTCGTTTATTCCCGCTCTAAAGCCGACCATGAGCTTCATCTCAGGCTTATCTTGGATCTGCTGAGAAAAGAGCAACTCTACGCCAAATTCTCCAAATGCGAATTCTGGCTAAGGGAAGTTCAATTCTTAGGTCACATCATTAACAAGGAAGGCATTCATGTCGACCCTGCCAAGATTGAAGCCATCAAGAATTGGGAAGCGCCTACGACGCCGACCGAAATTCGTTCATTTCTTGGTTTGGCTGGGTACTACCGTCGGTTCATCTCGAACTTTTCAAAGATCGCGTTGCCCCTCACAATGTTAACTCAAAAAGGGGAACCGTTCATTTGGAGCCAAGAGCAGGAAGAGGCTTTCCAAACATTGAAACATAAACTCTGTCATGCTCCAATCCTGTCGCTTCCTGAGGGTAACGATGATTTTGTTATTTATTGCGACGCCTCGAGCCAAGGTCTAGGCTGCGTCTTAATGCAACGCGGAAGGGTCATCGCTTACGCCTCGCGTCAACTCAAGAGTCATGAGAGGAATTATGTCACTCATGACTTGGAATTGGGTGCTGTGGTCTTTGCCTTAAAAATATGGAGACACTACCTATACGGTACGAAATGTGTCATCTTCACCGACCACAAGAGCCTACAACACATCCTCAATCAAAGGGAGCTAAACATGCGACAACGTCGATGGGTTGAACTCCTAAGTGACTATGACTGCGAAATCCGCTACCACCCTGGAAAGGCTAACGTAGTGGCTGACGCGTTAAGTCGCAAGGAAAGGACCCAGTTGCATGCGATCCGTATTCAGTCCAATCTTCCCTCCATGGTTCTTGAAGCTCAAAAGCAAGCGATTGCTGGTGGTGATCTCAAAAATTTGCTATCTTGCGGTGCCGAACGGAAGTTTGAAACCAAGTCTGATGGTATACTTTACTACTTAAATCGCATGTGGATTCCAAACTCTGAACCACTTCGAGAAGTCATCCTGAACGAAGCGCACAAATCCAGATACTCTATTCACCCAGGCAGTGATAAAATGTATCAGAATCTCAAGTCTCACTTCTGGTGGCCGGGTATGAAGAAAGACATAGCTTTATACGTCGGTAGATGTCTAACATGCTCGCGGATCAAGACTGAACATCAGAGACCATCTGGCCTACTACAACAACCGATCATACCGCAGTGGAAGTGGGACGAAGTCGCTATGGACTTCATTACCAAACTCCCGCGGACACCCAGCGGTTATGACACGATTTGGGTTATCGTGGATTACTTGACCAAATCCGCTCACTTTCTCCCTGTCCGTGAGGACTACACCACGGAGAAGCTGGCGCGGATTTACATTCGTGAGATCGTAACCCGTCACGGTGTGCCTAAGGGCATCACGTCTGACCGTGACCCCACTTTTGCGTCAAGGTTCTGGAAGTCATTTCAGAAAGCCTTTGGGACAAGTGTGAAACTTAGCTCTGCCTATCATCCTGAATCGGATGGACAGAGCGAAAGAACCATACAAACCCTGGAGGATATGCTCAGAGCCTGTATCCTTGAATTCGGTAGTAGCTGGGAGACTCACCTTCCTCTTGCAGAGTTCTCATACAATAACAGCTATCATGCTACCATCAAATGCGCACCATTCGAGGCACTCTATGGCAGGAAATGTCGTTCTCCACTGTGTTGGTCCGAGACCGGAGATTCTCAAATCATCGGCCCGGAACTGATACAGGAAACCACTGACAGTATCGCCATCATCCAGCAAAGACTTAAGGACGCCCGCTGTCGACACAAGTATTATGCTGACAAACGCCGCAAACCTCTGGAGTTCCAAATAGGCGATCACGTAATGCTCAAAGTTTCCCCCTGGAAGGGCGTTGTTCGCTTCGGGAAGAAGGGAAAGTTTGCTCCAAGGTACGTGGGACCTTTCAAGATCATCGAAAAGGTCGGACCCGTAGCCTATCGCCTGGAATTGCCTCCAGAACTCAGCCGTGTTCACAACGTTTTTCATGTGTCGCAACTCAAAAAGTGCCTCGTTGACGAGACCGCTCAAATCCCGATCGACACGGTTCACATCGACGACAAACTACACTTTGTTGAGGAACCTGTCGAGGTCCTAGATCGAGAAGTCAAAAAGACTAAGCGAAGCCGGATACCTATAGTCAAGGTGCGATGGAACAACCATCGTGGACCCGAGTTCACATGGGAACGAGAAGATAAGATGAAGGAGGAATACCCTCATCTGTTCGCATAGTCATCATCTTTGTAATTCTAGAAATCTTGGAGTCTATGTAATCGTAATCATGTAATCAGGGACCAATATTATTCAATAAAGTATCATGTTGTTCCTATTTGCTTATAAATATTCTCTTATTTGCATAACACCAAGTTTGGCTACTCATGACTCGTGCTGGAAAACACAAGTCGTGCATACTTAATCATGTAGACATTGGAGTGAACTATGTATCATTGAGCCAAAATTTGTCATTATTCTAGCATTCATAAAGCATGGTTGTGTGTGTGTGTGTGGTGTCGTGTCAATTCTCTAACCGCACGCAATAGAGTTTATACATTGATACAAGGTGAGCTCGTAATTATAGTCCGGAATATAATTGCATCAAGGTCACAGGTGTATACGTGTATAAACAATTTGCTATTGTGTAACTATGAGTCGTGAACTCAAGGTTTGTGTAGGGAATTAATCAATGAATGTTGAAGGAGTGGTGGGTTAGCCGCTGGTACACCCTGTATATAAACCCCTTCAGCACAAGTTGGTTATGTCTGAAGCGAGACTTGGAATTAGGGACTCATAGTTAGCGTGGCAGCTGTGAGACGTTAAATTCAAGAGTTATTGAGGGAATTATTCACAGAAGATTGAAGGAGTGGTGGGTTAGCCGCTGGTACACCCTATATATAAACCCCTTCAATCCGAAATGAATATGTCTGATGTAAAGCTTGAAGGTGATGCCTTGTAGTGGAAAATAGTGTGTCGTCCTGTGTGTCATTGATCTAATAGGAGTCGAAAGAAACACTCAAGTGGGGTTGAAGGGGTGGTGGGTTAGCTGCTGGTACACCCTATATATAAACCCCTTCAGCTTGATTTGGGTGGTATCCAAGATGAATATTAGAGGTAGTGGCGCATAGTGGTCATCATGGGATCGTGTAATCTAAATCAAAACTTAATCAAGTATACAAAAATCTAAATTTCGGGACGAAATTCCTCTAAATTGGGGAGGATGTAACGCCCTGAAATTCGATTAGTAAACTAAGATCGTGAAATCATCGGAAACTATAGACTTTGGGTTCTGGACGATAAGTTCGGAACCCATATCATTGGAAAAATCTGTTTTTATCATTTAAAATGTTTATTTCATAAAACGACATTTACGCCTGAAAAATATTAATTTTTATGCTTTCGAAAAATAAAATGTTTTTATTTAAAAAGATTTCAAATAATTATTCGAAAAATGATTTTATAAAAGTTTTGCTGAAAAAGTTTTAGTTTGTTTAAAAACTTATGAACTCGACTAGTCTTGACCCGTAGGTAGCCTAAACCCGAACCCGAGTCACCCGAGTATTTAAGCGGGAAATCAAGTGTTCTTGCACCACCTCTTTCATTTTCACCAACACTTTCACAAAACCCACCCAAACACTCTCATTCTAGAGAGAGAAACTAGAGAGAGAAGTCTTCAAACTTCAAATCCGAGTCCACAAATCTGTTTGTTGTTGTTTTTGGTAAGATCTTCTTGAAAATCATACGTTTTTATCATCAAATCCGGCCCCGAATCGAGCAAAAACCCCAACTTTTGTGTCAAGTGTGTTCTTGGTCAAAAACCGTCATTTTTGGTGTCAAAATGCAAGTTTTTGTTGTTATAAATACTAGGAATCATTAGGTCTTTGAATTCCCAGCATTTCCATGTATAAAACATCAATTTTGGTCGAAAAATCACAAAAATCGCGATTTCCCGTAGGTTTCTCCGTCACCCGGCTTGAAGGGGTCGAATCAGATCCTATTCGGTCGAATCAGATCCTATTCGGTCGAATCAGATCCTATTCGGTCGAATCAGATCCTATTCGGTCGAATCAGATCCTATTCGGTCGAATCAGATCCTATTCGGTCGAATCAGATCCTATTCGGTCGAATCAGATCCTATTCGGTTGAATCAGATCCTATTCAGTTGAATCAGATCCTATTCAGTTGAATCAGATCCAGCCTCCTTTTTTTTTTCAGCTTTAAAACCCAGTTTTTGCTCGAGGTCGCGTAGGCTTGTACTCTTAGACTTATAACACGTTTTTAACCTATTATGCCCTATTCTAGACTTAGAGGATCAACAAATTGGATAGCACTCGTCGCCTCTAGCAGCCTTACTAAACCAACAAGGTGAGTTCATAGCCCCTATTTAAGCTTTTCAAAACTATGGGGGTGGAAACATGGTAACTTTACACGGTTGGACAAAATCATTTATGCAAACACTCTTTAAACTATAAACCTTTGGATTTCTACACACGTGCGGAAATCCACAAGCTTTTTGGTAATCTATAAACTTTGGAAATCTATGAACATGGGGAAACCCATCAACTTATGGAGATCTAAGAACATTGGAAATCAATGAGTATGGGAAATTCTATGAACATTGACATCATGGGAATGGGAATCATATTCATGTCATCATAGTCATCGTGTCAGTATGGAAATCTAGAGATCAAAGCATCATGAGTTGAATTGGACGTGAGAGTCTATTCTACTCTCGGTAGAACTCACGACCATGAGTGGCAATTCTATTCTCGGTGGCACTCGTAACTCATGGGATTCTATACTAGTCTCGGTGGAATCCATAACTCTTGAGGACCTATACTAGTCTCGGTAGGGACCAAGAGAACCCAGGATTCTTTGGGGAGTCTATCCTACTCTTGGTAGAACCTAGCTGAGTCCTGGATGGCAAGAGCGAGGTAGTCTTGGTTTAAGTCTTGCGTGGGTTCAAATCAAGTCTTGTGTGATCATTGGGCTTCGTCATCATTCATCATCATTCATCATCATTCATTCACCATCATCTTGGATACTAGTAACACTTGGTATCTTGGCGTTGGATTATCTAGTAAACTTAGTATGCTCTAATTCATATGTCCTTGTTTATGCTTAACTGTTATGTGCTACATGTACCGTTGGGAGACCATAAATCTTTGAGTAATCTTATCACATACGACTCTAGTGGGAGAGTAATAACCTCGCTGAGAGTCCAGGAGAACATTTCATGTTTTACTTACTACAAAAACCTCTTTGGGAAAACCAAGAGATCTTTTCTTACAAGCCTTTTTTTTAAAAACCGGGTATTATACCCAAACATAGTAGTATAAATTGTAGGAGTGGTGGGTTAGCCGCAGGTACACCCTATATATAAACCCCTACAACCTATACTAGTATGTTTGTGTATAAACTCTTTTTCTTTAAACCTATGAATTCACTCATCTACTTTATGTAGTTGACAGTTTGTTACATGTTTTCAGGAAATAAAGCAGCAGGAAATCCCTAGCAAGTTTAGAGGCCTTAGAGAGATGAAGGCTAGGCTAGAAGTTGTTTGGAACTTGATATTTTGTTTTAAAACAATTTGTTTCATGTTACCTGGTTGATGTAATATTTGACATTTTGGTTATGTTTATGCATTTAGACTTTTATACTATTGTGCTCAACAATCACGACTTCGTCGCCGCGCCTCGATTTTTCCGCCATCGCGATCGGGGTGTGACAGCAATCTACATCAAAACTTTCAATCTGGGGCCAAGAAAACCCATGAAGTCTATTCCATTCAGGCCTCCAATCTCAAGAAGACATCCACAAGGTGGAAGAGGTGAAGGTGGAAGAGGTGAATCAAGTAGGTTTGTACTACAAAGAACATCAAGACCACAATCAGATGTGGATATTCCAAGAGAACTCTACTATGATTCTGTATCTGAATGCTTAAGAGTGATTATGGAAAGCAGAAAGCTGAGAGAGATAGTTGTGAGAAGTGACTTTTATGAGTACACTCAAGAAAAACTAGAAAGAATGGCCACACTTGACCTATATGATTATAGAGACTGAAACAAGATGGCAGGAAGGCAAATGAATGATCTCTCAAAGTTTTTGAAGAAAGAAGCTGAACAGGGATTCTGGTTCTTAAAAAAAAGAGAAGTTGGAGAATGATTCAACTTCACAGATCGAAAAGGTCAGAGAAGTTAATAAAAATGGACAAGGCTGAACTGTACTACCAAATGAAAGTCAGACACATGAATCCAGTGTCAAACCTGAATGCATGCTTAAGCCTTGAAAGAAGAATGACACGCCCCAACTACACAGTACAAAGAAATGGCATCATAGCTGAAGTTGAATACAAAATGTTGATCATTACTTGCTGAAAAACTCTGATGGAAAAGTACTTGGGATAATAAAGAAAGATGATGAATTTTTGAATTGCTTGCATAATGAAGACCTAATGGATATAAGGGACTTGATCATACCGGAAGGTCATACTCATTACCAAGCATTTGATATCTTTAAAATGAGAGCTGCATCAGAGATAGAAAACAGAAGGCAAGCCGCACACAATGCAAGGAAGAGACAAGATTCCTAGATTAGGCTTTGGTTTGTAATGTCATTTGACAGCTTTTGAATATGTACCTGTATATGTAATTTGATTATGTAACTTTGACTTAAATTTGATGTGTATTTTAATCCTGTGTAAGTAACTATTGATGTGTTTTGGGACAGCTGAGGTGTTCCAATCTAGGGGGAGATTGTTGACTCAAGCAATTGACATAAGGGGAGATTGTTAAGTCAAAACTTGTTCTATGGAACATATGGAAGATTGGAATCTTCTCAACCTCCTCAGAATTTGCTAAGTATGGATCCGGGCACACCTTAGACTTCCGAGCAAGATTTTACTCAGCCGGGTACGATATTTTGTCTTTCGGGCAGGGTTATCTTCTTGAAGTCTTCTTAAGTGAACATCCGGGCAGGGTTTGCAAATTAGTGTATTACCGGGCAAGGTTCACTATTTTATGCAAGTCCATGCATGGTGCACTTTATCAAGCAGGTTTGTTCTTCATAGCCAAGTAAAGTTCACTTCCGAGTAAGCTTTAGGCTAACCAAGCTCATGAAGCCAAGTAATTGGAAGACCGGGCAAGGTATTGATTAATAAGTTGGTCCAAGTATGCTTGATGTTTTAATGATATATCTCTAAGTATCATCGGGCAAGGCTCAAATCAAGCAAGGAATAGTGCTATGGAGCACACTTTGCTAATAAGTTATTTTCTAACAAAGAGTTGAAAAGACCATTGAAGAACAAGGTTGCTCGTAAGGGTTTGTCGGGCAAAGTCTGGCAAAGTCAAGAAGATTGAAGTCTACCCGGTGAGTATTTTACTTGGTAAAATACTCTTCAAGTAAAGTCTACCCAGAAACTGATTCCAAGCACACTTCTATTTTACCAAGTTATGAAGGATGGCAGAGCATACTCGGAAAGACAAAATTGATGCAAAGCCTACCCGGAAGACTTGTTTTACACTTAGGGTTATTTCTGAATATGTAATTTGAGTATGTATTATCATTTAGGGTTTCTAGAAGGAATGACAGCGGTTAAGGAGGTGTCAGGCCTATAAAAGGAATAAATTAGGGCACGCCTCCTAAGGCAGATAGACACATTAATTCAGAGAGAATATTTTTTGTGTGACGGCTGTCTTAGTATAGTACAGATAAAACTTTCCTTCAAGAAACCCTAAATCAATTACCCTTTGTATGATGAACATTATATAAATGGAAATATTTTGAGTGAATCTTGTTTGTGTTAGTTACCTTTGATTATTGATTGCAACTACCCGGTTTATTATTGATTCTGCCTTTAATAAACAGTAATCTTTCTAAATATAGCAACCCGTCATTAACTCCCTTGTCGACACATCTATTTGTGTGAGTTATGACATGATTTGAGTAAGATCCAGCTGAAATCGGGGACCTGACACAATTCAGCTCTTTGGAAATCAGTGTGCACTTTCTCAATATTAATTAGTTTCTTTTCAAAGCAATCCTGTATAAAATTATATCGAATTTCGATACGTTTAGTTTTTGAGTGTTGCACGGAGTTATCAATATAGATGGGAGTAGTAAGAAACTTCAAAAAGTAATCCCACAAGTGGTGCTGGATCCAAAGAACCTGTGAACAGAAACACGAGGCTGCCACGTATTTAGCCTCGGCGGTTGAAGTGGAGACCATTGTATGCTTCATACACTACCAGGAAACAAGACGGCTTCCTAGGAATTGGCAACCGGCTGTGGTCGATTTAAAGTTGATCTTGCATCCTCCATAATCCGAATTCGAAAACGCAGTGAATTCAAAACTATCATCCTTGGGAACCATAACCCGGTGTGATGATTACCCCTTAGATAATGAAGAATACGTTTAACCGCTGCCAGGTGAGTCACTTGGGGACTTGATTGGTACCTAGCACACAAACAAACTTTAAACATTATGTTAGGCCGAGAAGCAGTTAAATACATTAATGAACCTATCATCGCTATGTAAAGGGTAGGATCTACTGTATCCCTCGCTTGAAGCCATTATCAGTAAGATGGTCAGCAAGTGTGCCGTACCAAGCTCTCAGGGCTTGGTGCAGGGACGTGTTCAATTGGTAACCTCGGTCTGGATAAACTGGATCTTCAAAACCATGAGGCTGCTAAACAAACACTTCCTCATGTAGTTCCCGGTTGAGATATGCACTTTTCACATTCATGTGATAAACTTTAATATTCTTAAAAGAAGCATAGGCCAAAAATATTCGTATAGCTTCCAATCATGCAACTGGAGTATATACTTCTGTGTAGTCTATGCCTTCTTGCTGATGGAAGCCTTGAACCACTAACCTTGCTCTGTTTCTTACGATCACTCCACGATCGTCCTTTTTGCAATTAAATACCCACTTCGTAGGAATCGGTTTCTTAACTCTAATCGGTTTGTCAATGAGATCCCATACACCCAGTCGGTTAAACTGTTGCAACTCTTCTTGCATCGCTTCTACCCAAGTTGGATCTTCAAACGCCATACAAACTTTTATTGGTTCTACATGAGATAGGAAGTAATTGTATTTCGCGAGATTGGTGATTCCCGAGGAATGCATATCCGCATACGAACACGATATGTTAGAGTCATTTGAAGTAGCAACTTGATGATTTATTTTCACACCTACGTCAAAATCACCAATGATGTTGTCTTGTGTGATGATAAGTATGAATCCAAACAACAGGATTCTCAGTCACAACAACAATGTAAGACAAATTAGTTAGATTCTCCTCAGCATCATGAGACGATTCACCAATCTCATGTGTTTCATGAACTGAAGCCGAGGAGGAATCAACAAAATGTCCATCATCCGACGAGATAGAAATCACATCAGATGTCTCAGGAAGATCATCTTGTGGAGCTTCATCATAATTAGAAACAGAAGATCTTGGTTTTAAGTATTGATCTTGTAGATAAGCACGCACCAAGTCTTCATCTGGTTGTTCAACTATTTTAGTGAATGATTTAAATAAAAATCTCATAGTCGAACGTACAATTAGGTCTTCTACCTTGAGGAGGTGGTTTAAATTTGGCAATCAACATGTTACCACTCCTCTACACAGCCTGAAGTAAAGTTAAATACATGTTTCTTAGGTGATGCGTAACCTAAGAAATAACCTTCAATTGTTTTTTCTTCAAATTATCCCGCATCCTTCTTCAACATAGTACAAGGACACCCAAATGGCTCAAAGTACTTTAAGTTAGGCTTACGCTTGTTCAGAAGTTCATAACTTGGCTTTTGAAGCTTCTTCACAGTCAAAACACGATTGAGCGTGTAGCAAGCAGTATTCACAGCCTAGTTCCAGAATTGAACAAGAAGCTTACAATTTGTGAGCATTGTTCGTGCAGCTTCAATCAATGTTCTGTTCTTCCTTTCAGCCACCCCATTCTGTTGTGGTACGTAAGGACACTGTATTCTAGATGAATTCCTTTTTGAATGAAAAAGAAATCCAATTCATTATTTTTAAACTCCGTACCATTATCACTTCGAATACGTCTCACTTTCAATTCGTATAATGATTCCATCTTAGTGATTAGATTTTGAACCAGAATGGGTGTTTGATCTTTTGAACTCATAAATAACACCCATAAATATCTTGAATAGTCATCAGTGACAACTAAACAATACTAATCACCAGCAATACTCGCACGATTCATAGGACCAACAAATCCATATGAAGTCGTTCTAGTGGAGTATCAATGGTATTGATTAATTTAGAAGGGTGAGACTTCTTATTCTGTTTTCCCTTTTTACAAGCAACACAGTGATCAAATAACTTAAAATGTTTCAAGGAAACACCATCAACCAGGTCATTTGCCATTAAATAATTCATTTTCCTAACATGAATATGACCCCTTCTTCTATGCCACATAATCGTATCTTTTTCTATGACTTAGAAACAAAACACGTTTCTACAGAAGTCGATACTTTAGAAGTCATGTTCAACACATAAATATCATTTGATCGAGGTCATTTGGTCGAGGAGATCACATAACTACCATATCCTCAGAAATGACGTATCCCGGTTCCAGTATTATGCGCTCTTTATCATTAAATACTGTTGTTTATTTCTTATCACAGATTTGTGAAACACTCAACAAGTTGTGATCAACTTTGTCACAATAATTAACCTTTTCAAATGTGATGCTTCCATTTGACACATCACCTTCCTTAGTGATCATTCCACCCAAGTTACCAGAAAACGCCACATACCCTCCTTGTATATTTTTGACATTTGTTAAGAGGTTGTTATTGCCGGTAATGTGACGAGAGCATCCACTACCCATGATCCAGTTTTCACAAGAAATAGTTAGTTAAAAAATGATCAGTTCAAAAACGCAGCCCAGGCCTCATTCTTGGGCACCTTCTGAGTTTCACTTGAAATGTTAATGTTTAATGAATCCAAATGTGGTTTGGCCACTTGTGAAAAAGTCACAGGTCATTTCGACTTTCGTCTCAAGTATGCGGCTGGAAGTACATTTGTAATCACATTTTTAAAAATATGTTCCATGGGAACAAATTTGGACTTTAAATTACTTGCATTTTCATTAACATGAACCACCTTTCGAGGATGCACATCAGAAAACATAATATGGGTTTCATCATCGAAAAACATTGGTCATTTTAAATTCTCCTTTATCACAGGAACATGTTTGGATTGTTCCTTGATAGATGGATAAATATTTTGAGATTTCTTCAGACCACAATTTCTGAGAATGCGACCTTGTTCACCACAAAGAAAACATTTTCTCATGTCAACAAGTTCACGTGTCAATTTTACAGAAACTTGTGCAACCGAAGGTTGATGATAAAAACTAGCAATGGGACCTTTGTCCAAGTCATCAAATGTCACGGATTTCCTTTTCATGTAGAAATCAAGGTTTGAACAGTTTGAAAAACTCTGTAAAGTGTCAATTCCATTTGATTTAACAAATTGGACTTTCTTAGTAGATTTTAACAAATGTTTAGCTTTTATCAAAGGATCTATCACATTTGATGTCTTGGTCACAAATTTTTTTTCAAGGTTTTGTAACTTAGAAGTTTCATTGTGAAAGACACTTTCAATCAATTCGGGCTTGAAAAAATTAAGTGGGATGTCTTTCTCAGTGAACACCTTGCTGATCTCCTTAAGCTTAAATACATGACCAGTTGAAGGGTTGGAAGCTAAAGCATTGACAAAACGCATCAAATCCTCATCAGGAATCTCTGGCTTTTCTGAGTTCTTAGCCTTAACTATATTTGGTTTCTCCTTTTTCACTTGAGATATGTTTGAGCCATACACCGCCTCCTCAAATTCATGAGGTTCACATAGAATCTGATTTGAACTTGGAATGTTCTGGTCTATGTGTATCACTTCAGGTTCAAACATATCCTCAACGATAACTTTTTCAAAATTCTCAACAAAAACTTTGTTACTTTCAACATGATGTTTTTGAGTTGATGATTGGACATTAACATTTTAAATTTTTACCAGTTTAGGGTTTTCTTCAACAACAGGTTCATTAACAACAATTTCCTCTTTTCCCGCAAATGGGATTGGAGTATAATTGTTATGAAATGGTGGTGGTACTTCAACAAAACCTACACCCTTTTTAGAATCGTTTAGCTTACCAGTTACTTCAATATTTTCATTTAGTAAAAATGATGAATCTCTAAACTTACCCAATTTACTTTTCAACTCAAGAAATTCATTCTCAAGTTCTGTTATCTTAGTCCGATGTTTCAAGATTTCTTGAAATTGCTAATCGTCAATTGTCATTTTAATAGACAATTCCGCTTTCAGGTCATGATTACTAATCGACAATGTTTCAATTTTCTCCCTAGATCTCATTTGAGATTCTAATGATTGTCTATAAGTATCCTTGAGAAAAGTAATTTCTTTCACTAAAAGGTCATTATGCTCTTTAAGCTATTCTAACCTAGGCTTAGTAGTGTCACATTCAACAAATGACACATTTACAGATAAATTAATGGAAGATGAAGAAGAAGAACTAACCTCATCGATCTTGGCCATAGATGCAAACGTGATTGGTTGCATTTGACACGAATCATCATAATTAGATTCAGTGTCATTGTCAGATGATAACTCCTTTCCACTTGCATATTGAAAGCTCTCATTCATCTCGAACATAGCCAAGTTTGCTTGATTATCGTTGCAAAACAATATTTGGGTCCAATCAGTTCCATCAGCAGCAGCAAGCACATCTTGTGATCCCGAAGTATAAGGTTTACCGCCAGAAGGTTTATCAGCATCATTAATCTTTTTCACATGAACTCATATCTTGGCTTCTAGGTCCATTGTACTCTTTCTTGGGTTTGTCACACTCTTTGGAAAAGTGGCCAAATTCTTGACACTTATAGCACTTGACTTTTAACTTATCAAACCCAACTCTCTTGTTCAAAGACGATAGATCATTCGCAGTTCTTTGCATGAACTTCTTCACTTTTCTCACTGTCATTGTCATGTTCCACTTAAGATCCATAAGTTCCAAATCACCAGGATCGATTTGGTCATAATCTTCATCGGTTAACTCACCCGTGGCAATTTTGCTACCAACCAAATTCTCATACGAAGTCATGAAAGCACATAGAAAGGAAAAATTTTGTTTAGCCTCTTTCATGTTCACTTTAGGTAATGTAGAAAATTGACTTGTGGTAGCAGATGTTCCAGAACCTCCAGAGATAATAGTTAATCTAGATGCGATAAAGCAAACATTAGGATCACTATATGTTGTTATTGATCCCTCATTTGCATTTTGAGTGAGAAATGCAGTGATCGGAAATGCAGTGCTACTTAAAGGCGTACAACCTCCATATAAAGATGGATCTTGAACTTCTTTTGAAGACTTTTGACACTTTAGATCATATTCTCTAGCTTCAATCTTTTGCATAAATTCTGAAGCCGTCAAATCTTTGTATTTGAAATATTTATTCCCCTTCAACACCATTATGAATGTTGAGTATGAATTTGGTTAAGCATTTTTAACCGTATCCATGTTGTCAGATTAAGAATGTTCCGTCTCTAACTTATTCATCTCTACTATCAAGTGATTAAACCGAGTAAGCATTTCCTCAACAGTCTCTCCTTTTAGTAAATTAAAGTTTCAGAATTGGAACTTTAACATTACTTCTTACTCACTTCGGTGTTACCCATGCTTCTCATTTTAATGTGTTGAAACAATGAAGCACAAATTTTGATACTTCCAACTTGATGGAATATGTTATCGGGTAAAGCCATAGTAAGGGTTGAATATGCTTTAGTCTCGATCTCTAAAGCCTTCTTTTGCTTTTGTGAATACTGGGTAAATGCTTTTGGGGTAAAACCTGTAGTTTCATCACCAAGCATTGGTACAATATAGACATCATCAAGACATCTAGAGCAGTCGGGATGCACAGAACCAATATGGGTTCGAAAATGTGGTTCCCACTTTGCAAATCACTGAATTTCATCAGTCGTGGACATTTTGAATGGGATCCAATTTTAGCATCGAGGTGTAACATTTGTTGCATAAGTACGTTCTGAGATGCCTGCGGATAGAAACCAGCCATTGTAATTAAAATGTTTAAATTTACCAAAAATCCAAACTGGAGGGTTAAAAGTTAACTCTAGTAATGAACTAGAAACATTGAACTTAACGAACTGAGTTAAATATGAATAACGAATTGAGAATAGTAACTTAACGAATCAAGTGAGGTCTGAATGATGAATCAGGAATAATATTTTGACGAACCAGTAACGAATCAGTAATGAATCATAGACACGTCACTAACGTATCAGTAAAACGACTCAATGACGAATGATTGACGAATTAAGATGATGAATCAAAGATGAATAAGTAAAGAATCAGTGAAGAAATCAATTAACGAATTGATAACGAATCAATGATGAAAACGTAACGAATTAGTGAACACGAATTGGCTACTGTAAGCACGAATCAGCTACAGTTGATAACAGAGTGATTATAGTGAATAACGAACGAGGTTGTTATTCAGTTGTAACAAACTATCCACGTGGCATGAACTAGTTAAGAATTATTAACGGATCAGAGACGTGGTTAACAAATCGTGCATAACGAATTAACATCATATTCAAATCTTCAAGCAGATCTTCAAATCTTCAAGCAAATTTCCAGAAATCTGGAAATTTTCCAGATTCGATACTAATCAAAACCCAAACAACAATTGTGTAATACTACCTTAATTCGGCATCAAATTGGCCAAAAAAAAACCCAGAACACTTGTATTCAATTCACGTACAAAATCACACTTATCCCGTATACATTAAACAATAAAACGATTACCAATTATCACAAACATAATCTTCTGTTCCGTAATTTTTAAGATCCAAACCAAAAACACCTCAATCAATTACCAATTCACAGTCCACTTCACACACGCTGTCCTCAATCCTTACCAAGCACAATCCAAACCAAGATCAATCCACAATCAACAAATCCGAATCAAAATTCTAACAAAATTTCAGTAAAAATTAAACGAAATAGAAGCTTAATCAACAAGCTTCGAGTACAGATTAATAACACTTAATTAAGAGCAATCTAATGTCCAAATGCTTTGATACCACTTGTAAAACACTGATAATCTTGTAGATCTAATCGACATAGATAATCAGATTAGATCGATTAACCTTAGGATCTAGTTTATAATATAGTCTTATTTAGGTGTATAGTATAATAGTAATTGTAATATGTATAATATTAGTAATACTTTAGTGAAGATTTGAGAGAGAGAGAACTAGGGCAGCAGTTCGGTATAATTAAACTCAAAACCTTAAATTATGAGGGTATGAACGACCCCTTAAATAGACGATGGAGACCAATTCGTTACACATCACATAACGAATTGGCTCCAGTTCGTTAACTTATAAAATAATAAAGGAAAGAATAATGAATCAGTGATTCGTTATGCCCCATTCATCAACATTCCATGACGAATGGGAACATACATAATGAATTACAGTGCATTCGTTAAACATCCTTAGCGAATGGATCTTACATATAACGAATTGTCTAATTCGTTAAACATCCTTAACTAATTAGCCATTACATAACGAACTAAATAGATTTCCAAAAATATCCTTACATTATAATATTAATAAATTAAAACCTATAAGTTACAAAGACTAAAGACGACAAAATCGTGCAATAACAACAGTTGACCATGATCATCCTCAAACATCTTCGGATGATGGTCATTTTGAAGATTTTTCTTCTGCTCCATTTGCTTTGAATCATGAGGTTACTAAGGTACCTACTGGGGAATCGTCTCTTCTAATGGATGAGATTGCAGCTGAACAGATTACGACTAATTTAATTGATCATGTTGTTGTGCCTGAAAATCCGACACTTCGGAATAACACGTATCATCCTGAGGACAACATAATTGGTAATCTTGATGTATGCGTTCATACGCGACATCGGGTTTCTAATGCAAATGATACTAATGTATTATGTGCGTATGCTGATATGAATTCATCAGGAATCATGAGTACCACTAGATACACTTGCTTCTTATATCAAATGGATCCGACAAGTATTCCTATGGCGTTTGAAGACTCTTTGTGGGTTAAAGCAATGGAAGAAGAATTTCAACAGTTTATTCGACTGGGTGTATGGTATCTCGTCGATAAATCTACTCGGGTTTAGAAGCCTATCCTGACTAAATGGGTTTTTAAATGTAAGAAGGATGACATTAGGTTCATAGCGAGAAACAAAGCGTGTTTAGTCATGCAATGGTTTCATCAGCAAGAAGGCACAGATTACACCAAAGTGTATGCTCCAGTTGCAAGACTGGAAGCCATACGTATATTTTTGGCCTATGCAGCCTTCAAGAACATTAAGGTATATCATAAGGACGTTAAGAGGGTGTTTCTTAACGGGGAACTTCATGAAGTAGTGAGAACGTCTAAATTGATCTCAGACCTAAGTTTACTTTAATCGATTATACGGATCTAGTCCATGATGCTATTGATTATATGTTCTATGTTATTATTAACATTAGTTGTGTATATGTGTATGTATTATATTAAGATTGAATACGTTAATGAAGATTGAGAGAGAGAATCAGGCAGAGGTTTGTTAATTAACTCTGAAAACTTAAATAAACTGTGAACAGTGTTCACATATAAATAGAAGATGGACCTAGTTCGTTAACATCCCTTAACGAACTAGAGTCCACTTCGTTACATACATTATAACGAAATACTCTTAACGAATCACCCTGTGATTCGTTTAACATCCATAATGAATCAGGAGGTATAATAACTTAAGTCTTAGTTCGCTAAACATCCTTAGCGAACTAGACATTACATTTAACGAACTAACTTAATACATTAATATTTTATTACATAAGTAAAACGACAATTACATTAACTTTAAATACAAAGACTCGAGACGCAAAACCGTGCACTAACAAGTAGTTTTCGTGAAACAACCTCCTAGTTTTGAAGATCCTGACTATCCAGACTGTGTTTACCGGTTAAACAGGGATCTTTATGGTCTATACCAGGCCCCGAGATCCTGGTACGGCACAGTTGCTGACCATCTTCTGGACAGTGCTTCAAACAAGGGACTATGGATTGTACCATTGTTCACAAAACTGTCGGGGAAGATCTGCTCCTTGTCCAAATTTATTTCGATGACATTATATTTGGCTCAACAAATGTTAAACTTTGTACGGAATTTGAAAAGTTGATGCAGACCAAATTCAAGATGAGCTCGATGGGGGAAAAAAATTTCTTTCAAGGGTTGTAGGTTCAACAGTCTAAAGACGGAATATTCATTCATCAGGAAAATTATGTGAACGATGTCTTGAGTCGATTCAAGATAACTACCAGAAAAGTACCTTCTACTCGTCTTCTCGTGGATCACAATGTGTCAGCTAGAGAATTGGAGGATACCGTTGATCCGAACCTTTACAGAGCTATGGTTGGTTCCTTAATGTACTTAAATACATCGAGTACTAATATAATGTTTGTTGTTTGTTTATATTCCAGGTATCAATCGAGTCCCCAAGTGACTCATATGGCGGCGGTAAAACGTATATTTCACTATCTGAGGGGTAATCATGACATCGGTTTATGGTATCCCAAGGACGATAGTTTTGATCTTACTACTTTTTTTCATTCGGACTAGTGAGGATGTAAGATCAACTTCAAGTCTACACAACGGGTTGTTAGTTTTTAGGAAGCCGGCTTGTTTCCTGGCAGTGTAAGAAGCAGATTACAGTCTCCACTTCAACCGCTGAAGCGGAATACGTGGCAGCCTCGGGTTGTTATTCACTGGATTTATGAATCCAACAACACTTTCGGGATTACGGTTTGAAGTTTCTTACTACTCCCATTTTTATTGATAACTGTACTGCTATTTGTATTACGAAGAACCCTGTACACCACTAGAAAACAAAACATATTGATATTCGTTATCATTTCATCTATGAATGCTATGAAAAGAAATTAATTGACATAGAAAAGGTTCATACGGATTATTAAAAGGCAGACCTTTTTTTTATCTATAATATTTTGATTTTAGGGGGAGAAAATGGGAAAAATACTAAAATACGGTGCTTTCAGTTTTAACATATAAAATCCAAAACATTCAAATATTTAAAAATTTCAAAAACATTAAAAACTTTGTGCTCCTCTAAAGGAGTTTTGAAGCAAAAAGAGAATATGATAGTACATTGGTCATTTTATTTGTAAATTTTAGTATAAAAATAGGCTTAAAAATGAGTGCTTAATAGTATTGGTGCATTGGTTGGTCTTAAGCAAACATCTAGGGTAAAGTATGTGATATAAACATAAATATGTCAAATTGAAAGAGGTGTTAGTCTCTTCCAAAGTCTTGGTAATGAAGGCATAATTGTAATAGCCTGACATACATAAGCTTTGTGTCTGTTTGATCACCAAAAACAAAAATTTAAATTAAAAACATCTTGTTAATAGTTAACACTTCAATGGTGTATGGTCTTATGGCCTCAAATCCTGTATTTATGGGATGCATTAAGTTTTTGGACACTGTGAGTCTTTATGCGGTTTATTATCAGGGCATTCATAAACATGAATATTAAAATGCTTTAAGTGTGAACCGTAACTCAATGAACTTGATCACTGTTGTACTTCGTACAAATTCGTTACTAACTTGATCAAACACATTGTGAGTCATACATTGTTCCTCCCTTGCACACATCTTAATACCAATAAGAAACGGACCCCAGGGGATACAATTTCTGTATGAACTCGTGCATACTCATTCACTGTAAAGGAAGCTTGATGTATCGCTTAATAACGGGGGTATACCTTGTAGTTGGGATTATTTTCTAACATTTCTCAGAAATTATAAAATCATATATTTTGATCAGCAGGCATAATGGTTTAAGTCAAATTAAGCCCGAACTATGTTTAGACGCTGAAAGTTTATGATATCTTGTGTCTTAGTTGAATCTTAACCATATCACAGAAATACTTGAAATTTTGTTATAAGATTTAAGTGAACAACAATAATAAAGATTGAGTTAATGCTAGTCATAATAATAATGTTGAAAAATAAACCTGTTATGGAGAATTTCTTGATCAATTTGATTCTCTACTCAACTCACAAAAATATGTACTTCTTTCGTAGATTACATTTCATACTTGTTTTAGTTTTAGTTTTAATTCTGTTTTAATTCAAAAATATTCAAAATACAAAAATATTTTGTTTTTGCTTTATTTTCGGTTTCCGAGCTAAGGGTTAGTTTTTTGAAAAAGAAAAACACAAAAATATTTTCCCACGATTTTAAGTTATGTGCTTTCACGTAAAATACATTAAGGTATTGGTTTTTACCATTTGTGATAATTTTTTAATGTAAAAGTTATCAAAACATGGGTTTTGATACTTGTTTAATCAATGGATTGTTAAAAATGTAAATCAATTTTTTTCCGTTTTTATATATTTCACTCCATTCGTTACACTGTTGTAATGATGGAACACATTCGTTAAGTTTAATTAAAACAAATGATGGTCATTCGCTGTGCATTGATAATAAATTGCACCATTTTTTATTACTTCATCCGCTTTCGCTGGTTTGTTGGTCCCGATAATAAATCACTCAAACTTACAATAAATGTGTCGAAAAGAAGGTTGGTGACGTTGCTATTTTAGGAAAGATTAACTGTTTGTTAACGGCAGAATCAGAAACAAACAGAATTGTTGCTTAAGGATTTAAATGTAACAAACACAAAACAATCACTCAAAAGATTTCCATTTATAGAATGTTCATACAAATGTAAAACAATTAGGGTTTCTTGTTTGGAATGTTTATCCGTACAATCCTAGGACAACCGTCACACTCAAATAAGAAAATATTCGATTTAGTTTGAAAAGTGTAAAGTGGCAAATTCGTCTGTGGTAGGCGTGCCCTGAATTATTCTATTTATAGGTCTGCTACCACCTGACAGCTGTCCTGACTTCTAGAAACCCTAATGATAGGTACATAATCATATTACATATTCAAAAATATACTAAGTGTAATAATAGGTCTTCCGGTTAGACTTTGTGCCATTTATCTTCTCCGAGTAGGCTTTGTGCCTTTTTTCTTTTACGAGTAGACCTGGTAACCATAAGTGTGTTGGTGAACAGTTCTCTAAGTAGACTTTACTTAGAGTATTTTACTAAGAAAATACTCACCTAGCAGACTTCAATCTACTTGACATTGCAGACTTAGCCCGATATAACATAACGAGCAAACTTGTTCTTCAGAAATCATATCAACTCTTTGTTAAGGAATAACTTATTGGCAAACCAAAGTGTGCTGGTAGCACTGTAGCTTGCTCAAAGTTGAACCTTGCCCGATGAAGTCCTTAAGATAAGTCTTTATCAACTTCCATCAAGCATGCTCGGACCACTGTTTTATTAAAGAATACCTTGCTAGATCTTCCAAATACTTGGCTTCAAAAGCTTGGTTAGCCAAGAGCTTACTCGGAATCAAACCTTGACTGGCAATGAAGAAAAACCCTGCTAGACATAGTGAACCCTGCTCGGATTGACACTAAAGAAGACTTCATGAAGATAACCTTGACCGAAGGACAAAATACCTTGCTAGGGCAAGTAAAACATTGCTAGGTGGTCCAAGTGTGATTGGTTTCCTTACTTAGCCATTTCAGAGGAGTGTTGAGAAGATTCAAATCTCCCTTGATCTCTCTTAAGTCATTCCAAGTCAAATCTTTGACTCACCAATCTCCCTGTAGATTGAAACACCTCAGCTATCCCAAAACACCTCTAACGTTACATACACTTAGTCAAAATACATATCAAATTATATAACAAAAGTCAAAATATTACATATTCAAATTATGTCCGTAGACATTATAAAGCAAACCCTATTCTAAAAATCTTCATCTTCTTGCATTATGGGCTGCTTGTCTTCTTCCAACGATCACTGCACCTGCTCTTTTGTTTGAAGATTGACAATATTTTATAGTGAGGGTGGTTTTCAGGAATTGTCATTTCCAATATGACCCACAAATCTTCATTGCTAATAAAGCTTAGATCTTCATCATTCTTGATAATGCCCAGGTTGAGTCCATCAGAGTTATGAAGAATGTAGTGGCCTTCATTTTCTTTGTATTCAATTTCAGCAATTCGACCATTCTTCTAGACTTCATGGTTTTGACGAGTCATTCGTCTCCTCATGCTGATGCAAGTGTTTAAGTTGGATAGTGGGTTTTTGTTTTTGAATTTTGAAAGGAAGTCAAACTCAGCATTTCTTATACTCCTTATGAGCTTGGCTCTTCTTGCCTTTTCATGCTTGGTCAGCTCCCACTTCTTTCTCTAGTCCAATAAAGGAAATCGCTTTTCAGCTTCATCTCTCAGGTATTTGGATAGTTCATTTTGTTGTCTCCCTGCCATCTTGTTTCTGTCATGATAATCATATAGGTCAAGATTGGCCATGATCTCAAGCTGTTCCCTTTTGGTTTTAGCAAAATTATCTTTGAAGATGATTTCCCTCAACTGTCTGCTCTGCATGATCACTTTAAGTGTATTTGACATAGAGTCATAGTAGAATGTCTTAGGCAAGTTTATATCAGTTTGGGGCCTTTCCACCCTTTGGTTTTGAACTCTACTTGACTCACCCCTGGTTGTTGAGGGGTATCTCCTTGAAGCAGAGGGCATTGTTGGAATTGACTTCATAGGTTTAGTAGGCCCTTTGACTCCAAATGTCTTCCTGTACATCCTCACAATCAACTCAACAGGCATTTTTACCAGTTCAGCCAACTCCATCCTTATGTAATCTACCAATCATATCCAAAATCTTTTTATCACCCAACTGTCCGGCTGGTACAAACCTTCCTCCTACAAAACTCCTTGGATTCACACCTTCTAACAACACTTTCTCCCATTCAGCCTTCTGCACATAGAATAATTCTTTATGTTGAGATTTACCCAACGTATCAAAGGAATTTTCATTCATCCATTTCTACTTTACCATCACATCTTTCAATATTTTACATTTCTTTCATCCTCACCGAGATTTTTGTTAGAGACTAACACCCCTTTCAATTTGTCATTTCATTAAGTTTATATCACATACTTTACTCTAACAGCTCGTTTAAGACGTACCAATACACCAATGCAATTAAGAACACAGCCTTTTAAACTTACTTCTTGCTGGATATGGTATCAAGTGATCAATGTACTATCATTTTCTCTTTATGCATCAAAAACTCAAAATTTTGAGGAGCATAAAATAAAATGAATTTAATCACCCCAGTTAAATTAAGTCTATAGATTAATGGCTATTCTATCAATTCAAAAAGTGAATAATAGGACCAAGACAAGGAAGCATGATCCATAAACTTAAATAACTGTGACACTTGTTAATTTCAGGTTAACTTCGTTAATCCGAACTCTGTTAATCCGAACTCCGTTAATTCAAACTTAAGATCACACGAACTGTAACGCATATCTCATTTCATTTAAATTTGGGTTTAAATGACGCATGACAATCACTACACAAGTATTCTTTCGAAATTTCACCGAAACACACACGAGTCGACTCAAATAGTTGGTGAACAAACAATAAATATCATAAACAACTATTTGATAATTATGTGTTACTCATTATATATCACTTGTAAAGCTAAGTGGCAAACAAACAAACTAAAGTCCTTCTGAACATCGAACCGGTTAATATTTGGATAATAGTGAGTCACCTTTGAGTTGTACTACTGGGTTTTACAAACCCCACCCAATTCTAAATTCGACTGCAGGTCGAGTGGGTGTAATTTTGGCTAACACATTTACCATGGTCGTGGTTGACATGGTGGCAAGGCCATAACTAAACAGTTAACTTCGGTGTCGAACACTTAGTAATACATGCTTGATAGGTTAGCTACCTATTGATATATAATTGACATAACACTATCTGGTAACGCTAAAATGCAACGCTTTAATTATATAAACCTGTGAACTCACCAACCCTGTGTTGACACTTTTAGTATGTTTATCTTAGGTAGCTGAGGTGAGTGAGCGGTATAGGACACGCATTCATTTAACTATCATTCTTTACACTTCTTTTGAGTTTTATTGTGAAAACTGTGTTTTTAAGTCGTCTTGTGTGGTGCAACTTTATGCTTTACAATTTACGCATCCGCACTTTATACTTAAGACTTGATGTCTTGGTTGTTTTTAAAACTTTTATTGTGGTCTTTGATATAACTAATTATTCCGATCCTATTAGTTCACACCCTCTGACGGTAAAACTCCGTTAGTGGATTTTGAGTGTGTTCCAGATTAGTATAAGAGCCATTGGTTATAGCGAACTAGAATTGCATTCATACTAGACTATAACCGTAACGAACCATTAGTTATGATCTTACGCACTGCATATATAAATATATATTATATATTTAGTTATACATCCTCTTTATTTCTGTTCCTCATTCACATACGCGCGTAAACCATACACGACTTATCCTGTAGGTATTTCAACGCCATCATCATCATCCGACCTGGTTTCCAATGCCCCAGGAAAGGAACCGCAGCTTCTTAACCCATCACCACCTCGTGTAGTCCTAACACTAGCAGCCCAAGTTTGATCGAACCCATCAAAGAGGCATAGCCTATCTGGAGACATTTACGAGTGCAATGGTAAAAGGGATTGGTACCCAAGTTTGATCGAACGGATTGTTTATTGTGAGCAAGTTCCCCCACTACCTCTCCCGGGTTGTCCTATGTCCTTCAACACACTACCACCCCTAACTCAACCAATGGAGCGCGCTTTCACAGCTCTCGCCTCCTGTTTAGAGCATGAAGTTGACATTATGCACTTGACGAGAGCGAATGTTACTGGATTGATAGGGGATGGAGTTGAGACTAGGAAGTGAATTTCCTACCTGACTAAAGCTATGAAGGAAGTTCAGGATGCTCATGTTCAACTAATGAAACTAGTGATCAAGATGCAATCAGAGATGATAGACTTGCAGGATGAAGTTAAGAACGCAAGAGGCCATGCTGTAGTAGCTCTAGCTCGTTGCAAGACACTAGAGGCGCAAATTTCTACGAACGGAACAGAACCAGAGGAGGATCCTAAAGAAGATCCTGAGGAGGAACCAGAAGAAGACCCAGTGGAAGAATAGGCCAAGGAGGATGCACACTCAGACATGTCCTCAGACGATAATATCTAAGGATTATAACACCTGGACTGTAAACCCAATTCGTTTAACGGCACTGAGGGAGGCATAGGGTTCCTGTGCTGGGCAGAGATGGAAGAGTCAGCCTTTGAGATGTTCAACTGTCCACCAGCCATCAGGGTCAAGTTTGCTTCTGCAACACTGCAAGATTCAGCCCTCACCTGTTGGAATTTAAATGTGCAAATACTCGGATTGGAGTTGGGGAATGCTATGAATTGGAAGGAATTCAAGAATATGATGCGGGAAGAGTATTGTCCTAGAGAGGAGATCTCGAAACTGGAGTCACAATTTTGGGCTTTGAAGATGGTGGGCTCTGAAATTACAGCCTACACCACGCGTTCCCACGAACTGGTGGTGATGTGCCCGCGGATGGTAGATCCGCCAAGTAAGAGAATCGAGATGTATATCAATGGTTTGGTGCCCCAGATTCAGGGTATGGTGAGGTCTTCTAAACCAACTGCTATTCAGCAAGCGATCCGAATAGCCCACAAGATGACGAACCAGGCAGTGGCACAAGGTGCGTTACCACCTAGAGGTTCCACCTCTAAAACTCATGACAACTCGAACAATCACAACAACAACTCCAGGTATGGAAAGAGGAAGTTTGACAACACAAGGTCCTCGTCATCGAACCCCCACAATAACAACACCATTGTAAACCCGAACCACTCGGAACTTCAATAACAAGGTTTCCAATAGCAACAACGGTGGCAGATAGGGTTCGAGTGGCTATGCTGGCAAGTACCCAAAGTGAAACAAGTGCAAATATCACCATGCTGGCCCATGTGACCGCATCAAGTGTCTATGATGCGGTAAATGGTTTATAAGGCCAAGGACTGTAGGGGAGAACTCGCGGGTAAGGGTGCTCCTAAACAGCCTGCAACCACGAAAGGGTGCTTTGAGTGTGGCCAGGAGGGTCATTTCAGGAAGGATTGTCCTAAACTAAAGCAGAATGAAGGCAGCGGAGGTAATAAAAGTAACGGAGGAGGTACTAAGGGTAGAGCCTTTGTTATTGGATCGGGCCATGCCCGCAGAGATCCGAACGTGGTTACCGGTAAGTTTCCTGTAAATGATAGTTTTGCTTCAATATTATTTGACACTGGAGCTGATAGTAGTTTTGTGTCGAAAGCCTTTAGTGAACTCTTAGACTTAACCCCAATCCCGTTAGATGCTAAGTTTCCTATTGAATTAGCTAACGGCAATTCTATAGAAACACCTCATGTACTAGCGGGATATAAGTTGAAGATGTCGGGTTATACTTTTGATATCGACCTCATACCCTTTCACTTGGTAGTTTCGACGTTGTTGTCGGCATGGACTGGCTATCCGATAATAGAGCTGAAATTATATGTCATGATAAGATAGTTCATATCACTATTCCTTCCGGCGAGATCATCTCGATACAGGGCGAGAAGATCGGCATGACCACCAACATCATCACCCTCATGAAGGCGCAGAAATATTTACGAAAGGGTCATCCGGAGATCTTAGGCCAGGTAATTGAGAAACCCACGGAAGAGAAGCGGATCGAAGATATACCGATTGTACGCGATTTTCCAGAAGTTTTCCCAAAAGATTTTCCTGGACTCACACCTATACGACAAGTCGAGTTCCAAACCGACTTAACCCCCGGTGCGGCACCCATAGCGCACGAGCCCCGTATCAGCTCGCACCGGCGGAGCTTTAGGATTTTTCCACTTAATTACAAGACTTGTTGGATAAAGGTTTTATCCGACCTTGCTCATCATCACGGCAAGCCCCTGTCCTATTTGTACGAAAGAAAGACGGAACTTTCCGCGTGTGCATCGACTACCGGGAGCTGAACAAGGTGACGGTCAAGAACCGTTATCCCCTACCCCGAATTGATGATCTTTTCGACCAGCTTCAAGGATCGAGTTACTACTTGAAGATCAATCTGAGATCTGGTTACCATCAATTAAGAGTGAGCGAATATGACATGTCAAAGACGTCATTCAGAACTTGGTACAGTCACTATGAGTTTTCGGTTATGCCTTTTGGCTTAACCAATGCACCAGCCGTGTTCATGGACCTCATGAACATAGTATGCAAGGCGTACCTCGACAAGTTTGTTATTATCTTTATCGATGATATCCTAGTCTACTCCAAGAACACGACCGAACATGAAGAACACCTAAGTTTACTTCCTAGGACATGTGATCAATGAGAGTGGTATCCATGTCGATCGAGGCAAGGTAGAGGCCATCAAAAACTTGGAAGCACCTAAGACTTCGACTGAGGTGCGACAATTCCTAGGACTGGCTGGCTACTATTGATATTTCATCGAGGGATTTTTGAAGATTTCTCAACCTCTCACCGCACTAAACACAAGGGTACTATGTATAATTGGGATGGCTCGCAAGAGACTACCTTCCAACTGTTGAAAACCAAACTCTGTAGCGCACCTATCCTAGCCCTCCCTAAGGAAACGGAAAATTTTGAGGTGCATTGCGACGCATCGATATAGGGTCTCGGTTGCGTGTGAATGCAACTCGAGAAAGTTATAGCCTATGCCTACCGAAAACTGCGAGTACACGAGAAGAACTATACGACCCATGCCTTAGAACTCGGAGATGTGGTGTTTGCTCTTAAGATATGGAGAAATTACTTGTACGGTACCAGATTCACCATTTACACCGACCACAAGAGTCTCCAACATATCTACTATCAAAAGGAGTTGAACATGCAACAACGTCGTTGGGTCGAGCTATTTAAGGATTATGACTATGCCATAAAGTACCACCACGGTAAGGCCAATGTAGTGGCTGATGCTCTCAGCAGAAAAGAAACCGATAAGCCTAGACAATTGTGAGCATTACAACTCACGATTCATGCCAACTTACCTGATCAGATTCATGATGCTCAACTTGAAGATTAGAAAGACGATAACTTACCATCAGAACTCATGCGTGGCATGGGGAAGCAACTTGAAACCAAATTGGATGGGGTCCGATATTTCCAAAACCGGATTTGGGTCCCTCGATATGGAGACTTGAGAAATCTGGTGATGGACGAGGCACATAAATCCTGATATTCCGTTCATCCTGGCTCAGATAAAATGTACCATGACCTAAAGGCACTCTACTGGTATCCAAACATGAAAGCCGACATTGCCACCTACGTGAACAAATGTTTAACCTGTGCTAGAGTCAAAGTGGAATATCATAAACCATCCAGACTGTTACAGCAACTGAAAATCCCAACGTGTGAATGGGAATAAATTTCCATGGACTTCATCACATGCTTACCCAAAACACCCACGAGATGCGATCCCATCTAGGTGATCGTTGACCAGTTGACTAAGTCTGCGAATTTCCTAGCGATTAGGGAATCAGACAAAATGGAAAGACTGACTCACATCTAAATGAAAGATGTAGTGTCAAGACACGGAGTGCCTGTCTCAATCATATCTGATAGAGATTCTCGTTTCACTTCGCACTTTTGGAAATCACTACAGTGCGCACTAGGCACCCGCCTCGATATGAGCACAGCATACCATCCCCAAATGGATGGGCAAGGTGAACGAACCATTCAGACCTTAGTAGACATGTTGCGTGCATGTGTATTGGATTTCGGGAAGAGTTGGGAACCCCACTTGCCCTTGGTAGAGTTTTAGTATAATAACAGCTACCACGCCAAGATTAACGCAGCGCCGTTTGAGGCGTTGTACGGACGAAAGTGTCAATCACCTCTTTTCTGGGCAAAAGTGGGTGATAGCCAAATCACTGGTCCCGAACTAGTGCTCGAAACCTCAGAAGAGATTGTCCAAATCCGGAATCGCATGGCAGCAGCACGAGATCGCCAAAAGAGTTACGCCGACAAGCGCTGAAAACCTATGGAATTCCAAGTGGATGACAAGGTTTCACTGAAAGTCTCACCTTGGAAAGGTGTAGTTCGCTTTGGAAAGCGAAACAAACTCAACCCACGATATGTTGGCCCATACCGGATAACTGAACGTATTGGTCCGGTAGCGTACCGATTGGACTAACCAACGGAACTCAGTGACTTACATAACATTTTCCATGTATCCATCTTGAACAAATGCCTTTCTGACGAAACACAAGCAGTTCCTTTGGGCGAGTTACAAGTTGATGAACAGTTATGCTTCATCGAAGAACCAGTCGAAGTTATAAGATGTCCCAAAGAACGTCCCGCACCCAATCATGTCGGTATTTGAAACCAGGCATCTCCTTGAAATGAACCGCATGCTCTCCGAATTTATACAGGCAAGCCTTACGGCAGATCGAACATGTTTCGTCTTCTGGGTACATTGGGACCATCAAACGGTACTTAAGAATTGCCCTATACTCGACCGCAGACATGCTTTGGCCCAAGCCATCAATCGGGATAACGGTCAGAAAATCTTGGGCATGAGGACCTTGTAAGCATTCAATAACCGCCTTCTGTCGGGGGCACAATCCAAAAACTTCTCCCAGGCTCTGAGCCCAATTATTGAACTTATATATTTTATTGTTTTGAACAAGGTTGTTGGCTAAACCTTTTTAGTTATCGTGGCTTGTGATGATATTTTTTTGATTGTTTTGGACTTGTCGGTTTTCGGGTTTTGTCTTTAAGATTTTGATTAATTAAAAGTTTCAATCATATTTATTGGATGTGTATCATGAGTATTTATTTTTAATTTGTGTCTAAATGAAAGTTTCGATCATATTTTTAGGGTTGTTTACTGTGTGTTTTCAACTTGTTTATAGTTTATTGAGCTCATTTACCATAGAAAGTGATTTTTGGCATATTTTAGAAGTTTATATTCTTACTAGCTTAAATATCTAACGGGTGATAAGTTGTCAGATTTGTCTGCATTGTTTCGGTTTTAGGTTAAATTATCTGACAGGAGGTTTGCCTATTTTTTCCTTAATTTCACTGTTTACCCGTATCCTTCAGACTGTTCTAAAACCACGCTATGTACTTTGGAGCATTTAGATAGTGAAACCGACGGGTTAGCTGTTTTCTAGGGTAATTAATCATAATTGGTGAACTGACAGGTGAACTAATAAGCCGGTGTTTTTACACGATCTCTAAAATTGATTAAGGATCCATTAAGTTTCCTAGATTTTCATATCTTTAGATTCCCGATTCCCAAAACATTTTCCCGTAACCGATAAAAGCCCGAGTCGTCACAATTCGGATTCCTTGCCTAGGTAACTCTTGCTCTCATTTGAATTTACTAATGTTTTTATTCGGTAATTTAATTTTCTAGTTTACTTTAATTTATTTAAGTATTTATTTTATTAATTATTAGTTTTTAAAATAAAATAACTAAAAATCCAAAAATTTACATTTTCTTAATTATTACTTTAAATTAGCTTTTAGAACTAGCCTCGTTAATTTAATAAGTGTCTCTAGGGTTCGATATTCTCGGTCTTCCCATAGCTATTCTAAACCCGATAGGTTCACTTGCCTGTTGCTAGTGGTTTGGTTTAGGGTATTCTAGGTTTTTATTACTCGTTGTGATTGGTCATTATTTGTTAGATTTTATATACCACTTTACGCACATCAAGTTTTTGGCGCCGTTGCCGGGGACACTTTGTAATAGCGAACTAATTTCTATTTGTTTATTTTTTTTGTTCATTTTTAGTTTTAGTTTGAAGTTAATTAATTAGTTTTATTAAATTTTATTATTTAATTGCTCTTGATTGCTATTTGTTCCTTGATTTTAGCATTTGTGCTTTAGGGATAAGCTTGGGTCCTTATTATTTTATTTGTTTTTCAGCGTATGCGACGTACTCGTTAACTAGAACCACCAGAGTTCACTGCTTCTGACAAACCCGAGAGAGATTTTTGTGAGCGCCGTAGGGAGTTTCGAGAGATTGCACGTGCTCTACGCGAAAACAAGGTACACGTTTCCGATTTTAAATTAGATATAGGTGACGCTAACCCCCCTAGAAGTGCGGTTCATTCGAGAGCGAATGAGGGAGTTACGGGGAGACGGTCTGCTATCACACGCCCGGCGATTCCCGATGCTAATAACTGGCAGATTCCGAACAACGTCATGAATTCCATCACTAATTCTGCACCATTTCACGGACTTGAAAATGAGGACGCGCCTGGCCAACTGAACAAATTCAATCATATTTGCGACACTTTTCATATTGCCAACGTCACTCGTTCTTCTATCTACCTTCATCTTTTTCCATTTTCTCTAGAGGATCGTGCTTCATCATGGTTGGGAAACCTTCCCCCTGGGTCCATCACTACATGGGAGAATCTTCAAGCTGAATTCCTTAAGAAATATTTTTCGCCATCTAAATCCTCGTGACTTCGTGATAAGATCTATTACTTCCGCATGGAGCCTGACGAGCCATACTCTTTGGCTTGGGAAAGGTTCCATAATCTGCTTAGTAGGTGCCCCCAACATGGTCTACTTGAATGGGCTGTAGTACTCACTTCATTCACAGCGCGGGGGAGAGACAGGGAGGGGTTAGTAATAACTCACAGCCGGGGTAAAAAGGTCCTACTTCCTTACTCACTCAAGTCATTGCTTTGACCGGCCGAAAAGAAAACATTTTTTAGATTCTAGTTACTAGCTTCAAAGGAACTACTAAAAGAAGGAGTCAAAGCATCGGATAGTGCTACCTACGAGTGAGTCACCCGCCTGGTTACCTGTCCTTATGAAGGAATGTGCGCATGAAAGTCTTTACGGAAGACCATCAAGTTACTGATCGAGAAATTCTATAACGGGCTGACTTTTGAGATGCAGAAGAGATTCAATACGTCAGCTGGAGGAAACATGTTTGAGAAGCTGGATATAGATGAGTGTGAGTCATTGTTTCAGAGTTTCGCCCTAGCCGAGCAACAGGAGTCGTCCAGCCGTGGTACTTCTAAAAGCACCATGTCTTCCGCCCGAGGCATTTATCAGGTCTTGAATGATACTAGCATCGCGGCTGCCTTAGAGGCAATGCAGAAGCATATCCGAGAGTTAAAGAAGATCGCTCATAAATGTGAAATATGTCGTAGAGGGCACGATACAATTGATTGTCTGGTCGATCAACAGGAGAAGATGAGCTACTTGGGTAATTATAATCGAGGAGCAAATGCCTACGAAAACTTAGGATGGAGAAATAACTCCAACTATGGTTGGAGGTCGGGAGGTAATGCTCAGGGTTTTCGGCAGGAGGAGGTTCAGGTTAGTGACCCAAAGGCAGAAGGGAGCTCGAGTGCGGGGAAGAGTAGCGGTATGGATCCGGATCTTAAGGAGCCTCTAACTAAGCAATATACGAAGCTTTCTCACCTTATTGACAGAGATAATAATACACAGCAGAGACTGGCTGAGCACGACACTCTATTAAAGAACCAACAGTCGTCATTTTTGGAGATGTCTCGAAAGGTGGATGAGATTATGAAGTAGATGCTACCTAATAAGCAGGTTGGAACATTTCAGGGTAGCACTGAGCTTAATCCGAAGGCACAGTTGAAGGTGGTGACCACCCGTAGTGGCAGAGGAGGTGATCGAGAGTAGTCTTCGGCAGATGATAAGGAGCGTCGCAGCAAGTATCGCGTCAAACAGTGAGTCTCCCGCGGAGAAAGTTGTTGAGAAGAAGATTGAAGATAAGAAGAGTCCCGAAGTCGATGTTACTCGAGTTCCGTATCCTGCTCGTCTTATGCGGCAGAAGTATGCGCATGAATATGGACATTTCTTGGACATGTTCAAACAGCTAAAAATCAATCTTCCGTTTGTCGAGGCACTCTAGCATATGCCTAAATATGCCAAATTCATAAAAGATCTTCTTTAGAATAAGAAGAAGCTGGAAGGACTTTCGACAGTATGTCTAAATGAAGGATGCTCCGTGGTAGTCCAGAATAAGCTGCCAGAGAAATTAGCAGACCCAGGACACTTCACGATTCCGTGTTTTTTTGGAAGCTCGACTAAGAGCTACGCGTTGTCCGATTTAGGTGCCAGCATAAATCTGATACCGTATTCTCTGTATAAAAAGTAAGACCTTGGCGAGCCAGTCCCGATGCACATGAGTTTATCCTTAGCAGACTGTTCGGTCAAATATCCGAGGGGAATCGTGGAAAACGTACTCGTTAAAGTCGATAAATTCGTTTTCCCTGTGGATTTTGTTATTCATGACATGGAGGCTGACGATCAGGTCCCACTCATTCTGGGATGAACCTTCCTGTGTACTGCTAAAGCGCTTATTGACATCTTCGACGGCAAAATTACACTTCGTGTAGGGGAGGAGAACGTCACCTTCGATGTCATAAAATCGATGAGGAACTCCAGTAGTCAAGACGATTATGTTTATTTTCTTGACACGTTCATATCTCAGTTCGAGCGCTGTCTTAACTACATTTCTGGAGCAGATTTGCTCAATCAGCAGGATGATGTTGATGTTCCCCCGGAGCACGACCTGAGCATTCTTGTTGGCTCACCTCCTGAATACCCCTAGGTATTCACGGTTGCCGATAGTACTGTAACGATTCCGACTAAACCAGGTATACCCTAACCGGTAGACAATAGTTACGTTATATTTAATGTCGGGTACATGAATTACCATAGTAATTACACGAGAATACATGGTTCACTATATTGATTGTACGTGAATATATAATTCATCGTATTGAATATGCGATTAATCGATCGATAGTTATTGAAACCCGAACGAATCGAGGGTTCAATTATAGACGATATCTATAATATTTAGTGATTTTATGAAGCATTAATGCTTCAGGATAAGTAAAGTACGGCACAGAAAAAGAATTTTGATTTAATGGTACGTCGGTACATTAAACGAAACCTTTAATACCAAACCGAGCAAGAGACGATCGATCAAGCCGAAAAAGATGCGCAATTATTAATAATATGATATTTTAAGTTAATAAATGTCATGGTTTAAGTTTTTAAAGTTTTTAAAGTGGTTTTATATAAATTTCATTTTTAAGCCGAAACCGAACGTTTTAGCCTCGTTTTAAGCCGAATTAGACATTTAACCGAAAAACGAACTGAACCAGATTATCCAAAACATTATCCGGATTTCGAGAATCCAAACATGTGGCTAAGAATGGAGAGGTGGGTCCCACCCCACCCCCCTTATGAATTCCGATCGGATTGGGGGTTCTTCCCCTATCCTCCCATTTCTTTTTTCATCAAACCATTGCAACAATCTTCAATCCTCTCCTCTTCATGATCTAAAAACCCGAGATTTAAGCAAGAAAACCGAGGTAAAGAGTCGAGTTATTTACGTTTCCATCTTCGTTTCTTGAGTTTATTGGCAAGAAAATGAGGTTTCAAAGATGAAAACCGATTCTTGCATGATCAAGTGATGTATACGGGTTATACAAGGGATCTTGGTCCAAGAAAGGAGTTAAACGAACAAAAAACGAATTTTTACGGTTTAAACTTTAGTTTTGAAACAATAACCGAAACTATTGTGTAAGAGGCTTGATTGTGAGTGTAACTTGCTTGGTATTGTGGTATGTTGGTTGTAGGTTCTGTATTTAGTGGTAAATAAGGCGGAAAGACGAGTGTGTAGCTAGTAGTGACGGAAAACAAAAGGTATATTCGGTTTATGTTCGGTTATGGATTTTTGGACAGCTTGTGGATGGTTTATAGTTAGGTTATGAAATTTTACAGAGGTGCTAAATACATGAAAATATGAGTTCTGTGAAAATTTGGTAATTTTGGGATAAAGGATGAATATTTGGTGAATTTAATGCTCGGTTTTTGCTAAAAATGGTGAAAATAGTCAAATATCATGAAAAATTTTGGAAAATTGCAGATAAGCTTTTTATAACATTTAAAAGTCACACACAAAATTTTAGGTCAATTGGAGAAGTCTAAGTAGGCTTTTCGGTTAAACGAGTTCTAGGGTTTTCTAGCTCGGTTTTAGTGAAAATGGCATGTAAAAAGAGATCTTGGATCTGGAAAAATTACAGGGGACTATGTGGATGGCAGGGGTCATCCAGGAAAAATTTGGGATTTTTCAAAGGTCGTTTGGTATTTACGACATATTTAGTGTTTAAATGGTGTTTAAAAAAAGATAAATAAATTTTAATATAAAAATTAATTCTGGAAATATATTTATAAAATTCCCCCTGTCAACAAGTGATTTGTGCAAAATTTCAAGATCCGAGATTAAACGGATAATTATTTGTGCAAAAAACAAACTTTTAAAGTTTAAAACGCGTAAACCGGTAAGGTTCGCCTAACCGAGCTGACCGGTGTATAAAAACCCTAAAAACGAACTATTTTCATACAACTGAGTTATACAAGTAAAAATAAATCATCCGAAAATAATTCGGATGATTTGGGTAATTTTAAACGATTTAACAGTTTCCGGTGCACTAAAGACGGAAACGGGTCCCGCGGCCAATCGGGACGTCTAAACCGAGCTCTAATTTCACCATATTAATTAAATTATCAGTCAACAACTATTTTTGGGTCGTGTGTGGCCAAACTCATTTTTGAAACGTAAAAACGGATACCGTGCTAGGCACGCAAAACGGGGAAAACAAACTAATATTATTTTTGACTATTGAACTATAAACGAAATCACAATCTGAGTCCGGAGAAGTGTTCTGGGTTAACATTGCCCCCGGAACGGGTACAGTTCTGGGTTAACATTACCCCCGGAATGGGTACAGTTTTGGGTTAACAGTGTCCCCAGATGTACCGGTTAACACGGTTAAAGATTATATAAACAATAATTGTATAATAACGATCGTAGGGATCATATTACAGATTGGACGTGTTAACTAATAATGACTGTTGTTACCTGCTTGCATGTGCTAAGGTGAGTTTCACGAGCCCTTTTTACTGAATTGTTTTAAATATTTTCGCGGGGCAGAAAGCATGTTACTATTGAAATGTTTAAGTACATACTGAACGCATGGATTTGCGTGTATTTATATATGTTTTATTGTACGGGAATCGTACGGAAATGTACTAAGATGGTAATTGTCTGAGTTGCTAACATTGTAAGGCCCCGCAACACGAGTGATTAACTGGAAGCCGGTAGAGTGTGGATAGTACTATTGGTCTGACAAACCCAACTGGACAAGCACAGATTTGCTGATGTTTCCCAGCCAGTTGCACATGTCTATTTTGTTGTTATATATATTTTGCTATGTAATGTTAGACATAGCGGTTTGGGGCAGGTTCGTGGGCGGAGTATGCCACGGGGTTGTGTGTGGATAGTCAGAGGTTTCACTTGTGGGCTCAGCATAATTACATCGATAATATTATATTTTGATATTGATTTATCATGGTTACTCAAATTGTGAAACTCACCAACTATTCGTAGTTGACCCGTTTTCTCACATGCTTTTCAGGTACGAATAAGATGAAGTGATTGCTTACGTGCTAAGTGCTTGATGTGTGTAAGATTTGCTTACAGGATGTTATGATACGTGATATTAAATAGAGTTATGTATCGTATTGTATGATGTGTGTATCACCTAGACGGTAATGAAATATGAGATAATGTAATTTGAAGTATATTAATGTATTCAGTTTTCTTTATAAACAATGTGGTTGATATCAGAGGTGTCTGTTGCATCCCGTTTACGTTTCCGCTGCGGTTACGGGGTGTTACAGAACTTGGTATCAGAGCCATTGGTTATAAAGAATTAGGATGTCTTCAAAAGATACCTAAAATATAACCAGTAGCTCAAGTATTATAGGATCTGAATATCAACTAATAATATATAGTGATGGGATCTGGATGAACTTGGATGGACAAGTGAGTTATTATGGCCCGGAACATAATAACAGACTTGTCCGCACGAGGGAATTCAGGGGAAGTCACGGGGTACATTAATAGGTAAAAATGGCAACATATGTGTAAAGTATATAATATTATTTATATGTGCTAATGTGTATATATATATGTACATATCTTGTGGGTACATGTACTGAGAAATAGGACCCGGATAAGGAACCAGGGGATAAAATAATAAAAGTACCGAGGATGCTGAAATTTCTAGAGCATCGGTTGATGATAAGTCTGACTTATCGGGCCATAGTTATGATAGTACCAAGTTAGATCTCCCGTTTGACATTAACCAGAAATATATAGTAACCGTCGCTCCCAACCCAAAATTGATAAATCCCTTACCCTACCAACACCGGTACCGTATATCCTAATAACCCCCTATGTTCACCCGAACCGCCGACCCTCACGTACGGACGGACCTGTACCTGAACCCATTCTTATTCCATTAAGGTAAAAAAAAATTAAATAAATAAATATATATATATAAATAAATAAATAAAATAAAATAAAATAAAAATAATAATAATAATAATAATAAATTTGATAATAAAGGGGCAAATAAAAATAATATATAGAAATATATATGTGTATGTCTCACTCTCAAACATATGAGACATACCACCTCCAGATCGAGAATTACCGATTTTAGCGAACCTAGAATGCCTGAGGACATTGACTGAGCAAGTGATAGAGTTTCCATTATAGTAATTGATAATATTTGAAGGCAACACGGGTTGCGCGATTACCTTGAACCTTGCAACCCCCTATGTTATCCTTACATCCGTTAGATGCCTATACCCATGTATACTCGAATAGAATGATTACCCATACACAAAGAGGTGTTGGAATCATTATAGCATAGTTGGCTGTTCGTTCGTAGGTGGTATACCGTGTATGCCGGATATACAAATAGACACGGATATTATAACTCCGTGGTACGTAATCGTTTGGTGCTCACGGTGAGCATGTATCGGTTATGCTGACATGCAGAAGGATATTGAAATCAAGCATATTAAACATTAATCTTTGTTGAGAAAGATCTATATATCAGTTGGTGACAAGGGTTATGAAACATATTTGAACGTTAACCGACGTCAGGTTAAGTCCATATGTTATTATATTTGTGGGGCATATATACTAGATACTGGTATGTGTAATATGTATGATAATAATTGGTGTGTATGTGTACCTGCTGTTATGATTGAGCTGGTAACGAGCTATACGGCGAGATTAGTATTGATTACTGCGTACGGGATGAGTACGGCAGAATGACATAAAGAGAGTAACTCCAATGATGGAGATTGATATGATTCAGTTGATTGCTCAAGTATAGCAGATGATGATACCGAATGTCGTATCACAGATCACTGCTAGTGTTGATGCAAATGTGATTGCAGAATTATAGATCGAGCAATCACATGAATATGAATATTTCAATTCTTAGTGGTATTACTAAGAGTGATAATGTCCCACCGAATACTATTATGACTACAAGTATTAATTATAAACTAAACATGAATAGTAGTCGTAATGAATTAGATCCGGTATGAAGGATATGTTTGTTGGTTGTGTTAAGGAAATTATTAATAGTTTACTGATGGTAAAGGGAGGAATAGATTAGCGAGTGGATAGAAAAGATCGAAATGGTTAAGGATATTGGTAAGAGTCTGGAACATTGTGTAGTGAAATATGCTACAGATATGTTGGTAGATTATGTTGTATCATGATGGAACACGATGGTACAAAATTATAGTTAGAAAATTATTACTCAGACGATATGGTTAGAATTTAAAATTCTGGTGCTAGAGCACTTTTATTCGAGTAACTAAGTTCAGAGAATGGAAACTGAGCTATGGAAGACAGAAATGTTGTGTACTGATCACTTAGAACACGCTAATCGTTTGAAGGAATTGTCATGTCTGGTAACATGGCTAATTACTGAAACTAAGCGAAGTGAGCGCTATATTGGGGACTAACTCCATCGATAAGGAGTATAGTCAATCCTGTAAAATATACAACCTTTGGAAGGGTTGTGTCACAAGCCAGCATTGATATATTTGACTCTATGGGAAGCGGACTGGAAGGACGTTAGGTGAGACGTCGAGTGTTAAAGAAGAGAAATGATAAAGGTATAGTGCAAGATAGGCTTTTGAATAAGTAGGTATGTCCTACAACCCAGAATTATACTAAGACTAGTTCTGGTGTGAAAACATGAACCGCATGAAGGGTCCTTCCCTAAATGTGGAAAATATGGTTATCGGCAGGAAGAAGAATGTCGAGTGATAGTAGGCCACAGATGTGGTAAAGATGGACGTAATGCCCTAATTGTAGAACCAATTGAAGCCATGTGAACCAGAAACCCCAACCCATTCGTGTACAACCACTCCGAACCCAACAACTTCAATAACAATCCATCCAAAGAAACCAAATTATGCCAAACAGTTGTACTTGCTATGAATGTGGCAGTACAGAACGTTTCAAGAGAAATTGCCCGAAGTTGAACCAAGGTGTCGTGGGAAGACGAACCTCATGACAAGAATCAACCTCTGATCAAGCAAGGAGCCGTGCCTTTGTGAGTAATTCGAATAAAGCACGTCATGATCCAAAGGTGGTATTAAATATGTTGTAGTTTTAAATCAATAGTCTTCAGTGATATTTTTACGATCGCCGATAGAAGTTAGTTCCTGTTAACCTCCTACCATTTGGAAAGATACCGATTAGTGAAACTATAGAACCCTATACTGTAGAATCGCTAACGGTAAATCCCTAATGGTTAACTAAATTGTTCGGAATTGTCCTATTATTCTGAACGATTAACCTTTCCTTATTGATCTACGACCAGTAAAGTTAAGAAGTTTTGACGTAATAGTTAACATGGGTTGGCTAACTCAACATGAAGCTGAAATCAAATATGAAAAGAAGATGATTAGAAGCTCTCTTTCGGACGATGAAGCGATTAGATACAGAGAAAAGTATTTAAAAGAAAATTATAGAAGATGTTTCGGTGATACGTAAATATCCAGAAGTTTTCCCAGAAGAACTTACTGGATTACCGCCAACCCGACAGGTCGAATTCAGAATCGATTTAATACCTCAAGCTGGCCCTGTTGCTAAAGCATCTTACCGACTTGCACCAACCGAAATGCAAGAATTATTGGATAAGGTTTTATACGACCTAGTTAGTCACCATGGGGTGCACCAGTGTTATTTGGGAAATGAAGGGTGGAAGTGTTAGGACATGTATTGATTAGGGAGGATTGAATAAAGTGACGATCAAGAATAGGTATTCACTTCTTCGAAGTAAATGATCTGTTTAACCAACTGCAAGGGGCGATTTATTTTTAGAAAATTGATCTTAGATATAGTTATCACCAAAAAAAAAAAGAAAAAAAAAATCCAAGAGGAGGACGTTGCAACAACAGCGTTTCGGACTCGTTACGGCCATTATGAATTCTTATTTATGCCGTTCGGGCTAACAAATGCGCCGGCAGTGTTCATGGACCTCATGAATCGAGTCTATAAACCCTACTTCGACAAATTCGTCATCGTGTTTATTGACGATATTTTGATCTACTCGAAAAGTAAAGAAGAGCACGGTCAACACTTAAGAATAATTTTAGAGCGTCTGAATCGGGAGAAGTTGTATGCAAAATTCTCCAAGTGTAACTTCTGGTTACAAGAAGTGCAATTCCTCGGTCACGTTGTAAACCATCAAGGAATACACGTTGATCCGAGTAAGTTAGAAACCATTAAAATTGGCAGTCACCCCAAGGCGCCAAAGGAAATGCGCCAATTTTTAGGACTAGCCGGAGACTATCAGCGGTTCATCGAAGAATTTTTAGCATTACCCAACTCATAATCCTTTGTACAACGCAAATGTACAAATTTTATAGATGATAAGAGACCGCAGTCTCATATTCAACGAAGATGGGTCGAATTGTTAAGCGATTATGACTGTGACATCCGTTATCACCCCGGCAAGGCTAACGTCGTAGCCGATGCCTTGAGTAGGAAAGATCGGGTTAAGCCATTGCGAGTGAGATCGCTAGGGATGATAGTCCAGTCGAACCTTTCGGACCTGATTCGAGTCGCTCAACGTGAAGCGTTGAAAGAGGAATAATTGGAAAAGGAGGGACTTTACGGCAATGAGAAGAATTTCGAACAGCGCGTGGACGAAATTCTCTATTTCAAAAATCGGGTTTGGATCTCGACCCTCCATGACCTTCGTGATTTAATCATGGACGAAGCGCATAGATCGAAATATTCCATACATCCGGGATCGGATAAGATGTACAAGGATGTGAAGGAGTTCTACTGGTGGCCGGGTATGAAAAAGAATATAGCCACGTATGTCGGCAAGTGTACGACTTGTGCAAGAGATAAGGCTGCACACCGAAAACCCTAAGGAACGCCACAACGACAGAAAATTCGCCAATGATAGTGGGAATAAATTATAATGGATTTCGGGACGCAAATTCCCAAGATATATCAAAGGCATGATGTAAATTGGGTAATCGCGGATCGATTAACCAATCCTCGCATTTCATCCCAATCCATGACGATTACCACAATGAATTCTCGCCCAAATTCATGATGGTGAAATGGTATCTCGTCGTGGAGTACCATTTTCAATTATCTCAAATCGAAATAGCCATCCTACTTCCATTATTGGAAGGCGAGGAAGGAAGCATCGAGAGCATGAAGCTTTCTATGAGTGAAGTAATTATCACCAATTTGTTAAATTGTAATTGGGCGTCACTCAAGCCATAATATTTGAATTGATTCGAGAAACAACCAATCGGATTTATAATATTTAAGATAAGTTGAAATCAGCGTGAGATTGGCAAAGGATTTATGCCAACGTTCAAAGGAAACCATTGTCACCGGAAAGAGGTGACAAGGCATTTTTAAGGCATCACCTTCGAGAGGTGATATGAGGTTTGGCAAAACCGAAAATAGCTCCTTAATATATTGGACCTTATGAGACTATTTCCATGATTGGTCATTTAGTTTATCGATTAAAGTACTCCAGGGGCTAAATACTATACATGATGTTTTGCCATGTATACGAATTGAAAAGTACCTAAGCGATGAGGCAACGAAAGTACTAGTAATGGAGGTACTCATAGAAGTCATGCTTGATATCATAAATAATTCCGTAGAGATAGTAGACGGGGAAACTAAACAGTTTGGACACACCAAGCTTTATTGATTAAGATTAAGAGGAATTCACAGCGAGGACCAGATTATACCTGGTAACGCGAGGGTGAATTCTGAAAGAAAAACCCCCACCTTTCTCTCGGAAGGGGATAGTGGGCGTGTAAAATTTCGAGGATGAAATTTCTTAACGGGGGAGAATGTAACGATTCCGACTAAACCAGGTATACCCTAACCGGTAGACAATAGTTACGTTATATTTAATGTCGGGTACATGAATTACCATAGTAATTACACGAGAATACATGGTTCACTATATTGATTGTACGTGAATATATAATTCATCGTATTGAATATGCGATTAATCGATCGATAGTTATTGAAACCCGAACGAATCGAGGGTTCAATTATAGACGATATCTATAATATTTAGTGATTTTACGAAGCATTAATGCTTCAGGATAAGTAAAGTACGGCACAGAAAAAGAATTTCGATTTAATGGTACGTCGGTACATTAAACAAAACCTTTAATTCCAAACCGAACAAGAGACGATCGATCAAGCCGAAAAAGATGCGCAATTATTAATAATACGATGTTTTAAGTTAATAAATGTCATGGTTTAAGTTTTTAAAGTTTTTAAAGTGGTTTTATATAAATTTCATTTTTAAGCCGAAAACGACCGTTTTAGCCTCGTTTTAAGCCGAATTAGACATTTAACCGAAAAACGAACTGAACCAGATTATTCAAAACATTATTCGGATTTCGAGAATCCAAACATGTGGCTAAGAATGGAGAGGTGGGTCCCACCCCACCCCCCTTATGAATTCCGATCGGATTGGGGGTTCTTCCCCTATCCTCCCATTTCTTTTTTCATCAAACCATTGCAACAATCTTCAATCCTCTCCTCTTCATGATCTATAAACCCGAGATTTAAGCAAGAAAACCGAGATAAAAAGTCAAGTTATTTACGTTTCCATCTTCGTTTCTTGAGTTTATTTGCAAGAAAATGAGGTTTCAAAGATGAAAACCGATTCTTGCATGATCAAGTGATGTATACGGGTTATACAAGGGATCTTGGTCCAAGAAAGGAGTTAAACGAACCAAAAACGAATTTTTACGGTTTAAACTTTAGTTTTGAAACAATAACCAAAACTATAGTGTGAGAGGCTTGATTGTGGATGGCAGGGGTCATCCAGGAAAAATTTGGGATTTTTCAAAGGTCGTTTGGTATTTACGACATATTTAGTGTTTAAATGGTGTTTAAAAATAGATAAATAAATTTTAATATAAAAATTAATTCTGGAAATATTTTTATAAAATTCCCCACTGTCAAAAAGTGATTTGTGCAAAATTTCAAGATCCGAGATTAAACGGATAATTATTTGTGCAAAAAACAAACTTTTAAAGTTTAAAACGCGTAAACCGGTAAGGTTCGCCTAAACGAGCTGACCGGTGTATAAAAGCCCTAAAAATAAACTATTTTCATACAACTGAGTTATACAAGTAAAAATAAATCATCCGAAAATAATTCGGATGATTTGGGAAATTTTAAACGATTTAACAGTTTCAGGTGCACTAAAGATGGAAACGGGTCCCGCGGCCAATCGGGGCGTCTAAACCGAGCTCTAATTTCACCACTTTAATTAAATTATCAGTCAACAACTATTTTTGGGTCGTGTGTGACCAAACTCATTTTTGAAACGTAAAAACGGATAACCGTGCTAGGCACGCAAAACGGGGAAAACAAACTAATATTATTTTTGACTATTGAACTCTAAACGAAATCACAATTTGAGTCCGGAGAAGTGTTCTGGGTTAACATTGCCCCCGGAATGGGTACAGTTCTGGGTTAACATTGCCCCCGGAATGGGTACAGTACTGGGTTAACAGTGTCCCCAGATGTACCGGTTAACACGGTTAAAGATTATATAAACAATAATTGTATAATAACGATCGTAGGGATCATATTACAGATTGGACGTGTTAACTAATAATGACTGTTGTTACCTGCTTGCATGTGCTAAGGTGAGTTTCACGAGCCCCTTTTTCCTGAATTGTTTTAAATATTTTCCTGGGGCGGAAAGCATGTTACTATTGAAATGTTTAAGTACATACTGAACGCATGGATTTGCGTGTATTTATATATGTTTTATTGTACGGGAATCGTATGGAAATGTACTAAGATGGTAATTGTCAGAGTTGCTAACATTGTAAGGCCCCGAAACACGAGTGATTAACTGGAAGCCGGTAGAGTGTGGATAGTACTATTGGTCTGACAAACCCAACTGGTCCGGCATGGATTTGCTGATGATTCCCAGCCAGTTGCACATGTCTATTTTGTTGTTATATATATTTTGCTATGTAATGTTAGACATAGCGGTTTGGGGCAGGTTCGTGGGCGGAGTATGCCACGGGGTTGTGTGTGGATAGTCAGAGGTTTCACTTGTGGGCTCAGCATAATTACACCGATAATATTATATTTTGATATTGATTTATCATGGTTTACTCAAATTGTGAAACTCACCAACTATTCGTAGTTGACCCGTTTTCTCACATGCTTTTCAGGTACGAATAAGATGAAGTGATTGCTTACGTGCTAAGTGCTTGATGTGTGTAAGATTTGCGTACAGGATGTTATGATACGTGATATTAAATAGAGTTATGTATCGTATTGTATGATGTGTGTATCACCTAGACGGTAATGAAATATGAGATAATGTAATTTGAAGTATATTAATGTATTCAGTTTTCTTTATAAACAATGTGGTTGATATCAGAGGTGTCTGTTGCATCCCGTTTACGTTTCCGCTGCGGTTACGGGGTGTTACAAGTACCGAGGGACCGAAGGAGAGACCATCGATTTAGGCACCACCATCCCTTGAGCTTAAAGAGCTACCTCCTCATTTGGAGTATGCTTTCTTGCACGGTGATGCCGATTTGCCCGTTATCATTTCTTCTCATTTGACAGATGATGAGAAGTCGAGGTTGGTTGATGTGCTCAAGGCACACAATCAGCCCGAACTTTTACACGCACTGGATACTCATGGAGGATGAGTACAAGCCTGTAATCCAACCTCAAAGGAGACTCAAACCTAACATGTCGGAGGTTATCAAATTCCTCGACGCAGGCTTGATCTATCCAATCTCCGATTATTCATGGGTGAGTCCCGTTCAGGTTGTCCCTAAGAAAGGGGGGATGAAAGTTGTCACTAACGAACGTAACAAGCTTATTCCGACAAGGACAGTCATAGGTTAGCGGGTGTGCATCGACTATAGGAGACTTAACGACACTACTAGGAAAGACCATTTTCCTCTTCCATTCACGATCAGATGTTGGAGCGTCTGTCGGGAAGACAGTTTTACCGTTTTCTTGATGGATTTTCAGGTTATTTCCCGATCCCGGTTGCAGAAGAGGATCAGGAAAAAACCACTTTTACATGCCCCTACGGTACCATCGCGTACAAACGTATTCTAGGACATGATCGAGAGTTCCATGGACGATTTTTCAGTATATGGGGACTCATTCGATCAATGTCTTTCTAGTCTTGAGAGGATGATAAAGTGGTGCATAGAGACTAAGTTGATGTTGAACTGGGAGAAGTGCCACTTCATGGTGACTGAAGGTATTGTGCTGGGGCACAATATTTTGCGAGACGGCATTGAGGTAGACAGAGCTAAAATCGACACTGTCAGTAGACTTCCTCCACCGACTAGTGTGAAATCCATTCGTAGTTTTCTCGGGCATGCGGGTTTTTATCGTAGGTTCATTAGAGATTTTTCTAAGATCACCCGCCCCATGACTCGCCTTCTAGAGAAGGACATCGCATTCGACTTTGATGCTGATTTTGTGAAGGCATTTTAGTTTCTCAAGGGGACAGTTGGTTAATGGCCCTACCTTAGTAGCACCCGACTGTAGCTTACCCTTCGAGCTCATGTGCGACGCTAGTGATTTTGCAGTCGGGGCTGTTTTAGGTCAGCGGAATGACAAGCACTTCCATCCTATCTATTACGCGAGTAAGACCCTCAATGATGCTCAAGAGAACTATACGACTACTGAGAAGGAGCTTCTAGCAGTGGTCTTTACGTTTGACAAATTTCGTTCTTATCTCGTGTTGTCCAAAACCATCGTTTATACTGATCATGCGGCATCAAGATACCTGTTCGCCAAGAAATATGCCAAGCCTCGCCTGATACGATGGATTCTCTTGCTTTACGAGTTCGATATTGAGATTAGAGACAAAAAGGGAGCGGAGAATGTAGCCGCGGATCACTTATCACGTTTGGAGGATCCGAGAAGAGAGGAGATTAGTGAGGATGCCATCAGGGATAAGTTACCACATGAGTCGTTGATGATGGTGAGAGTGAGATTTGAGAGAGAGCTAGCTTGATACGTGAGTGCTGAAGAGGAGGGTCTGCCATGGTTCTCCGACATTGCAAATTATCTGGCTGAAGGAGTGGTGGTCAAGGGCATGAGTTATCAGCAGAGGAGGAAGTTTTTCGTAGACGCCAGCCACTACATATGGGATTCGCCGTATATGTTTTGTGTAGGTGCCGATCGAGTGTTGAGGAGGTGTGTGAGTAGGGAAGTGAGTCGTGAAATTCTTAGGCATTATCACGAGGGTTTAACTGGAGGCCACCATGGTTCTTCTTCCACCTCTAGGAAATTTCTAGATTCTTACTTTTATTGGCCATCGATTTTCAAAGACTCACATGAGTTTGTCAGACAGTGCGATGCATGTCAGCGCACTGGTATCATCTCACCCCGTAATGAGATGCCCCAGAACCCTATTTAGGTTTGTTAGGTTTTTGACGTTTGGGGCATTGATTTCATGGGTCCGTTCCTTTCTTCTCGAGGGAACCGATACATTCTCGTGGCTATCGACTACGTTTCCAAGTGGGTTGAGGCTCAAGCCTTTCCTAATGACGACGCCCGATTTGTAGTGGGATTCTTGAAGAGGTTGTTCAGTCGTTTGGTACTCCCAAGGCCTTGATCAATGATAGGGGTACACATTTCTTTAATGCCCAGATGGAGAAGGTGTTGGCACGATATGGGGTCACCCATCGGTTGTCCACCGCTTATCATCCACAGAAGAGCGGGCAACTGGATAATCCAAACCGAGGAGTGAAGCGAATTCTAGGGAAAATTGTTGGCAAGAACCGAAAGGACTGGTCTGACAAGTTGGATGATGCACTTTGGGCTTTCCGCACAGCTTTTAAAATGCCTATTGGGACCACAACCTTTAGGATGGTTTACGAGAAAGCGTGTCATCTACTAGTTGAGTTAGAGCATAGAGCATATTGGGCGTTGAGATCCGTTAATCTTGACCTGATCCAAGCTGCGAAAATCGGTATCTCCAAATTCATGAGGTAGAGGAGTTGAGAGATGAGGCGTACGCGAGATCATGGAGTTATAAGGACCGTACTAAGGCGTTGCATGATCGAAAGTTGAAGAAGGTGAAAGAGTTCAAGTGTGGGGATCGGGTGCTTGTTTATAATTCCCGCCTGAAGTTGTTTCCAGGTAAGCTTAGATCGAGATCGGTTGGTCCTTATATGGTGAAGGCGGCATTCCCGCACGGTGCAGTTGAGTTAGTTGATCACGAGGGGAAAGCGTGGAAGGTGAACGGCCATTGGTTAAAACTTAATATCGGTGGGCCGGCTGATTCGGTCGAGGAAGATGTATTTCTCCTCGACATCCCTACTTTTACTGCTTGATAGGGATAGGCCTCGGGAAATACCTGAGTGTAGAGTTTGTATACTTGTTATTTGTTTTTCCTTTAACTTTTATATTTTGAGTATGTTTAAGTTTTTAGAGTCTGTTTGATGTCCGCTTTGGGTGCTTTGAGCTTTGTTTGCAGGTTTGGATACTTTCGTTCGTACTCAATCTCCATTCGGACGGGGCGTTCTAGCTGATTTGATTGTAAAGGGTACCCGAAAGCTAAGGCCGCGAATGAAATGCTATACGGTCGCTTTATCGGAACATGACATATGCAGATCACTACCATATTACCAGGAGAGTCTGTTCTATTTTCTTTATTCTTTGTTTTTATTTTATTTTATTTCTACTTTATTTTTGATCATTTTCTTGTCTTTCATTGAGGGCAATGTGAAATTTAATTGTGGGGATGAGAAACTGACGTTTTTAATTTTATTAAAAAAATTAAAAAAAGTAAAAAAAATTATAAAAAATAACAAAAAAAAGCTAAAAAAAGTTATATAAAAAAAATGAAAAAACTTTAAAAAAATGTCCCGAAAATTTATTTTGCGCATAATGGAAAATGATATTATTGTTTATGGTTGATCTTTTAAAACTACTATTATATATGAGATTAAATAAAAGATGGCGCACTTAATTTGGGATGTGTCAGTAGGCCCAACTAGCTTTGATAGTCACCTCTAGCATATTTTATATATCTAATAATTTGAAAAACGGTGAAACCGAATTTCGATGCTTAGGGAGGATTACCATAATCTAAAAACTTTGAGATGGTAAGACTTAGATGCACTCAAACCAGCACACTACCACATGTCCATCTTTTTACGAGCTTAGAAAATAGTTATATATTTAGGGTGAAATAAAAAAAAGAAAAAAAAATAAAGAAAAAAAAGTACGTTTTGAAAGTGTATTCCAAAAGTTGGTCTGACAAGCAAATGAATGAGCAAGTTATGTATTGTAAAATGCCAAAAAAGCATTCTCAAAGTTAGTAAAAGACGCCAAAGATGCACATACTAGACGGGACTTAGAGTGTACGTGTTACCAAGGGGATAGTGACTCTGAGGATACACAATTGAGGCTCGAAGGTTCTTAATCAATAAATATCAAATTAGGAATTTATAGGAAAAAGTCCAATAACATTTAGGAATAGCTCGTACGACCTCCACAAGACCATTCATCCATCAATTTTCACCGAGTGCATCTACTTAATACCATCAACGAGTCCTTGGCTTATGGTGATTTGTCGAACTAGTCTACTTCGACTATATTTCTTATAGCTCTCTTTGTCTGAGATGGGTTAGGTGTAGCCGTAGTTTTTGAACTTTAAAACGCTTAATGCAATTGGGGGCTTGATAGGCTGGTGGCTGGGTTTAAGTGGACAACAATATCTGCAATCGCAGGGTTTTGGCGTTTATCTATGCTTGAAAATTAACTTATACGTTTTAAAGATCGACTTTGACTTATGATTCCATTGCATTATATATTCTTTGAGGACGAAAAAGGTTTAAGTGTGTGGATATTTGAAGTGGGCTAAATTAGACATATTTTATATTAATATTTCCTACAATTTTTATTACGTTTGAGCATGCTTTTTATTGAATATTATTCATAGATGGCTCATATTTAAAGTTTAAAGGTTGCAAGAGACAACGAGCCCAAACTAATAAAGCAACTAAAAAAAAGATATATTAACTAGTGTATGTATTTGCTGGTTACATCACACATGATTTACATATGAGTTATATATTTAAATTTGACATGTTAAATTATTGTGTGGATACTAAATATATGTCACAAATTGGCAGAATACGTTGGCGACATACATAATTTTCTTGGATGCATAGAAGTGTAAACGATTGATGGGCTATAAGGCTTTATTTAATTTGGTAGGGACCCACACAATTTCATAGTGGGTCTATGTGGAACGAATGGTGAAGTTTGAATAAAGTGGCTATGATTTAACTTGACTAAACATAAATTATAATTCAAATCGAGCTATGGGCTGTAGACATCAGATTTGGTGGACCTTTTGTTGAGATTTCTTGGACAAAATATGATTATATATTTTTTCCCTAATTGCCGCATGAGTGGAGTATATATTAATTTGGTTTTGGGGACGTGAACGGAAGCGAGAGCAATCAAAGATAACAATAGAATATTATTATTATTGTTCTATGTGGGGAGCTTCAACCCACCACAACAACATATTATCATTATTATTGTCATTATATTGATGGTTAGGGCTTTGGAACCAAAAGTCAAGACAGAGCAGCACCACTTTTGAGGATTATTATTTGCGTATAGGAGGAGCGGACGCAAAAGGGTTGACAGGAGACAAAGGTTTAAGAGATAAAGGAAGCGGTTTTGTGTTCGGGTTCACATCTTCTTCAAGATTGGTTTGATCTTATTATCTTTATTATGAACTCCATTATTGAACTTATATATTTTACTGTTTTGAACATGGTTGTTGCTAAATCTTTTTAGTTATCTATGCTTATGATGATGTTTTGTTGATTGTTTTGGACTTGTCGGTTTTCGGGTTTTGTCTTTGGGATTTTGATTAATTAAAAGTTTCGATCATATTTATTAGATGTGTCTCATGTGTATTTATTTTTCATTTGTGTCTAAATGAATGTTTCACATGTTACTTTATTTAAAGTCTTTTGATTATAGGTTGCATGTTAGGGTTGTTTACTGTGTGTTTGCAAATTGTTTATGGTTTATTGAGCTCATTTACCATAGAAACTGCTTTTTGGCATATTTTAGAAGTTTATATTCTTACTAGCTTAAATATCTGATGGGTGATAAGTTGTCGGGTTTGTCTACGTTGTTAGGGTTTTAGGTTAAATTATCTGACAGAAGGTTTGCCTATTTTTGCCTTAATTTCACTGTTTACCCGTATCCTCAAGACTGTTTAAAAACCACCCCGTGTACTTTGGTGCATTGAGATAGTGAAACCGACGGGATAGATGTTTTCTAGGGTAATTAATCATAATTGTTGAACTGACAGGTGAACTAATAAGCCGGTGTTTTTACATGATCTCTAAGATTTCTTTTTAAGCGACACCTTGAGAGTGATTAAGGATCCATTAAGGTTCCTAGATTTTCATATCTTTATATTCCTGGTTCCCAAAACATTTTCCCGTAACCGATAAAAGCCCGAGACGTCACAATTCGGATTCCTTGCCAAGGTAACTCTTGCTCTCATTTGAATTTACTAAAGTTTTTATTCGGTAATTTAATTTTCTAGTTTACTTTAATTCATTTAAGAATTTAGTTTATTAATTATTAGTTTTTAAAATAAAATAAATAAAAATCCAAAATTTTATATTTTCTTAATTATTACTTTAAATTAGCTTTTAGAACTAGTCTCGTTAATTTAATAAGTGTCTATAGGGTTCGATATTCCCGGTCTTCCCATTGATATTCTACACCCGATATGTTCACTTGCCTGTTGCTAGTGGTTTGGTTTAGGGTATTGTAGGTTTTTATTACTCGTTGTGCTTGGTCATTGTTTGTTAGATATTTATATACCACTTTACGCACATAATCGAAATAAATCTGAACGAGGAGTAGATCATCACCAATATTCTTATAAAATAAAGTGCAGTCGACAGTCCCTCGCTTGAAGCCGTCATCAGTTAGATGGTCGGCAAGCGTGCCATACCAAGCTCTCGGGGCTTGATGTAGACCATACAGGGGCTGTATGGGCTTGATATAGACCATACAGGGGCTTGTTTAATCGGTAAACTGTGTCCAGATAATCAGGATCTTCAAAGCTAGGAGGCTGTAAAACAAACACTTCCTCGCGTAGTTTGCCATTGAGAAAAGCACTTTTAACATTCATTTGATAGACCTTTATATTCTTGTAAGCTACATACGCTAGAAATATTCGTATAGACTCCAATCTTGCAACCGGAGCATATACTTCAGTGTAGTCTATACCCTCTTGCTTATGGAAAGCTTGCACCATTAGTCGTGCTTTGTTTCTCACGATCACACCACGATCGTCCTTTTTACATTTAAATACCCACTTAGTCGGAATAGCCTTCTTGACTCTAGCAGGTTTATCAATAAGATCCCACACACCCAGTCTATTAAACTGTTGCAATTCCTCTTGCATTGCCTATACCCAAGAAGGATCTTCGAGTGCCTTACGAGTCGTCGTCGACTCAACTTGGGATAGAAAGCAAGTGTATTTGGCAAGATTTACAATTCCAGAAGAATGTAAATCTGCATAAGCACACAATACATTATGTTCACTTGAAGAAGAAACTTGATGACGGGTTTGTACTCCCACATCAAGTTCCCCAATGATGTTTTCCTTTGGATGATAGTTATGAATCCTAAGAGTGGGATTCACAGGAACAACAACATTGTCGAATAAATTAGTGTAATGTTCTCCTAGCTGATATGAATCGTCACTTTCAACTGCATCAGCAACATCAGGAGTATCATCAGAAGAAGTAGACACATTATCAGAAGAAGCTGGAGGATCATCACATGGATCTTCAGTTGGAGCTTCAACATCATTAGAACTCGAAAACCTTGGAATTACCAATTGATCTTCAAAGTATGCACGAACTAGGTCTTCATCTGGTTGCTCAATTGATGGAGTAAATGAGTTAAACAAACCATCATAATCAAACAAACCAGGTCTTCTGTTTGCCTTTCTTACAAGCAACACAGTGGTCGGATAATTTAAAATTCTTCAAAGAAACACCTTCGACCAAGTCATTTGCCATTAAATAATTCATCTTCCTCACATGAATATGACCCATCCTACGATGCCATAGAATAGAGTCCTTTTTAATTGCTTTAGAAATGAAAAACGTTTCCAAAGAAGTTGACGCCTTAGAGGACATATTAAAGACATAAATATCATTCGATCGAGGGTACCGCATGACAACCATGTCCATGGGAATGACGTATCCCGGTTTTAAAATCAGACATTCTTTATCAGTAAATATGGGTGTGTACTTTTGTCACAGATTTGCGACACACTCAATAAATTATGATCAACTTTGTCACAGTAATTGAATTTTTCAAACGTAAAGTGACCATTTGAAACTTCACCTTCTTGTGTTATCATACCCCCAGATTCCTAGCAAAAGCCACATAACCCCTTGAGTATTTCTCACATTTATTAAGAGGTTGAGATTTCCAGTAATATGACGAGAGCATCCGCTGTCCATTATCCAGTTTTCACCAGACAAGATCTTGGATGTACCCTACACACAAATGAAAATGATTAGTTCAAAAATGCAGCCCGGGTCTCGGTCTTGGGCACCTTTTGAGTTTCTCTTGGATGATTAACTTTAACATAATTCAACTGTTGTTCAGCAACTTGAGAATAAGTTACAGGCCTCTTAGACTTTCGTCTTAAATACGCAGCTTGAAAAACATTTGAATTCACGTTCTTGCAGATTGGCTCGTTTGGAATAAATTTTGGTTTTACTTGACTATATGTTTCGTTCAGATGAATTACCTTACGTGGGTTCACGTTTGAAAACACGATGTGAGTGTCATCATCACACGACAAAGGTCGTTTCAGAATCTCCTTTATCACAGGAACTGGTTTCGATTGGTTCTTGACAGCGGGATGAAGATTCTGGGATTTCTTCTGTCAACAGTTTCTCACCACATGACCTTGTTGTCCACACAGAAAACAACATCTCATGTCCACAAGAACATGTTGAGATTTGGCAAAAACAGATGACACAGAAGGTTGATGACTCACATTCTTAGTAAAACTCTTGGCCAAACCATCAGACGACACAGATTTCGTTTTCATATAGAAATCGAGATTAGAACAGTTGGAAAAACTTTGCAATGTATCAGTTCCAATTGATTTCACAAAATGAACCTTTTTAGCAGTTTTTAACAATTGTTTAGCCTTAATAAATGGGTCTGATGTGTTTGATGTTTTGACACTAGCATATTGACGTTCAAGATCTTGTGCCTTGGAAGTCTCATTGTGAAAGACACTTTCGAACAATTCTGGTTTGATAATACTAATCGGAATGTCTTTCTCAGTGAACATCGTGTCTATTCCTTTCAACTTAAACACACGACCAGTTGATGGCTAAGAAACAGTAGGATTGATAAAACACATCAAATCCTCATAAAAAACTTTGGGTTTTTCTGATTTCTTAGCCTTCACTGGTTTAACCTTAACTTGTTCTTCCTTTATCACCTGAGTTGTTTGTGAACCATACACAGCTTCCTCAAATTCATGAGGTTCACATAAAATGTGATTAGAACACGGGATGTTCTGATTTTTGTGTATAACCTCAGGTTCAAACACATCCTCAATAATCACCTTCTCAACATTTTCTACAAATACTTTATTGCTTTCGATATGGTGTTTTTGAGTTGGTGGTTTGGCTTTGACATTTTCAGATTTAACTTGTTTAGATTTGTTAGAAACTACAAGTTCTTTCACAAGCACTTCTTCTTCTTTCCGAACAAAAGCATTTAGTCTATAATCATTTTGAAAAGGTGGTGGTATATTAACAAAACCTATACCCTTTTTCTATTCTTTTTGTTTACCAGATACTTCGATTATTTCATTTAGCAAAAAGGAAGAGTTTCTAAACTTGGCCAACTAGTTCTTCAACTCAAGAACCTCGTTCTCAAGCTCGGTTATCTTCGAACGATGTTTCAAAATTCTTGAAACTTTTGATCGTTAATTGTCATTTTGACAGATAACTCAGCTTTGAGATCATGATTACTTGTCGACAATGCTTCAATCTTCTCCCTATATCTCATTTGAGATTCTAAAGATTGTCGATAAGTAACTTTTAGTGAAGCAATTTCTCTTACTAAACAATCATTGTGATTTTTCAAAGACTCTAACTTAGGTTTGTTTTTCTCACTTTCAACACAAGATACATTAGCAGACACATTAACTGAAATAGGAGCAGAAGTACTAACCTCATTGATCTTAGCCATGCAAGCAAAAGTGGCCGGAAGCTTGTCATGTGAATCATCAGAATCCGATTCAGTATCATTATCAGAAGACATATCACTCCCTCTTGCATCTTGAAAAAATTCATTTGTCTTGAACATAACTAATTTGGCTTGAATATCATTGCACAAAAGTCTTTGGGACCAGTCATTTCCATCCAAGTTAGTCAGCATTGCTTGTGACCAATAAGAAGATGATGTGGTTCCAGAAGTCTTAACAGCATCATTCCCATTTTTACTCGATGAACTTCGATCTTGATTTCTAGGACCAGTATACTCCTTCTTCGGCTTATCACACTCCTTTGCAAAATGGCCAAAAACATGGCAATTATAAAATTTAACCTTTAGTTTATCGAATCCAACCTTCTTGTTTAAAGCAGGAAGATCTTTGCTGGTTCGTTGCATAAATCTTTTAACTTTTCGAACAATCATCGCCATGTTCCATTTCAAATCCATAAGCTCTAACTCATCCGGATCAGTTTGATCGTAGTCTTCATCAGTCGAATCACTAGTAGCAATCTTACTACTTACCAAATTCTCAGATGAGGTCATGAAGGCAGACAAGAAAGCAAAGTTTTGTTCAGTTTCCTTCATGTTTACGTTTGATGAAGATGAGAATGGACTTGCAGTGGATGAAATTTCAGATCCACTAGATGAACCAGAAGCACCAGCTGACCTATAACTTCCAGCAGTGTAGAAACATCCTCGGGGATCACTATAGATAGGTGTAGCATTATCACTTGCATTTTGTGTAAGAAATGCGGTGATTGGATAGATGGTTGAACTCAAGGGCATGCGCCCACCATAAAATGTCGGATCTTGACTATCCTTAGAAGGTTTTTGACATTTAAGATCGTATTCTCTTACTTTAATCTTTTACATGAATTCAGATGCTGTCAAGTCTTTATTGTTGAAGTAATTGTTCTCTTTCAGAACCATTAAAATCGTCGAATAAGAAATCAATAAAGCACCTTTAATAGTGTCAATCTTATCTGATTCAGATGGTTCCATCTTCATCTTGTCCATCTCGGCTATTAGATGGTTAAACCTTGTTGTCATCTCCTCGACAGTCTCACCCTTAAGTAAGTTAAATTTTCTAAATTGAAACTTTAGCATTACCTTCTTGCTTTCAGCGGTGTTACCCATAATCCTCATACGAATGTTTTGGAATAACGAAGCACAAATCTTTAAGCTACCAACCTAATGAAATATGTTTTCGGGTAAAGCCATTGTAAGAATAGAGTAGGCTTTTGTTTCAATTTCCAACGCTTTCTTTTCTTCTTGAGAGTACTGGGAGATGGCTATAGTCGCATCTCCAATCATCGGAACGGTATATACCTCATCCAACCAATGCAAACAATCAGGGTGAACCGACCCTAGATGAGCACGGAAACGGGTTCCTACTTACCAAAATCGCTAAATTCATTAAACGTGGACATTTGGAATGTGAACCGATCTCGGTGTCCAGTTGAAACATTTGTTGCATAAGCATATTTTGGAAAGCTAAAGCATACATACCGGCCATTTTGAAAAATGATAAGAAAATCAAACTTCAAGGGTTGAATTTGAAAATATCTTAAACTTCAAGGGTTTTATTTGATAATGTGTTCAACAAACTAGGAACAGTAAAGTTAACTAATTGTGAATAGTTTTTAACGAATTAGTTATGAGGAATTAAAACTTGTTCGTGTAACGAATCTGTAACAGTATCACAGGAACTGAGTGAACGAATCAGGTCAACTTTCAAGAATCAGGTTGACGAATTAGATTAACGAATCAGATGAACGAATCTGAAATCAAGGTGATGAAATAAGATAATGAATCACTAAGTTTACTTAACGAATCAATAAGTGAAATCTTAGCGAATCAAGGTAACGAATTGTTGAGTTCCCTTAACGAATCACTAAGTCAAGCTTAACGAAACACAAACTCAACTTAACGAATTAAGATAACGAATTTGCTACAGTTGATAACGAATCGACTATAACGAATCAGTTTAATAAAGAAGTTATAACAAACTCTGACAACTATTGCCACATGGCAAAAGGTTGTTAGCATTAAAGATAACAAAGTCGACACGTGTCTCATGAATTAGAAGACACGAATGAGAATGTGTAACAAACTGGATCACGAATTAGTGAATTACACTAACGAACTAGCTGAGGTTTTAACGAATCTTCAACAATCAGATGAAGATCTTCAAATCTTCAAACCTTCATCATACATTTCCAGATTTCTGGAAAAAATATGAACACCCAAACAAGTCACAAATCCGTAATACTCACTCGTAACTACACCATATCGTCCAAATAAACTATCAAAACACTCGGAATCGCAACATGAAACCAAATCAATCCATTCCGTAACCAATTAACCTTAACTCGTAACAAATTTAACCAAAACTAAACCTCTGTTTCGGCAAAATTTAGATCCAAACCACTTTCATATACAAAACCAATCCAATTTCCAATTCCAAATCACAACTCCTTCCCGATACCTTAACAAACACAAATCCAATCCAATTCAATCCATATCCGATCAAAATCACACTGAATGTTATCAAAATCAAACCGAACACAAAACAATACTAATATGTTCTTAATTAACGAATTACAAACACAATTCAAGAGCAATCAAATCCCCGAAAGCTCTGATACCACTTATGAAACCCTCAAATCTCATATCTAAGGTTTAATTTAACAATAAACGGATCTAGTTCATGATTACTCTTCAATATTATACTTTATATATATATATATATTAATATTAGTTGTATATGAGGTGTATATATTATATGTAATGGATTAATTATGTGAAGCTTTAGTAAGACGAAATCTGGACAGAGTTTTAATATCTTAAATCTCAAAACTTAAATTAAGAAGAGGATGAACCTCTATATATAGGAAGATGGGTCTAGTTCGTTAGACATTCCGTAACGAACTAGCCTCCCACTTCGTTACAATACATTAAATAAACAAACATAACAAAACACCCCCTGATTCGTTAAACATCCTTAACGAATCAGGAGATAACTTAACTTATGGTCTAGTTCGTTAAACATCCTTAATGAACTAGACTGATCCTCTAATGAGCTAGCTTAATTAATAATATATTTTACATTAAATTAAATGATAAATACAAAATGATAATTAGAAAGACTCGAGATACAAAACCGTGTACTAACAATCACATCTGTAATAGGTTTCTCAAATTGGCGTTAAAAAGTCCCACCACAATTACAAACATATTTGTCTTTAAAAAATTGAATAAGTTTCTTAACAATGATAGGGCATTGACTGTAAGACATATAGAACTAATGTTGAAAATTTTTACTCGTGATCATGTTGTAATTTACTACATTTAAATATAGGATTAGAACAACTTTGGACATAAACTAATGTTAAAAAAACTGCATTCAAAGAATTATGACGTGTAATTTAAAGGAGTTAATAGTGTTGAATCAACACATAAATGATTTATTACGATTGATATAGTATCATCATTCCCGACATGATTACTTAATATTAGCGCTCAACAACTTTATTTTCAATAACGCTGGATATAAACTTGACTTCTTATATTAATTTTCGACACTTATACTATAACGAACGACTGTACGGAGAAGAAAACTATACTTCGAAAATCATTTATTATTTATTTTTATTATAAGCCATAGTTATTCATATATATTTTGTATCACAAAAACACTTATGGTTCTTATAGCACCAACCACCTTTACCGCACGGATCAAAACAATCAGCATCTGTATTACATGGAAAATCTGTTCGGAGTCTGTGATCAAAAACACATGATGTTTGCAAACCTGAAATATATATTTTATGAACAACAAATAAGGAATATGCGAAAATATAAAAATTACCAATAAATATAAAAGATTACCATAGATTTAAAGAAATAACACTAGCAAGAATGCAACCTTCAATGAAGTTGGTCCCATGTTTAAATAAATTAGAGAACGATATGTTGTCTAGTAAGTTTGTTAACTATTTAGATGAGAATAACTATGAATCACATGCCCATATATATTGTCTTAGTTTTTGTGACATGAATAAACCAAATTGGGTATAAAAATAAATTTTATTTCATAAAATAAATAGATGTGATATAATATGACACGAGATTATATGATTTTATTTCATATTATAGTATAATATATTATATCATATTGTATTGTATATTGTAGTATGTAATATAATACAATGTGTCATGGCATGATGCAATGCAATACAATGTAATGTAATGTTATTAATATGTCACATTTAATATTGTTAGTGCATGATTTAGTCGTCTCGAGTCCTTTGTAATTTATTATATTTTAAATGTTAAAGGGTATTTATGTAAATATGAAACCATTTGTTATGAAAGGCTCATTCGTTAAGGATGTTTAACGAATGAGCTCATTATCTATTATTTACAGTTCATTCGTTAAGGTTGTTTAACGAATGAACCTTAATCTTTATATGTAATTATCCATTCGTTAAGGATGTTTAACGAATGGACCTCAGTCGTTATGTATTTGATCCATTCGTCATGGAATGTTGACGAATGGGGTATAGCAAATGAGTCATTCGCTATACCATAAGTTAGTGTATGTAAATGAAGACGAATGGAGGTCATTCATTAAGGGATGTGTAACGAATGGCATCCCTTCGTCTATATAAGGCTTGTTCTGCCTTTGATAATATAAGTATTGATTAAAAGTTATATCATTATTCTGTTCAAATATCCTCTCAATACTTTACTTAAGATTATCAATATTACCTAACACATAAAATATATCATATAACTAGATCTTTAATCTAATCAATATACAATGAATTAGTATTGACTGGATATGTGAATTATGGTGTAATATATTATATAAATAGATTTTATTTTATATTATAGTATGGTATATTATATCATATTGTATTGTATATTGTAGTAAGTAATATAATACAATGTGTAATGATATGATGCAATGCAATGTAATGTTATTAATATGTCACATTTAATATTGTTAGTGCATGGTATTGTCGTCTCAAGTCTTTTGTAATTTATTATTATTATAATGTTAAATGATATTTATGTTAATATGAAACCATTCGTTATGTAAGGCTCATCCGTTAAGGATGTTTAACGAATGAGCCCATTCACTATTATTTACAGTTCATTCATAAAGGATGTTTAACGAATGAACCTTACTCTTTATATGTAATATTCCATTCGTTAAGGACGTTTAACGAATTAGCCCATTCGCTATTATTTACAGTTCATTCATTAAGGATGTTTAACAAGCAAACCTTAATCGTTATATGTAACTGTCCATTCGTTAACGATGTTTAACTAATAGACCTCAGTTTTTATGTATTTGATCCATTCGTCATGGAATGTTGACGAATGAGGTATATCGAATGAGTCATTCGCTATATCATAAGTTAACGTAAGTAAATGAACACGAATGGAGGCCATTCGTTACGGGATGTGTAACGAGTGGCATCCCATAGTCTATATAAGGCTTGTTTTGCCTTTGATAATTTAAGTATTAATTAAAAGTTATATTGTTAGTATGTCCAAATATCCTCTCGATACTTCACTTAATATTATCAATATTACCTAACACATAATGTATATGATATAACTAGATCTTTAATCTAATCAATATACAATGAATTATTATTGTTTGGATCTGTGAATTCTGGTGTTCAATAAGTGGTATTAGAGCAACCAGGGTTAGATTACTTGTGTTTTAAGGTATTTTGTTATGGATTGATAGATAATCCAGTCGTTAATCGTTAATTCTTTGTTTAAGTTTAAGTTTACTGAATTCTTCTGAATTAACATGCTGAGATGTTAACTGGAGTTTTATTTGGGTTGATTTGAGATCGGACTAGACTGTATAAGGTGTGTGTTTAATGAATTGGATAATAGTTTATGTTTGAGATGGTTTTGAGTTTATTTTGAAGATATTACAGTACAAGGGATTGTGTTTTCTGGTTTTGTGAATTTTGGTTATAATTGGATTGATTTGAGGTTTACGGAATAGGTTGAGGGTGTTCGCGAGATTGATGCGAGTATTTTGAGCCTTTGTTTGGCTGATTTAGTGCAAAATTGACGTGGTAATCCATTAGATTAATCTGTTGTTTTGAAACTTTGGATCTGGAAAATTTCCAGTAATCTGGAGTTAAACGTTTGAAGGTTAGAAGATTTGAAGATATTAGTCGTTCGTGATGATTATTATCAATCATTCGTTAAGCGTATGATCTTCATTCGTTATCAGTTTCTACCTGATTCGTGACACGTGTGAAATTTGTTACAACTGAATAACAAACTCATTCGTCATCCATTCTTTACTTATTATTATTAATCATTCGTCACTATAGCTAATTCGTTATTAACAATTACTCATTCTTCAATCATTCGTCCACAAATTCATCACTCATTCGTCAACCATTCGTCCACTCATTCGTCACTCATTAGTCAACCATTCGTCCACTCATTCTCACTCATTCACTCACTCATTTGTTCACTCTTTCTTTACTAATTCGTTCACTCGTTCATGATTCTTACATCACTTCATTCGTTAAGACAGTCACTGGTCATTCGTTAAGTTACTACTTTTGATTCTTTATCTCCCATCTTCACTCATTCGTTATTAAAGTTTCATATTAAACCCTTAAGTTTGAATTTTGTTAAAGTTTAACTTTTATTTACTTAAAATGACTGGTTATTATGAATTGGCATCTCAGAATGTATTGATGCAACAAATGTTACACCTTGATGCTGAAATTGGATCTCATTCAAAATGTCCTCGTTTGATGAAATATAGTGATTTTGCTAAATGGGAACCACGTTTTCGAGTACATCTTGGCTCTCTACATCCAGACTGTTCTCGATGTCTTGATAATGTCTACACAGTTCCAATGATTGGTAGGTAAACTACGGGTTTTAATCCAAAAATTTTTTCTCAATACTCACAAGAAGAAAAGAAAGCTTTAGAGATTGAGACCAAAGCATACTCTACTTTGAGTATGGCATTACCCGATAATATCTTTCATCAAGTAGGGAGTATTAAGATATGTGCATCATTGTATCAACACATCAAGATGAGAAGTATGAGAAATACGGAAGAAAACAAGAAATCGATATTAAAGTTTCAATTTAGAAACTTTAATTTATTAAAAGGTGAGACTGTTGAAGAGATGCTCACTCGGTTTAATCATTTGATAGCCAAAATGAACAAGTTGAAGATGGAACCAAGTGAATTTAATAAAATTAATACAGTAAAGAATGCTTTACCATGTTCATATTCAACTTTTCTAAAGATGTTGAAAGAAAACAACTATTTTAAGAATGAAGATCTAATGGCCATGGAATTCTTGCAAAAGGTGGAAGATCGAGAATATGATCTGAAATGTTAGAAATATTCTAAGGTAACTCAATATCCAACTCCTTATGGAGGTTCTCTGCCTTTGAGTAGTTCTGCAACTCCAATTACTGCATTCCTTACTCAAAGTGAACAAGAGGGATCATCTGCATCTAGTGATCCTAATGTATGCTTCGTGGCATATGGGTTTAATGATAATCCTGGGGGACTAACTACTACGAATAGCTTCACTACACCACCAAATGTTAACATGAAGGAAGCTGAACAGAATTTTGCGTTTCTTTGCGCATTCATGACATCATATGAAAATTTGGTGGGTAGTAAGATTGCTACATATGAGTTGACTGATAAACACTATGACCAAATTGATCAAGATGATTTGGAACTAATGGATCTCAAATGGAATATGGCTATGATTGTTCGAAAGGTAAAGAAGTTTATGCAACGAACTGGTAAAGACTTACCAACTCTGAACAAACGAGTTGGTTTTCACAAGTTAAAGGTCAAATGTTACAATTGTCAAGAGTTTGGTCACTTTGCCAAAGAATATGATAAGCCAAAGTAGGAGTATAATGGACCTTTAAACGAAGACGGAAATTTTGGAAATAAGGTTAATGATTCTCTTGAAAAGGCTTCTGGTGGTAATTCATCCAAAGCTTCAGGATCACAAGCTCTTCTCTTTGCTGAAGGAACTGACTGGACTCAAAGACTGCTGTATAATGATAATCAAGAAAATCTAGCAAAGTTCTAGTTGACTGAAATATTTCAAGATGCTAGTGGGAACGAATTGTCTTCTGAAAATGAGACAGAGTCGGATTATGATGATTCTTGTCATATGCAACCAACTTCCTTTGCATGCATGGCTAAGATTGACGAGGTTAGTTCTTCTTCAGTTAAATTATCTGAAAATGTCCCTTGTTCTGTATGTGAATCTATTAAGCCTAGAATTGATTCACTTAAAGAACATAATGACTTGCTGGTAAAAGAAATTGCTTCAATCAAGGATACATATAGACAATCACTAGAATCACAAATGAGTTCTAGGGAGAAAATAGAAGCTTTGTCTATAAGTAACCATGACTTGAAAGCTGAATTATCTGTAAAAATGACCATCCATGATCAACAATTTCTAGAGATCCTTAAACATAGATCTAAGATAACCGAACTTGAAAATGAGGTTCTTGATTTGAAAAGAAAATTAGGAAAGTTTCTAAATTCTTCGTTTTTGTTGAATGAAATTATTGAGGTGTCAGGTAAACAAAAGGATTCAAAGAAAGGTGTGGGCTTTGTTGAAGTTCCACCACCGTTTCATAATGACAATACTCCAAATCCGTTTGCTGGAAAAGAGGAAATTGTTATTGAACCAGTTATTGTCGAAGAAAAATCTAATTTGGTTAAAAAACCAGAACATTCCAAGTTCAAATCACATTTTATATGAACCTCGTGAATTTGAGGAGGCTGTGTATGGTTCAAGCACATCAAAAGTGAAATAAGGAAAAATCTATTAAAGTTAAGGCTATGAAATCAGAAAAACCAAAGATCTCTGATGAGGATTTGATGTGTTTCATCAATCCGGTTCCTCCGAAGCAAACCATTGGTTGAGTGTTTAAATTGAAAGGCATCAGCAAAGTGTTCACTGAGAAAGACATTTTGCTTAATTTTATCAAGTCTGAATTGATAGAAAGCGTCCTTCAAAATGAAACTTCCAAGATACAAGATCTTGAACATGAGTTTGTAATTTCAAAAACATCAAATACAATAGATCCCTTGATAAAAACCAAACAATTATTAAAATCTACTAAGAATGTTCGATTTGTTAAATCAAATGGAAGTGACACTTTATAGAGTTTTCAAATTGTTCAAATCTTGATATTTACATGAAAAAGAAGTCTGTAACATTTGATGATTTGGACAATGGTCCCATTCTTGGTGTTTTTCATCAACCTTCTGTTTCATAAGTTTCTACCAACCACAGTGTGAGCGTGTTGACATGAGAACATGTTTTCTTTATGGTGAACAAGGTCGACTAAAGAAATCACAGAATCTTTATCCATTTATCAAATAACAAACCAAACCCGTTCCTGTGATTAAGGAGATTTTAAAAAGACCCATATTTTGTGATGATGAGACTCATATCATGTTTTCAAATGTGAATCCTCGCAAAGTGATTCATGTTAATGAAAATTCGAGTATTTAAAAACCAAATTTTGTTCCCAAGGAACCAACTTGCAAGAATGTAAATACTAATGTAGTTGAAGCTGCATATTTGAGACGAATGTCGAAAAGACCTGTGACTTATTCACAAGAAGCTAAACCGCATTTGGATTCACTCAACAATAATTGTTCAAGTGAAATTAAAGAGGTGCCCAAGACTGAGGCCTAGGTTGCCTTTTTAAACTAATAATTTTTAATCTGTGCGTAGAGTTCATCCAAGACTATTTCTGGTGAAAACTGGATTATGGATAGTTGATGCTCTCGTCATATTATCGGCAACATTAACCTCTTATCACATGTCAAGAATATTCAAGGAGGGTATATAGCTTGTGCGGGTAATTAGGGTGGAATGATTACAAAATAAGGAGATGTTCAAATGGTTGTATCAAATTTGAAAATTTAATTATTGTGACAAAGTGGATCACAATTTGTTGAGCGTGTGATAATTTTTTGATAAGAAGTATACCACCGTAATTAATGATAAGGAGTGCAGAATACTTAAACCAGGATATGTCATTCCTGAAGATATGGTTGTTATGCGATCTCCTTGATCAAATGATATTTATGTTCTAAATTTGACTTCTAAGGTAACCACTTCTGTTGAAACGGGTTTTGTCTCTAAGGTAACTGAGAAAGACTCGATTATGTGGCATAGACATATGGGTCACATTCATGTCAGAAAGATGAACTATCTTATGATGAATGATTTGGTTGATGGGATTTCTTTGAAACACTTCAAACTGACCGATCACTGTGTTGCATGCAAAAAGGGCAAAGAGAAAAAGAAGTCACACCCATCTAAGTTAATTAATATCATTAATACTCCTTTGGAACGACTTCATATGGACTTTTTTGGTCCTGTAAATCGTGCGAGTATTGGTGGTGATTGGTATTGTCGAGTTTTCACTGGTGACTATTCAAAAAATTCATGGGTGTTATTTATGAGTTCAAAAGATCAGACACCTATTCTTGTTCAAAATCTAATCACAAAGATCGAATCACTGTATAAACAGAAAGTGAGACGTATTTGAAGTGATAACGGTACGGAGTTAAAAAAACACTCTATTGGATTTCTTTTGCATTCAGAAAGGAATTCATCGAGAATACAGTGCTCCATATGTACCTCAACAGAATGGTGTTGCAGAAAGAAAGAACCGAACATTGATTTAAGCTGCACGAACAATGTTGGCAGATTCTAAGCTTCCTGTTCAATTCTGGAATGAGGTTGTGAATACTGCTTGTTGCACGCTTAATCGTGTTCTGACTGTGAAGAAGCTACAAAAGATAAGCTATGAGCTTTTAAACAAAAGAATGCCTAATTTAAAGTAGTTGGAGCCATTTTGATGTCCTTGTACTATGTTGAAGAAAGAAGCTACAAATGATGCACTCATCGGGAATCATGAATCTCGCAAAATACACTTGCTTTTTTATCTCAAATGGAACCTACGAGTGTTCGTATGGCGCATGAATATACATCATGGGTAGAAGCAATGCAAGAAGATTTGTAACAGTTTCATCGACGGGGTGTTTGGGATCTCATTGACAAGCCCGTTAGAGTTAAAAAGCCAATTTTAACAAAATGTGTATTTAAATTCAAGAAAGATGACCGTGGGGTTATTGTAAGAAACAAAGCACGATTAGTTGTTCAGGGCTTTCATCAGCAAGAAGGCATAGATTACACGAAAGTATATGCTCCAGTTGCTCTATTGGAGGCAATAAGAATATTTTTAGCCTATGCAGCTTTCAAAAATATTAAGGTTTATCAAATGGATGTCAAGAGTCTGTTTCTCAATGGAGAACTTCATGACGAAGTATTTGTGTTGCAGCCTCCTGGTTTTGAAGATCCAGATTATCCATACCGTGTTTAATGAATAAACAAGGCTCTATATGGTATACACCATGCCCCGAGATCTTGGTACGACACACTTGCTGGCCATCTTACCCATAATGGCTTCAAACGAGGAATTGTGGACTGTACTCTATTTTACAAGAACGTTGATGATGATTTGCTCCTTGTCCAAATATATGTCGATGACATCATATTTGGTTCAACAAACGACAGCTGTGTAAGGAATTTGAGAAATCGATGCAGACCAAATTTGAAATGAGCTCTATTGGGGAAATGAATTTCTTCTTAGGGTGGCAGGTTCATCAGTCTGCTACGAAAATTTTTATTCATTGGACTAAATATGTGAACGATGTCTTGAGCTAATTCAGGTAAACTTCCGGAAATATCCTTTCAACGCCTCTTCCCGTGGGTAACAATTTTTTACCGGAAGAATTGGAGGATACCGTAGATCCAACCCTTTATTGGGCAATGATTTGTTCATTAATGTATTAACTACTTCTCATCCTGATATAATGTTTGTTGTTTGTTTGTGTGTCAGGTATCAATCGAGACCCCGAGTGACTCATCTGGAAGCGGTTAAACTTATACTTCACTATTTCAGGGGTAATCCTGACACCGAGTATGGTATCCCAAGGATGATAGCTTTGAGTTCACTGCGTTTTCCGATTCTGATTCTGGAGGATTCAAGATCAATTTCAAATCTACTACAGCGTGTTGTTAATTTCTAGGAAACCGGCTTGTTTCCTGATAGTGTAAGAAGCAGACAACGATCTCCACTTCAACCGCAGTAGCAGAGTATGTGGCAGCCTCGAGTTGCTGTTCACAGGTTCTTTGGATCCAGCAACACTTACGGGATTACCGTTTGAAGTTTCTCACTAGTCTCATTTTTTTGATAACTCTGCTACTATTTGTATCACCAAAAACCTCGTGCATCACTCTAAGATAAAGCATATCGAAATTCGATATCATTTTATTCGTAATTTCTTTTAAAAGAAATTAATTGATATTGAAGAGGTGCTCAGATTTTCAGAAAGCCGGCATGTTTACCAAAAATTTTGACAAAACGCGTTTTAACTTTTTGCTTGATTTAAATAGATTGAAAACTCTTGCTGATATCCTTAAGCTAGGATAATTATCTTTACTTTTATTTTGTTTATTTTAATTTTCTTATTTTTATGTTTTGGGTTTTGAGGGTGAAATTGAAAAAATACAAAAATATTGTAATTTTTTATTTTTGTATAGAGAAAATCCAAAAACATTAAAAAGTTGAAAAGTCAAAAATATTATGATTTTTTTATGTTTGTATAGATTAAATCCAAAAACGTTAAAAATTTGAAAAGTCAAAAATATTTTGATTATTGTATGTATAGAGTAAAAAAAAAAATTCTAATATTTCAAAGAAATGTCAAAATATCTTTGCACACTCTCTCTTAAAATTATGCCAGTTACCCAGATTTGAAGGAAATATACGTGTATATGTTTGATCTTGATATTTACTTGTAGATATTCAGGATAGTCATTTACCTGATAATGGAAAGTACTTGGGGCGATTGCTATGTGTTTTTATTTAATTCTCTCGCTGAAAATTATGTCGGTTATTTAAGTTTGTGGAACATGTTTGCATGTTTGGTGTTGTTATCTACTTGTAGATTTATGGGATAGCCATTAATCTATAAACTGAAAGTGACTGGGGCGTTTGAATTTATATGCTCCTCAAAAACGAGTTTTGAAGCAAAAAGAGAAAATGATAGTACATTGATCATCTGGTCCCATATCCAGAAAGAAATAAGTTTAAAAGGCTGAGTGCTTAATTCCATTTGTGCATTGATAGGTCTTAAACAAGCTGTTAAGTTAAAGTATGTGATATAAACATAAAGAATTGTCAAATTGAAAGAGTTGTTGGTCTCTTCCAAAATTGTCGATAATGATGGAAGAAATGTATTAGCCTATCATACTCAAGCCTTATGTTTGTCTAATCACCAAAAACAAACATAATGGTTTAAGTCAAGTTAGGGTGATATGGTAAAAGTCAAATTAAGCTTGAACCAAGACTAGAGGCTGATAGTTTATGATATTTTGTGGTTTAATTAAAAATTAAATCATATCACAAAAATACTTGAAGGTTTGTTATTAGATTTAAGTGGACAATAATATCAATGACCGACATAAGACCAGTCATAATAGCACTGAAATATAAAACTGTGATGGAAGAACAATTTGTTTAATATAATTCTCTGCTTAAACTCCCAAAAATATGTATTGCTTTCATATTTGCTTATGTTTGCCTTTTTAATTTGAAAATATTCAAAAAATCCAAAAATATTTTGTTTTCTATTTTTGTTTTATGCTTTACTTTCGATTTTTGGGCTTAAAAGTAAATATTTGAAAAAAAAATATCAAAAGCACGTTAATGTATTGCATCTTATTCCGACTGGTAAGATTTTTAAGGTAAAGTTCATCGGGATACGGGCTTCTATGTCTTATTTAATACTTATAATTTAATATGAAAAGGGTTTTATTTTTATTTATTTAATTAATGGTTATTCGCTATGAGGAATCATAGCGAATAGAGTCCATTAGTTATCAATATGGATAACGAATAAGGGTCACTTATGTTTTAATTTGGATAACGAATCAGTCTATTTGTTATCATCATTCGCTTCCGCTACACTGATAACGATTGACCCTATTCATCATCAATATTGATAAGGAATTAAGAACGAATCTACATTGATTCGTTATGTGTCTTAAGCTATCGTTCATTTGTTAACGGGGTTAACGGATGAACCAACTTATAAGACCATTCGTTAATTTTGAATTAACGAATGTGCTCATTTGTTGTCTGGGAATGTGTGCAAGGCTTGTGGTATATAATGAACAGAGGTTGAACAAAAGGCCTCATTCGTTCACCTTGATATTCGCATTCCCCTACCAGACCTCTTGCAAATTTTTCTCGTATTTTCGAACATTACTAAATCATGATTTGATCATCATTTCAGATTCATATGGTAATTGCGATAAAAACACAATACTTATCGTCAAGATTCATGGGTGTTTCATGGGTTAATTAATCGATTATAGCATCGGGTTTTATCTTATGAACAAAACCATAGTTCTAATCAGTTTTAACCTAAATGGTTGTGATGAATAGTTTATCGAGATCATTGCGAGCCGATTCATGCTTAACTTACGATTATACATCTACATACACGACTAAATTGGAGTTAAATTACATGTTGACCATCTGTGTTCATACCCAACTTTGAATTTGACTAATTATAGTCAAAGTTAATAATTATTGATGTCATTCATTACAGCTAACGAATGGACATCCATTCGTATTCAAGATCCAATCGGGACCCATTTGTTAAGATTAATATAACGAATCAGTTCTTTCATTTGCATTGATAAAGAATGAACTCACATTTGTCATGGTTGATTTGCTACTCAATCATGATTGATTCGTTATCAATCATTCGCTACATTAGTCATAACGAATAAGGTAATTCGTTATTACGAATTAACAAACTTTGAAGAATAACGAATCACACTTATTAATTATTTTCAAAAATTGAACTTTTAATTATTAAATAATTTATTTACTAATGTTTGTTTTTACTAATTCTCGGGTTTATGTATGCAAAGAAATGGCAGATGATAATATCCAAGAGGATCTGTTGCTGATCAACAGCAGGTTCAACAACAACAAGAACCTGAGATCCCGCTTCTGTCGTTTGACAAAAAGCACAACATCTGTGCTTTTGTCCAATATAACTTTGCCGATGAGGGCATAATCAGGGATATCATTTCTTTCTTACGAAGTTCTTGGATACACAATCCCATTACTGCTTATGTACTGATTCACTTCAGCATCATTCGTGCTTTCTAGAATTTGGCACGTTTTGTTGAGTCAGAGAATCATATAGTCGCTGAAGTCAACAAGCCGATTGCTATATCACTGGGGGTTATCCGACGGGTGCTGAGATTTGTTGACAACATGGATAATCGATGTGAGTTTGACCGGACGTTGATTCGTGGGTAGTTTCGATGATTATTTTATTCAGGTGACCTTGAACATTCCCAATACAATAAGGCTTACTTGTGTGCTCCGTACAAGTATCTATTACATGTTCTTATACATTGCCTTAGGGGACGCGATGGTGGATGCGAAGAATGCTGGATTATGCTACAATCGACATATGTAGCTGTTATCTTGAACAAACCATTTAACTTCTCTAAGCTTATCTTCTATCACCTCAAGGATAACTGCTTGGTCAAGAATCGATGCAGTAAATTCTTGATGTATCCACGTTTCTTCCAGCTGATCATTCAGGATTTAATTCCTAATTTGGAGATTGATCAGACTTTGAATGACGATGTGTTGAAGCTGGAACACATGAATGCGGACACGATGAAGAGAATGAAGACATATACGAGTAGGGAACCACAATATATCCCAAGGACCATACTTTTAATTGGTCACTTGACGAATCCAGCATATGTATGTCCTTCTAATGATCGTTGGATTCACGACGATTCAGATTCCGAATGTGAAGAAGGAACAGGTGGGAACGTTGGTGGAGATGATGGTGAGGATGGTGGTGATGGTTGCCATGGGGATGATGAACAACGTGCTGACATTGTGGTAGCAAGCTCACAGGCTGCTCAACGAAAGCGAAAGGGCAAGGCGTTAGCGAAATATCAATCGCCCATACATCATGAATGGCACGGATCTGGTGTGGTGATTGGTCCACGTGTGTCGAGGTCGTCCGTTTCCCAAAGTCTGGTGGTGTCGCTTATTACTAGCACCCCGTCACTCACTTTGACGACCACGATCACTTCTGATCCGAGGCTTCACTTAATTCCATAATCTGTTCCAACTCCTATGTCAAGGCCTGCTGCTGCTACAACGGTGGTTCCTCCGACACCGAATGTGATGTCTACAGAACCTTTGACGTCTCTTTTATGAAAATCAGCTGTCCTAATCCGTATGAAGCTGATATTCTAGGTTGGTTGGAGAATCGCAACAAACAAGCCTGCAAGATTATTGAAGCTTACCGGTACGTTGATCGAGAACAACAACTGGACGCTACTGCATGAGCTAAAGTAAATCCGAAGACTACATTTAAAGTCGTGCCGGCAGTAAAAGGTGATATTGTCACTTGATTGTACAAGTCTTGATTTAAAAGTTTGTGTTATTAAGATGTAGAACGACGTTCAGTATTTTTAGTATATCATTAACGTTCTCTCACTGCCAAGGTGGGATGATTGTACACTCACCAATAGGTCTTTTATAAATAGTGGTGGAGATCGATTAGTAGAATGGTTTCACCAGCTTCTGCTCTTCGAGGTAAACCTTGGATTTAAATTCTTTAAGCCACAATTTCCAACCCGTAAGTAGATTGATGAAATTTATCCTCATACGGGTTGGAGGAAACTTGTACTTAATGTTTAACCGCCTAAGAACATGAAACGTGTACCGGTGAAGACTATTCCACAAAGTCTTCACCTATCGTTCAATCGATGGTACTACGACAATCAGACATGCGAGGTGGTCATTGTGCTGGGAAAAGGATTGAAGACCAGTTTTATACGAGTTATCGATCCTATGTGCCTCGTTAACTTTTCGAAAATCGACAATGACGTATTATTTGAAAACAAGATTTTGATTAAAAGTCAAGAAGACAATGATCGAGCTATGAAATTCTAACGCATTGTAAGTGTGTGTCATTCGTTCGGGATTCATAGTTGTCGACATTGGAAAACGAAGAGGTTCAAGTAAACTAAAGACAAAGTGTGACAACCGCCAATTTTCAGGTAAACTCCATTAACTAAACACAGTTAAATCTTGTTGACTATGTCTGTAAACTCAGTTAGTTCTGTTAACAATGTTAATGAACTCTTATACATGTAGTGTCATGTATGCGCACAATTAAGTTAATGTGTCGTTGGTGACTTAAAAGGAATAAGTGGTTAATTATAACTAGGATAATAAACTCGTCATGCATGTTATAATAAACGTGGTATTTGGCATGTACCGTATATGATAAGTATAATGTGTTATACGATCAATATGTTATATTACTAATTGTTACATGCTTATGTGATTTATAAGAAATCTAGGTGATTAAACAAGTTACATTATATGTCATGTTACGTGTTGGTTGTTTAGTTAAACCATGGAACCTTAGATTATAATACATAGGAAATGTTTTATAAATTGTGTAGCATGTCACATATGGAATAATAAAAAATAACCTAAGGTATTATTCCTTTAAATCAATAATAATGGTTTATTAATACTAAGAGGTTACAAACTATTGGATTCTCAAAACTTTTCCTTTTCCCTTTCCCTCTCTTGCCTTGGCCGTGAACCACACACACACACACACACTCATTTGGTTTTGCAAATACTCTCTTTCAAGTCCACTTCCATACACAAAAGGTTTGGTGATTATTGGGAAGCAAGGGGAGTAAACATTTGGATCAATCAAGTGAGTAGGTTATTATGTTTTATTTTATAGATATGAACCTTGTATCCAAATGATTTGGATCATAGAAAGGGGATGATCAATGTTTGATGAGTCAAAAGAGTTGTATGTGTTTTGGTTTAGAAGTTTGAATCTTTTAAAAGTATATTTATTTTTCTTATGAAATTAAATGGATAGTAAGGAGACATGAAATTTGATTATATAAGAATGATTCTTGATGATTTAGAATCATAAGGATGTAAAAATTATGACTTTTGTGAATTATGGTTTGAATCTGCTTGTTGACAGATTCTATGTCGTAGATTGTATGTTGAATAACTTGATGATAAGTTTGTGTTTTCGGTTGATTGTTGACTCGATGAATAAGTACTTTGAATCTAGTTTTCAAAACGTCTAGAATCTTAATTTTTGGACTTTGTTTGACTAGTGTTTATTAATTTATTAAATCGGGTTGCAATCCTGATTAAAAGATAAATTTTCTGAGTTGTGTTATAAATTGCATAACTTGATGTTAAAAATAGATATGGGTATGATTACACTTCTGGAATGTTGTAAATTGAAGTAGGAATCTAATTCTATTGCTCTTGCATCAATTGGACAAATATAGAATATTTGACAAATATTTGTGTACTGCTGTGTTAAAACAGAAACTAAAATTAGGTTTATGTGGAGTGTGAATATTCTGTATGTTTTGGTGAATTATAAAATTTTGAGAAATATATATGCTATACCTAATACTTGTGAGAATATGTGTGAATTATTTGGTACTTTAATTTCAAGTTTTGGTTGGTAAGAAAAACCGGTTTTGGATGATTGAAAACTTGTTAAGGATGATCAATATATTGATTAATTAAAATAGTTGTAATTTGTAATATATTGATTACGCTAATTTTAATTTTGACTTTATGGGTCAACTTAAAACTATTTGACTAAGTGGTTAATCTTACTTGTGAAGTGTTGCAAGTGGTAGGAGTTAGACTTAGTCATAGGATTGGATGAAAATTGGCTAAGTACACATCTTTGGTTATTGTTAAATTGTGTTAAGGAACATCATGTAATTATTCAAATTCTAGAATATTGGCCAAAAGTCATCAACGGGCCGTCGGTCAACATTTTAGTCAAAGGTCAATATTTTGGTCAAATGTCAACATTTTGGTCAACGGTCAACAAAACTCAATTTTTAGTCTTCGGTCATCGAGACTTGGACTTTTTAGTCAACGGTCAACAACTTGGACTTTTTAGTCAAAAGTCAAACGAAAAGTCAAACTTTGGTCAAAGTCAACAAAAGTAAAACTTTGGTCAAAGTCAACAAAAAAGTTAAACTTTGGTCAAACTTTAAATAAACAAGGGAATTGTTTGGATACTAAGGGTTCTAGGAATCGCTTTGCAAATACATATAGTACCTGTATGATTTAGGCACTAGAACAACTTGACTTAAGAAGTTGACTTTCTATTTGAACCGCATTCGAGGTGAGTTTCACTGCCCCTCTTTTTACTTACTCCTTTTGTGGGGAAAGCATGCAACATACAAAACTGTTTTTGGATATTGTAGACTTTTAAATACCTCATGTGTACATTGTGAGTCGCCGGGTGTCTCATTTACTAGAAACACACTAGTCTTATATTAGACTCCGTGGGTGGCAAAAAACTAACTAGTCAGCCTCGGTCACAATGGAACACAAACTAATGTAACATGATTGCTAGCCTAATTAACTAGCGGTATTACTAATGCATACATTATCCGTACAATATCTATGATTTACTACTTACACAGTTTGGTTACTAAATGGTTTGTTTGACAAACTTGTTTTTAACTCAAACTGTGAATTCACCAACCGTCATGTTGACCCGTTTTAGCATGTCTTTCTCAGGTCACTGATAGTGCAAGGATTGGTGTTGCATTCATGATCACCAATAGACATTGCATCATAAGTTGGAATTTTATTTACTTAATAATGTTATGGCTTGCGCATGTTTTGGGCCCTTTAGACTATTTGGTTTTGCTTAGGGATGTTTCCCGTTATGTTACGCTTCCGCATATTAAAACACTAAGACATTAACTCTGAATGGTTTTCCCAAATATGGGACAATAAAGTTTATCTAAAATATTTAGACGTCGTTTGTCGTAACTAATGATTGAGATCCTGGTTTGTCACGCGCCTCGCAGTAAAACCCCGCATGTGGAAACTGAGGGTGTGACAGATTGGTATCAGAGACATTAGTTATAGTGAAGTAGGTTGCATTCTAGTTAGTGATAACTGAACTAAGTTGCATTCCTAACTATGATTGTACTTGTCAAGATAGTTACAACACACACATATTGTGTACTTATTCGTACACCCGCCTATGTTGCAGTATGTCATCATCCAACTCCGATCGTGCTCATGGAAAGGAACCCGTCACCGAAAGTGATGAACCACTGTCACCAACTCATCCTACATCGCCTTTGTTACTAGGGACGAAGAGGCACCGTACCGAATTGCCGGAAGGAGCAACACCTCTAGGTGAATCATCTCATGCTCACTTGCTTAGTAGCCATAAGACATGGGACTGGTACCCGACTTATGTTTCTAGTCATGTCTTGAAGGAGCATGTCCCACCTATGCCTAGTTTAACTAACCCTTTGTTACCCAATGATCCGACAACTGAACCTACACTTCCTGCACTTCCGTGTCATGAATTACAACTGATGGCTGCTATCGTGGCTTCGTCAGAGCGCCAACGTAGTCAATTGGAAGATAACAGATTAGGGATATATTATTTGAGGAGAGATTAAGATATGGCTAAGATCTGGATTTCAGAACTGACGGATATGAACAGGCAACTTGGGGAATACCATCCTGGGATGGTACGAGCTTTTCACAAGGTGAAAACTGAAGTTGCTGAACTGGTTGGTAGAGTGCAGCATTTGATAGGCCATCTGGGTCTGGCAGTTGATCGTATTAGAGAGTTGGAGGAGCAGCATGGACCTGAAGAGGTTCTTGAGGAGGAATCGGAGGAGGACCCTGAAGAAGGGCCAGCTGACAGTGCTGGGTCAAGGGTGAGTCACTGATGATGGAATGATTTTTTTTTATGCTTAGTTTTCATAAACCTAGATGGGGAGGGTTGTCCCCATCCAACTAATAATTTTTGGATTTTGGTATTTGAACTTAAGTACTTTGTAAACGGTTTTTACAAGTTATTTATTCAAGTATTATTGTCTGAATTTATTATGTTGTGGTTATATGATTGCATGCCATTTACTTTTTACTGGAATAATGGTTGGTATTAGAAGTATTAAGATTATTGTATTCAGTGAATATGAAGAATTATGTCTGGTCGGGGAGGATGCAGCGGAAGTGGAGGTGGAAACCTTAACTTGACTCCAGCCGAGTTGGCAGCGCTAATCAAAGAGCATGTTACGGCTGCAATAGTCGCCGCTCAGGCTCAAGGACAACCGCAGGGAGGTAAAAATCCCATACATATTTGTCAAGAATCAAACAAATGTACTACTTAAGTGATCATATCCACAAATATAGAAACTTAAGTGTACCTCTACTTTAATTCAGGTCAAGCCGGTTGTACTTTCAAAAACTTCATGGACTGTAAGCCGCATTCTTTTTCTGGTTTGGAAGGAGCAGTTGAGTTGCTACATTGGATAGAGAAAGCAGAGTCTGTGTTCTCTATGTGCAACTGCGCAAATGAGAGTAAAGTAAAGTTTGCTACTGGGACTCTCGAAAAAGCAGCTCTTACCTGGTGGAGTTCCCAGGTGCAAGTGATGGGACTTAATGCGGCCCACGCTTTGACTTGGGCTGAGTTTACTGAACTACTAAAGGAGGAGTATAGCCCAAGAGATGAAGTGCAGAAGCTAGAATAAGAATTTTGGATTCTTCGCAAGGATGGTTCAGAAGTTGAAACCTATACGAACCGATCGCATGAACTTGCAGTTTTATGCCCACAGATGGTGAATCCTGCCTACAAGAGGATTGAAAAGTATATTGATGGACTAGTACCACAAATCCAGGGAATGGTAACTTCGTCCAGGCTGACTTCGATTCAATAAGCTATTCGTTTAGCTCATAAACTAACAGAACAAGCTATCAAGCAAGGAGCATTACCACAAAAGAAAACGACTGCAGGATCAAGTGAAAACAAACGTAAGTGGGAAAACAACAACAACCATAGTTACGGGAACAAAGCACCATATTCCAACAACACTCAGCATCATCAGAACAAACGATTTGAACCTACCCGAAACAATCACTTTAACCCTAAGCAGAATCAAGGGGGTTATAAAGGTCGACATCCCAAATGTAACAAGTGCAATCTGCACCACGTTGGTTAGTGTGAAAAAGTAGCTTTCCAGCGTTGTGGAAAGCCGAGTCATGAAGCAAAAGTTTGTCGGGGAGAACTTAAGAATAAGCAACCACAAGCTCAAGAGAAATCAAAGAATTGTTACGAGTGTGGACAAGAAGGACATTTCAGGCCAGACTGTCCGAAGCTCAAGAATAAGAACAATGGTGTGAACAACAACAATGGTAAAGACAACAACGGTGGAAATGGAAACTCTGGTGGAGAAGGAAGAGGAAGAGCATTAGTGATGGGATCAGGTCGCGCTCTCTCTGATTCTTCTACTGTTAATGGTAAATTTATGTTGAATGGACGTCTTGCCCTAACCTTATTTGATACTGGGGCAGATAGAAGTTTTATTTCTACTAAGTTTTGCAATCCAATAGAACACAACTCATCAACTTTAGAGTCGAACTATTTAATTGAACTCGCCAACGGGAAAACTGTTGAGGCATCCCAGATTCTTAAGGAATATAAATTAGTATTGTCCACTCATACGTTCGACATTGACCTTATACCAATTGAACTTGGTAGTTTTCATGTGGCATTCGTATAGATTTGTTATTCGCGCATCAAGCCGCAGTTGGTTGTCATGAGAAGGTAGTTCGTATTCCAGTCGCTGATGGAGAAGTCCTAACTGTTCATGGAGAATAGGGTGGTACCGCCATGTGTGTTATCTCGATGATGAGGGCTCAAAAGTTGTTATGTAAGGGACACTTAGCGGTTTTGGCGATGGTGTCCGACACGAGGACGAAAGAGAAACGAATCGAGGATATTCCTATCGTCAGGGAGTTTCCTGAGGTATTTCTTGAAGACCTACATGGTCTTCCGCCTCACAGACAAGTCGAATTTCATATCGAATTAACCCCGGGAGCAACTCCTATTGCTCGAGCACCTTATCGACTCGCGCCTAATGAGTTGGAGGAATTGTCAAAACAATTGAAAGACTTGTTAGACAAGGGTTTTATTCATCCAAGTTCATCACCATGGGGAGCTCCGGTGTTATTCGTAAAGAAAAAGGATGGAACTTTCCGGATGTGTATCGACTATAGAGAGTTAACAAGGTTACGATCAAGAACCGATACCCTTTACCACGTATTGATGATCTGTTTAACCAGTTGCAAGGATCTTGTTATTATTCAAAAATCGATCTTAGATCGGGTTATCATCAACTCAGATTTCAGGAGGAGGACATATCAAAGACGGCATTTCGCACTCGTTATGGTCACTATGAGTTTGCCGTTATGCCATTTCGGTTAACGAACACACCCGCAGTATTCATGGATCTCAGGAATCGCGTTTGTAAACCGTATCTAGATAAGTTTGTCATTGTGTTTATTGACGATATCTTGATATACTCAAAGACTAAGGAGGATCATGAACGAAATTTACGGTTGATTTTGGAACTTCTGAGGAAGGAGCAACTTTTCAAAAATTTTTCAAAATGTGAATTTTGGATCCGAGAGCTTCAATTCTTAGGTCATGTGGTTAACGCGAAAGGTATTCATGTTGACCCAGCTAAGGTTGAGTACATTAAGGATTGGCCGACCCCAAGAACGCCGACCGAGATTCGCCAATTTCTTGGTTTGGCTGGTTATTATCGGAGGTTCATTGAAGGAATCTCAAAGATCGCACAACCATTCACTGCTCTAACCGAAAAAGGCATTTCATACAAGTGGGGAGAGGAGAAGGAAGCAGCATTAAACGCTTAAGCAAAAACTTTGTAGCGCACCGTTTCTGTCATTGCCAGATGGAGTCGATGATTTTGTTGTATATTGTGACTCTTCCATCCAAGGTCTTGGATGTGTACTTATGCAACGCGAGATAGTTATAGCGTATGCTTCTAGACAATTGAAAGTCCACAAGCGAAATTATACGACTCACGATTTGGAATTGGGAGCTGTTGTCTTCGCATTAAAGATTTGGAGACATTATCTTTATGGAACAAAGGGTACCATCTACACTGATCATAAGAGTCTTCAACATATATTCGAACAGAAAGAGCTCAATATGAGGCAAAGGAGATGGGTCGAACTTCTCAACGACTATGAATGTGCTATTAAGTATCATCCGTAAAAAGCTAATGTGGTAGCCGACTCTTTAATTCGTAAGGAAAACCTAAAGCCTCGAAGAGTTCGAGCATTACAGTTAACTATACATGCAGGATTGCCGGAAAGAATTCGAACGGCTCAGCTTGAAGCCTTAAAAGCAGAGAATTTTGATTTCGAAGCCTTGCGTGGGATAAATGGGAAGTCCGAAGTCGAATTCGATGGAATCCGGTATTACAACGCCGGATTTGGGTACCTCGTTAGGGGAATTTGCGTGAATTGGTCAGGGACGAGGCACACAAATCTCGGTATTTTATGCACCTAGGTTCATATAATATGTACCAGGACTTACGAGAACTCTACTGGTGGCCTGGTATGAAGGAAGAAATTGCTAACTATGTAGCAAAGTGCTTGACATGTGCTAAGGTAAAGGTTGAGTATAGGAAACCATCTGGTTTGCTTCAACAACCAGTAATCCCAATAGGTAAATGGGAGCAAATATCTATGGATTTCATAACCAAATTACCTAAGACTGCTAATGGATACGATACTATTTGGGTAATAGTGGATCGTCCGACAAAATAAGCACATTTTCTAACTATTCGCGAGACCGATAAGAGGGATAGATTAGCTCGGATTTATATTAAGGAAATTGCCGCTCGTCATGGAGTATCAATTTCGATTATATCCGACCGAGATGTTCGGTTTACTTCAAATTTTTGGCAGTCATTACAAAAGGCGTTGGGAACACGCCTAGATATGAGTACAGCTTACCATCCGCAGACAGATGGTCAGAGTGAAGGAATGATACAGACTTTGGAGGATATGCTTAGAGCTTGCGTCATCATTTTCTGTAAGAATTGGGAAACTCACTTACCGTTAGTTGAGTTCTCCTATAACAATTGTTACCACACGAGTATAAAAGCGGCACCTTTCGAAGCTCTGTATGGGCAAAAGTATCGATCTCCACTCTGTTGGGCAGGAGTCGGTGAAAGCCAGCTAACTGGACCTGAGATAGTCCAGGAAACGAATGAACGAATTGTGCAAATCAGAAATCGTATGGCAGCAGCCCGAGATCGCCAAAAGAGCTACGCTGATAAACGTAAGAAAACCTCTAGAATTTGAAGTTGGAGACAGAGTGCTTTTGAAAGTGTCACCTTGTAAAGGTGTTATTCGTTTTGGGAAACGTGGAAAAGTAAACTCGCGCTATGTAGGACCATTCGAAATTAGTAAACAAATTGGCCCTGTGGCATACAAATTGGGATTACCAGAACAACTCAGTGGAGTACACAACGTCTTCCATGTGTCGAACCTTAAGAAGTGTTTGGCAGACGAAACTCTCATAGTTCCTTTAGAGGAATTAGAGATTGATAAAAAGTTAGACTTCGTGGAGGAACCTGTTAAGATTATGGATAGGGAGGTAAAACCCGAAGACACAACAAAACCCCTATTGTTCGTGTTCGTTGGAACTTGAGACGTGGACCAGAGTTCACGTGGGAGCGCGAGGATCAGATGAAAGAAAAGTATCCTCACTTATTCTAAACCAATGATAAATCTTAGGTACGATCAAAATTTCGAGATGAAATTTATTTTAACAAGGGGATGATGTGACAATCTAAATTTATTTTTTCCTACCTTTCCTTTCCAGCCTTTGAGAGATATTTTACAATTTTCGGGATGAAAATTCTTTTAACAAGGAAATGATGTGACAAATACCAATTTTCAGGTTAACTCCGTTAACTAAACACAGTTAAATCTTGTTGACTATGTCTGTAAACTCAGTTAGTTCTGTTAACAATGTTAATGAACTCTTATACATGTAGTGTCATGTATGCACACATTTAAGTTAATGTGTCGTTGGTGACTTAAACAGGAATAAGTGGCTAATTATAACTAGGATAATAAACTTGTCATGCATGTTATAATAAACGTGGTATGTGGCATTTAAGTCAATATGTTATATTACTAGTTGTTACATGCTTATGTGACTTATAAGAAATCTAGGTGATTAAACAAGTTACATTATATGTCATGTTACATGTTGGTTGTTTAGTTAAACTATGAAACCTTAGATTATAATACATAGGAAATGTTTTATAAATTGTGTAGCATGTCACATATAGAATAATAAAAAATAACCTAAGGTATTATTCCATTAAATCAATAATAATGGTTTATTAATACTAAGAGGTTATAAACTATTGGATTCCCAAAACTTTTTCTTTTCCCTTTCCCTCTCTTGCCTTGGCCGTGAACCACACACACACACACACAATCATTTTGTTTTGAAAATACTCTCTTTCAAGTCCACTTCCATACACAAAAGGTTTGGTGATTATTGGGAAGCAAGGGGAGTAAACATTTGGATCAATCAAGTGAGTAGGTTATTATGTTTTATTTTATAGATATGAACCTTGTATCCAAATGATTTAATGTTTGATGAGTCAAAAGAGTTGTATGTCTTTTGGTTTAGAAGTTTGAATCTTTTAAAAGTATATTTGTTTTTCTTATGAAATTAAATGGATAGTAGGGAGACATGAAATTTGATTATATAAGAATGATCCTTGATGATTTAGAATCATAAGGATGTAAAAATCATGACTTTTGTGAATTATTGTTTGAATCTGCTTGTTGACAGATTCTATGTCGTAGATTGTATGTTGAATAACTTGATGATAAGTTTGTGTTTTCGGTTGATTGTTGACTCGATGAATAAGTACTTTGAATCTAGTTTTCAAAACTTCTAGAATCTTAATTTTTGGACTTTGTTTGACTAGTGTTTATTAATTTATAAAATCGGGTTGCAATCCTGACTGAAAGATAAATTTTCTGAGTTGTGTTATAAATTGCACAACTTGATGTTAAAAATAGATATGGGTATGATTACACTTCTGGAATGTTGTAAATTGAAGTAGGAATCTAATTCTATTGCTCTTGCATCAACTGGACAAATATAGAATATTTGACAAATATTTGTGTACTGCTGTGTTAAAACAGAAACTAAAATTAGGTTGATGTGGAGTGTAAATATTCTCTATGTTTTGGTGAATTATAAAATTTTGAGAAATATATATGCTATACCTAATACTTGTGAGAATATGTGTGAATTATTTGGTACTTTAATTTCAAGTTTTGGTTGGTAAGAAAAACCGGTTTTGGATGATTGAAAACTTGTTAAGGATGATCAATATATTGATTAGTTAAAATAGTTGTAATTTGTAATATATTGATTATGCTAATTTTAATTTTGACTTTATGGGTCAACTTAAAACTATTTGACTAAGTGGTTAATCTTACTTGTGAAGTGTTGCAAGTGGTAGGAGTTAGACTTAGTCATAGGATTGGATGAAAAGTTGCTAAGTACGCATTTCTTTCGTTATTGTTAAATTGTGTTAAGGAACATCATGTAATTATTCAAATTCTAGAATATTGGTCAAAAGTCATCAACGGGTCGTCGGTCAACATTTTAGTCAAATGTCAATATTTTGGTCAAAGGTCAACAGTTAACAAAACTCAATTTTTAGTCTTCGGTCATCAAGACTTGGACTTTTTAGTCAACGGTCAACAACTTGGACTTTTTGGTCAAAAGTCAAACGAAAAGTCAAACTTTGGTCAAAGTTAACAAAAGTCAAACTTTGGTCAAAGTCAACAAAAAAGTCAAACTTTGGTCAAACTTTAAATAAACAAGGGAATTGTTTGGATACTAAGGGGTCTAGGAATCGCTTTGCAAATACTTATAGTGCTTGTATGATTTAGGCACTAGAACAACTTGACTTAAGAAGTTGACTTTCTATTTGAACCACATTCGAGGTGAGTTTCACTACCCCACTTTTTACTTACTCCTTTTGTGGGGAAAGCATGTAACATACAAAACTGTTTTTGGATATTGTAGACTTTTTAATACCTCATGTGTACATTGTGAGTCGCCGGGTGTCTCATTTACTAGAAACACACTAGTCTTATATTAGACTCCGTGGGTGGCAACAAACTAAATAGTCAGCCTCAGTCACAATGGAACACACACTAATGTAACATGATTGCTAGCCTAATTAACTAGCGGTATTACTAATGCATACATTATCCGTACAATATCTATGCTTTGCTTCTTACACTGTTTACTTACTAATTAGTTTGTTTGACCAACTTGTTTTTAACTCAAACTGTGAACTCACCAACCGTCGTGTTGACCCGTTTTAGCATGTCTTTCTCTGGTCGCTGATAGTGGAAGGATAGGTGTTGCATTCATGATCACCAATAGACATTGCATCATAAGTTGGAATTTTATTTACTTAATAATGTTATGGCTTGCGCATGTTTTGGGCCCTTTAGACTATTTGGTTTTGCTTAGGGATGTTTCCCGTTATGTTACGCTTCCGCATATTAAAACATTAAGACATTATGTAGCTTCATATCTCTATCTTCATTCATGTGTCTAGTAATCCCAAAATCTCGTGTCACCAGTCTTCAAGCATGAACGCCTTCTCTAACACAAACAGAAACCACTCTCTAATATTTCTTGGCTTCATCTTTTCATGCAGGAATTGTCACACCCCGACTAGGTAGTTGCGGAAGCGTAATACGGGAATGTAACAAATAACACTGGTATCAACCACATTGTTTATAAAGAAATTCAACAGCTAAATTACATCATATTACATTGGTAGGTACTAAGTTTACAAACTTAGTGAAAAACACATAACCGGTTTACGAGCTTCTTATTCAGTATTATATTAGCATCTATTCACAGCTATTCAACTTTCCTTCTAACACCAAGCATGTAAGCAAATCATTCCACTTTTGCTTTACCTGAAAAGCATGTTAAAACGGGTCAACTACGTCTAGATGGTGAGTTTCAAGTTTCACGAGTATCAATGAAATCAGTAAACGAGTTCGTAAAGTTTACAGTGTGTATGTATATATGTATGTGTATGATGTATTATACTAAGCCACAAGTGAAACCGAAACGAGCTAAAACACATGGCCTCCACTGCCCATGCACTCCCGTTGGCATTTAACAGCCACTTTGCCCCAAGTATGTACTATGTCTAACACCACATAGCAGTATGTAAAAATATAATGACAATGTGCAACTGGGTTTACATATGTTCCGGCATACCCCTCCGGCTCTGTCAGTTGGGTTTGTCAAACCGATAGTACTATCCACACGTTACCGGCACGAAGTTAATCACTTGTGTTTGTGGGGACTTGTCAAGTGTTAGTACTTAGATAATCCACATCATCACACGTTTTCAAGTATATCAGTATATGTAAACATGCTTTTCACCCCAAAAGTTCGTAAAACAGTTTAGAAAGTGGGGGTCGTGAAACTCACCTTATCGTAGTTCGCACGGAAATTACGTATCAATAAGTCAGATGCCTCGTTTATAGCTTGATTCCTATAAATGGTATCGTATTGTTATTACTAGTACAGTGTTCAAGCTAAGTCGGGCTGTATAGATAATCTGGGTATAGCTGTTAGGCCCAGAACATGACCATAGTCTCAGATTGTGACGTTGTATACTATGAAATGTTTAAAACTGGATTTGGCTCAGTTTCACCGTTTCCCGAGCCTAGCCCAGTTGATCGTTTATACGTTTCGGGATTAGGTAAGATCACATAAACTTAGGTAAATATATTGACTGATAAAATGATTTGATTTATGAAAGAATTTTAAGGTTTCGGTGTCTGGTTTGATCGCAGGGTTCGTTTCCGTTTTCACACGGGTTTGATTATACAAAACGCGCACAATCCACCCGAATTGTTCGGAATTCTCGTAAAAAGTTCGTTTTTATCAATATCATTCAAAAATATGATATTTGACTACTTTTGACATTTTGACATACCAGTCAGTCAGTTAAACACAAAACTGCCGGTTTCGTTAAAACAATTATAATTTAAATCTTTGATTAATCATAACTAAATATGTACTTATATATAAATTATGTAAATTTTTGTAAAAATACATTAAGACATGGAGAATTTTATAAAAATATTTTCAGAAATTTTATGATTATTTATTTATTTATAAAAATTCCTTTAATAGGTTATAATCGTGTAATAAATGGCCCGTTTATATCAAACGACCTCCTAAAAATCCGATAGTTTTTACAAATGGCCTCAATGTTATTACATAGCCCCTGCAAAATCTCCAGAACCTAACTCTTTTGACAAAATGCCTTTTTGTGCGTTTTTCGGCTGTTGAAATTCGGTTAAACCATGATTGCACAAACCATACTTAGGCATTTCCAATGATTCCCAAACTTTACCAGTGATCTTACCATCACATATTAAACTCCAAAACCAAGTTTCATAATTTTTCAATATGTTTAGCTATTTTTCCCAAATAAACGCTCATAAACGGAAATAAATTCACCAAATATTCTCCGTTTATTGAAAAATTACCAAATTTGAACAGGGACTCATTTATATGATCCCTAATGTTCCTGCAAGTTTTCACAAGCTAACAACAAGCACGTCACAACCTAATACTAAACAGCCCCTAAACGAGTGTTACGGGTTTACCTTGTCGGTTTTCGATGAATTTTGCTAGCTTAAACGATTCCCCGGGTCTCGGGTTGCAAACTCAGTATATCTACATATCATATAACATCAAACCAAGCATAAATCATCCATGTAACAGCCTTGATAATTAGGGTTTCGGTTTTGGGTTCAAACCGAACTTTCAAACCGTAAAAACGTTGTATTCATGTTCTAATCCGTGTTTTTGACCAAAAAAGTATATGTTCCTGGTTTGTAAACATGTTTAACATCTAAACAAGGTTTTACTTGATTTTTAGTGTTTTTGGATGGTTAAACATGTTTAAAACTAATCAAGGATTAATTTTTCATGGTTAAACTATGTTAATCATGGTTAAAACTCAAAGAAAATCACTAATTACCTTAGGTTTTTGATGTAACTTTTGAAAGTTTCTGGATTTCTACCTTGCAGCTGCTTGGACTTCAAATTTTATGAGTTATAATGAATAATAAAGACTTAAGGTGTAAGTTATAAAAAAAAATGTGAAGTATGGTGGGCTGTTCCGATCGGAACCAAGGAATGGCCCTTAATGGGCTGTTTTGGTCCATTAATCTGGTTATACAAGCCCAAACATGAAAAGCCCACTTCAAATTTAGTTCGGGTTCGGTTTTTCGCAAGAAAATTAATTCGGGTGTGAGAAATAGCGCAAAAACGAGTGTTTTTCAGCTTATTTTTGTAAAATAAGAAAAACGTACTGACTCATTGTAAAATTCCAAAATATTTTCACGGATTGCTTAGAACATGTCATATAAGTGTTTTATAAATCTTTTTCGGCTTAACGGATGCTACAATGCTTGTTTTAATATTAACGATTGCGTTTAAGCTTATAGCGTATCGATAAACGAAACCTTTTTCGTTTAAATTGTTTTAAACGTACTGGAGCCTAAATATCAATATGTTAGCCTCTATAACATATATATAACTCGTATATGACCCCTCAGTATGTATACGGGTCATAATTAGTATCGGTCGGTTACTCGTTTAAGCACTACGAATTAACCGATTTATCGTTTACTTGTTACGTAATGAATATAGTGTACCTCGTTTTGTCATGAATGTCACATTCTCCCCCCGTTAAGAAATTTCGTCCTCGAAATTTAATGTGTCATAGGTTTTCTTTTTAGGGAACAGGTGTGGGTATTTCTTTCGGAATTCGTTCTTTCGTTCCCAAGTATATTCGGGTCCTTGTTTTGAATTCCACAGAACTTTTACTAATGAAATTTTGTTGTGTCGTAGCTGTTTGGTTTTCCCGTCTACAATTTCTACCGGTTCCTCTACGAAGTTGAGCTTTTCGTTGATCTGAACATCTTCCAGTGGTACTATTGTCGTTTCATCAGTCAAACACTTTTTCAGATTCGATACATGAAACACGTCATGAATAGTGCTCAGTTCTAAGGGTAGTTTTAATCGGTAACCTACGGGACCAATTTTTGCGACAATCTCAAAAGGTTCGATGTATCTCGGGGCTAGTTTACCATTCTTTCCAAATCTTATAACACCCTTCCATGGCGATACTTTTAAAAATACCTTATCACCTATTTCAAAAGATAACGGTTTTCTGCGAACATCGGCATAACTCTTTTGTCGGTCACGGGCAGCTTTCAATTTTTGTTTAACCTGGTGAATCTTATCAGTGGTTTCCTGAATTAAATCGGATCTTGAAATTTGAGTATCACCCACTTCTGTCCAACATAGTGGTGATCTACATTTTCGCCCGTATAGAGCTTCATAAGGTGCTGCTTGTATACTACTGTGATAACTATTATTGTAAGAGAATTCGATGAGCGGGAGGTGTTGATCCCAATTCCCTTTGAAGTCCAGTACACAAGCACGAAGTAAATCTTCTAAGGTTTGGATGGTTCGTTCGGATTGACCATCAGTTTGGGGATGGTAAGCCGTACTTAGGTCGATTCGGGTTCCCAGGGCTTCTTGTACTGCTTGCCAGAAATGTGAAGTAAAGTGACTGTCTCGATCAGAAATAATCGAAAGAGGTACTCCGTGTCGAGATACTATTTCATCGATGTAAATTTGAGAAAGTTTTTCGGTGGTGTAGTTGTTACGGATGGGAATAAAGTGTGCGGATTTGGTTAACCGGTCCACAGTTACCCAAATTGCGTTGTGTCCTCGAGAGGTTTTAGGAAGGTGTGTCACAAAGTCCATGGTAATTTGTTCCCATTTCCATTGTGGGATTTCGGGTTGTTGTAACATTCCCGAAGGTTTTTGATATTCCGCCTTTACCCTTGCACATGTTGCACATTTACTTACATACACGGCTATATCCTTTTTCATACCAGGCCACCAGTAAAATTCTTTAACATCCTTATACATCTTATCAGTACCTGGATGAATAGAATATTTGGATTTGTGAGCTTCATCAAGAATCAACTTTCGGAGTTTATGAAGTGTTGGAATCCAGACCCGGTTTTTGTAATAATATACTTCATCAATTTTCTTTTCAAAATTCCTTTCATTTCCATGTAGTTCTTCTTTTTCTAGCTGATCTGCCTTCAAGGCCTCATCTTGTGCAACGCGAACTTGTTCGGTTAGGCTACTTTGAACAATCATTCCGAGTGCTCGTACCCTTAATGGTCTGATTCTGTCTTTTCGGCTTAAAGCATCGGCTACTACGTTGGCCTTACCCGGATGGTATTTAATCTCACAATCATAATCATTTAACAGTTCTACCCATCTCCTTTGTCTCATGTTTAGCTCTTTCTGATCGAATATGTGTTGTAGGCTTTTGTGATCAGTATAGATGGTACATTTGGTGCCATACAAGTAATGTCTCCAAATCTTCAATGCAAAGATAACTGCTCCCAATTCCAAATCATGGGTCGTATAATTCTTTTCATGTACTTTTAATTGTCGGGAAGCATATGCTATTACTTTCTTTCTTTGCATCAGTACGCATCCTAAACCTTTACGAGATGCGTCACAATATACCACCAATTCATCAGTTCCATCTGGAAGGCTTAATATTGGAGCCTCACATAACTTCTGTTTTAACGTTTGGAAGGCCATTTCTTGTTCTTCTCCCCATTCATATGCTCGATCTTTTTGAGTTAGGAGGGTTAGAGGTTGTGCAATACTTGAAAAGTTTTCAATGAATCTTCTATAATACCCGGCTAGTCCTAAGAATTGACGAATTTCTCTTGGTGACTTAGGCACTTGCCAATTCTTAATGGCCTCAATTTTACTTGGGTCTACTTGGATCCCTTGATGGTTCACAATGTGTCCCAAAAACTGTACTTCTTGTAGCCAAAACTCACATTTGGACAACTTTGCGTATAACTTCTCTTGCCTCAATAATTTTAAGATTTCCCGCAAATGTTGTTCGTGTTCCTCCTTACTTCTCGAATATATCAAAATGTCATCAATAAACACTACCACAAACTTGTCAAGGTAAGGTTTGCAAACTCAGTTCATGAGGTCCATAAACACTGCAGGTGCATTTGTTAACCCAAACGGCATAACCAAAAATTCATAGTGACCATACCGAGTTCGGAAGGCTGTTTTTGGTACGTCTTCTTCCTGAATTCTTACTTGATAACCAGATCTAAGATCAATTTTTGAAAAATACTTCGCACCTTGGAGCTGATCAAACAAGTCATCAATTCGAGGTAAGGGGTATCTATTTTTTATAGTCACTTTATTCAATTCCCGATAATCAATACACATTCGAAAACTCCCATCCTTCTTCTTTACAAAAAACACTGGTGCTCCCCACGGTGAGTAACTAGGGCGAATAAAACCCCTGTCCAGTAATTCTTGTAACTGGTTGGACAGTTCTTGCATTTCAGAAGGTGCAAGTCGATAAGGTGCCTTAGCAATGGGTGCTGCTCCCGGTATCAAGTCAATACGGAATTCAACCTGTCGGGTCGGTGGTAAACCAGGCAACTCATCGGGGAATACATCTGAATACTCGTGTACCACTGGGATGTCTTCCATTCGTTTTTCCTCGGGTTCCTTAACTGTTACACTCGCCAAGTATAAAGTACAACCTTGGCGTAAATATCTCAATGCCTTAAGTTGAGATATGAGAGGCAGTACTGTACCAGATTTCTCACCTTGAACAATCATAGCTTCATCATTCGAAAGAGGTATTCTAACGGTCTTATCCTTACAGACAATTTCAGCTTTATACTTAGATAGCCAGTCCATACCGACTATAACATCGAAACATCCCAATTCCACTGGAAGTAAATCAATAAGGAATGGGTGGTCGTTTAGGATAAGGGAACAGTCTCGGACTATTCGGTTAACAAGTATAGACTTACCGTTAGCGAGTTCTATAGTATATGGTTTTGTTAGTTCACTAACCGGCATATTTTCTAAAGGTAAGAAATTAACAGATACGAAACTTCTATCGGCACCCGTATCAAACAAAACTGAAGCATACTGACCCGAAACTAAGAATGTACCTGTCACCACATTTGGATCATGACGCGCTTCACCCGGTCCTAATACAAACGCGCGTCCCCTAGCGGCGTTGGAGGTTGATGCTTGTGCTTGGTTCTGCCTTCTCACTCTACCCGGGTTCAAATTGGGGCAGTATCTCCGAAAGTGTTCCGTACTGCCACATTCATAGCAGGCACGGAGGTTCGTGGTAGGTGGGGTTTGTTGGTTGAGTTGTGGGCGGGTTGGTTGAGGTCGAGGTAGTTGAGTTGATTGCGGTGGACGGTTAACAGTGTTGGTGGGGGTTCTACAGTTGGGGGCATAGTGTCCCGTTCTTCCACACTTTTAACAAATAATCGGTTTGCAATCACCCACATGATGGAAGTTACATCTTCTGCACTTCGGTAACGTCCCTTTATAGGTCTCTTGTATTACATTAGAACTGGTCATGGCATAACTTCGGGTATTCGGACGAGCCCGCTTGTTTTGGGGGTTTCCTTGCATTCTTGTCCCATAATCAGTTCGTTTTAAACTTGTTGTTTCACCTGGCATCCTTATCACTCCACTTCTCATCAGATCAAAAGTAACGACACCCGTTTGAGATACAGCACTTTCTAATGTCGGGTGGGCAACTGAATTCAATATACTTCTCACAGCAGGGGTCAGTCCCCAGATATAACGTTCAATTCGCTTCGCTTCCGGTGTAACTAACCATGGAACTAAGCGGGACAGTTCGTTAAAATGATTCGTGTATCCCACATGGTCCGCTCCTTTCATTTCCAGATTCCATAACTCGTGTTCCAACCTCTGAATCTCACTTTTAGGACAAAAATGCTATAGCATGAGGGTTTTTAATTCAGTCCATGACATACGATTAATAGCATCTTGTCCCCTTATTTGGACTACCGTGTTCCCCCACATCAGCGCTTGGTCTAGAAACATACTGGTAGCAAATTTGACCACGCGGTTCGGTGGACACTCACTGATATTAATTACTGATTCGGTCTTTTCTATCCATTTGACCAGCCCGCTAGGTCCTTCAATACCCTTAAAATCAATCGGTTTACATGATGTAAATTGTTTGTATGAGTACTCCTGACGCGGGGGTTCTCGGTTATTATTATTATTATTATCGGTATTGGTCCGAGTATTATCACTATTAGTTGTGTTAACAACCGGTACAGGGTTCGGGATATTATCAGGGTGCACAACAGGTTCTGGGTTCCCAGTGACATTCATAGTTGGGAGAGTGTTATAATAATTTATGACATTATCAGTATTCACCGGGGTAGTAACACCCGGGGCTACATTAGTGTCCGGCGGAGGTGTATTAACAGTGGCCGTGGTGGTGCTCGTAGGTTGATTAACAGTATTGTTAGCACGTATGCCTGCAGTGACTTGTGTTACAATTGTTGGTATCACTGCTTGTAGTTGACGAGCAATCATTGCGGCCACTTCCGCCTCAGACAAAGGGTTTGCTTTCTTCGGGGCCATTATATAAATTAATCAATTATATAATAATCAATATCGTTTCACTATGATCAACACAACTTTACAATATTACAATTTCACAACACATAACTATGCCAAAGAAAACACGTTTATATTAATTATAATCATTACTGTACATATGCATCCAAAATTAGCGCATAGGCTTAACCTGGTATAGGCCAGCGCTTGTATATGCGTATCAAAATTTGTCACTAAGTGACATGTAGACTTAACCCGATAAGGGCCAGTGCTTGAAATAGTACTAAACCACAAATAACTCCCAAGTCAGCCCAACACGCTGTAACAAAATGCTGCCTGGGATATCAAAAGACTATATACATAAGACTAGACTACTATGTCCTATCCATTCTTTGTAACATGAAGCCACAACCAAACAACAGCAGCCACTAGGGCCGCATTAACCGCTAAGCATACCCCCAGTAGTATCATTGCTCGATCCTGACGCCCGTGGTTGTGGGCACTGGATCTTTGCACAATTCTGATTTCTTGCTGCATGTACCTAATGTGATCTTGCATATCATGTCTATGCTGGTTTAGGTTATTTATAGAATGTGATTGTTCTAAAAGCTGATCAGTCGCTAAACCAAACCATGCTGAATCAGAATGACGAGGTGGCTCGGGTACCGGGGCGGGTAAACCCCAAGTAGGAATAGGTATCTCAGTGACCTAGACACGTGATGTTTCTCCCCTATGGTATGTAGATCGAGGTGGGGAAGAGGTGTGCTCAGGTGGACGCACTGAAATGCGAGCGGTCTGACGGTTTCTAATAGTGGGTGGGGGTACTGGTGTATGCTGTACAGGTGGAGTAGGGGATCTGGGTGCTCTAACAGGTGAATGATAAGCACTAGTAGCTCCCTGTCCTGCAACATTCCTAGGGGATTCCCTAGGGGGGTAGGTGTCACAACGGTAACCCGATAAGTCGGGTTGATCTGAGGGTACCTCGTGAGGAATTACCGCATCAGCACCTTCTTCCATTTCCTCTGATTCCTCCCCAGATTCCTCTTCCGGATCCTCCTCCTCCTCCTCAGGCCTTGTTGGTAGGGTATTAGGTAAACGATCAGTAGATCTTGACATATTCCTGCACAATGGTTAGTAATAAGAATAATATCCTTCTATATTAATCATAGTAAAATACATGCAGGTATTTATACACATAAGCACAAATAATCGTTTATATACACTAATATTTATTTATTATTATATTTTATGCACATATGTTGCTGTTTTTACCTATTCGATTGTTTATCGACTTCTTCTCGAATTTCCTCGTACAAACAAGACTGTTATTACGTTCCGGACCATAATAACCCACTTGTCCATTTGCGTTCATCACGAGAATCATTCGTGTATATTATTTAATATTATTTTATTCCCAGAGTTAATCGAGCCTACGGTTATCTTAGGATATCCTAAGGGACATCCTAATTCTTTATAACCAATGGCTCTGATACCAACATCTGTCACACCCCGACTAGGTAGTTGCGGAAGCGTAATACGGGAATGTAACAGATAACACTGGTATCAACCACATTGTTTATAAAGAAATTCAACAGCTAAATTACATCATATTACATTGGTAGGTACTAAGTTTACAAACTAGGTGAAAAACACATAACCGGTTTACGAGCTTCTTATTCAGTATTATATTAGCATCTATTCACAGCTATTCAACTTTCCTTCTAACACCAAGCATGTAAGCAAATCATTCCACTTTTGCTTTACCTGAAAAGCATGTTAAAACGGGTCAACTACGTCTAGTTGGTGAGTTTCAAGTTTCACGAGTATCAATGAAATCAGTACACGAGTTCGTAAAGTTTACAGTGTGTATGTATATATGTATGTGTATGATGTATTATACTAAGCCACAAGTGAAACCGAAACGAGCTAAAACACATGGCCTCCACTGCCCATGCACTCCCGTTGGCATTTAACAGCCACTTTGCCCCAAGTATGTACTATGTCTAACACCACATAGCAGTATGTAAAAATATAATGACAATGTGCAACTGGGTTTACATATGTTCCGGCATACCCCTCCGGCTCTGTCAGTTGGGTTTGTCAAACCGATAGTACTATCCACACGTTACCGGCACAAAGTTAATCACTTGTGTTTGTGGGGACTTGTCAAGTGTTAGTACTTAGATAATCCACATCATCACACGTTTTCAAGTATATCAGTATATGTAAACATGCTTTTCACCCCAAAAGTTCGTAAAACAGTTTCGAAAGTGGGGGTCGTGAAACTCACCTTATCGTAGTTCGCACGGAAATTACGTATCAATAAGTCAGATGCCTCGTTTATAGCCTGATTCCTATAAACGGTATCGTATTGTTATTACTAGTACAGTGTTCAAGCTAAGTCGGGCTGTATAGATAATCTGGGTATAGCTGTTAGGCCCAGAACATGACCATAGTCTTAGATTGTGACGTTGTATACTATGAAATGTTTAAAACTGGATTTGGCTCAGTTTCACCGTTTCCCGAACCTAGCCCAGTTGATCGTTTATACGTTTCGGGATTAGGTAAGATCACATAAACTTAGGTAAATATATTGACTGATAAAATGATTTGATTTATGAAAGAATTTTAAGGTTTCGGTGTCTGGTTTGATCGCAGGGTTCGTTTCCGTTTTCACACGGGTTTGATTATACAAAACGCGCACAATCCACCCGAATTGTCCGGAATTCTCGTAAAAAGTTTGTTTTTATCAATATCATTCAAAAATATGATATTTGACTACTTTTGACATTTTGACATACCAGTCAGTCCGTTAAACACAAAACTGCCGGTTTCGTTAAAACAATTATAATTTAAATCTTTGATTAATCATAACTAAATATGTACTTATATATAAATTATGTAAATTTTTGTAAAAATACATTAAGACATGGAGAATTTTATAAAAATATTTTCAGAAATTTTATGATTATTTATTTATTTATAAAAATTCATTTAATAGGTTATAATCGTGTAATAAATGGCCCGTTTATATCAAACGACCTCCGAAAAATCTGATAGTTTTTACAAATGGCCTCAATGTTATTACATAGCCCCTGCAAAATCTCCAGAACCTAACTCTTTTGACAAAATGCCTTTTTGTGCGTTTTTCGGCTGTTGAAATTCGGTTAAACCATGATTGCACAAACCATACTTAGGCATTCTCCAATGATTCCCAAACTTTATGAGTTATAATGAATAATAAAGACTTAAGGAGTAAGTTATAAAAAAAATGTGAAGTATGGTGGGCTGTTCCGATCGGAACCAAGGAATGGCCCTTAATGGGCTGTTTTGGGCCATTAATCTGGTTATACAAGCCCAAACATGAAAAGCCCACTTCAAATTTAGTTCGGGTTCGGTTTTTCGCAAGAAAATTAATTCGGGTGTGAGAAATAGCGCAAAAACGAGTGTTTTTCAGCTTATTTTTGTAAAATAAGAAAAACGTACTGACTCGTTGTAAAATTCCAAAATATTTTCACGGATTGCTTAGAACATGTCATATAAGTGTTTTATAAATCTTTTTCGGCTTAACGGATGCTACAATGCTTGTTTTGATATTAACGATTGCGTTTAAGCTTATAGCGTATCGATAAACGAAACCTTTTTCGTTTAAAGAGTTTTAAACGTACTGGGGCCTAAATATCAATATGTTAGCCTCTATAACATATATATAACTCGTATATGACCCCTCAGTATGTATACGGGTCATAATTAGTATCGGTCGGTTACTCGTTTAAGCACTACGAATTAACCGATTTATCGTTTACTTGTTACGTAATGAATATAGTGTACCTCGTTTTGTCATGAATGTCACAGGAATATAGAATATCTTTTTCTCGTTTAGCACCTGCATGTCAGCTTGAGACAGATTCACCAAGTGCATCGGATCATACACTCTCAGGATTTCATGTTCATCTTCATCTTCCATAACCGCTTCAGCTGTTTGGCTATCAATATACCACCACTTTAGATTCTTTAAGACATCCTTGGGCATTGGTTTCATCTGCACTTCTTTCAAACACCAAATCGGCTTATACTTCATTACCATCTAAGGTTTGCCATCAGCTCGCATTCCTCTTTCCTTATCTTCAACAAGCTTTCCTTTCTGCGGCCTTTACAACTCAAACTTTTTCTCTTTTATACTTTCTTTCCACACAATCTTTCCAATAATCATGGCCATATTATCATCACTTCTATTAATCAACCCCAACTTAGCCAAATCCTTCAACTCACACTCAGGCAAGGTGTTCAAAGATCTCAACAACCTTTTAAAGTACTGAATCCCATCAAAACGTTTAATCACAAATAGCCTCAACTGCTCATCATATAACCAGCATATAATACCCTTTTTCGATTCAGCATACCCTTTGATATTGTAACTCTTTTTAAACATGGTAGGAGCCGCTGGCTTCTTTGTCTTTACAAACCACTGAGCGTAGCCTTCTTTCCATCTCGGCTGCTCTTCCCATTCAGACTCATCACTTTTCATATCTTGACCCACATTTGCCTTATCAACTTCTGGAATATCATGTTCTACATTGTCCTCCACAATCTCTCCCTCTTCAATCTCACTATCAATCACAATCTCAACTCTTATCTTCTCAATCTCATCAACCGGTAACACATCTTCATCACCCACAGTATCATCCAACATCTCCTCCTCATCTACAACCACAACATCGTCACCACCTGAACCACCTGTTGTACCAGTTGACTCCCCCTGAGATGTGGAAGTCCCAAGAGTTTGGTCAGTTCTTGGCAACTCACCACCTGCACCTTTCGATGCATTGGGATCATCGTCTCTGTCATGACTTTTCTTTGTCCTCAACTCATCGCCCTTGCAGCTCGTCTCCCCCTGAGATGCTAAGAACTGTTTTAAAGCATCAAAAAGTTTACCGTGCTCAACCAGGAGGGACGATTGGATCTGATTTTCGGCAATAAGTCGTTGAATAGCTTGAGTCTGGATAAGATTGATTCTTGATTGTTCAGCCACCACCCTTTCAAGAGCCGCTATCCTTTCAGAATCAGATAAGGTAGCATCAAAATCAAATCGCATATGAGAAACGTCTTGCGCATACGGTGGAGGTATTCCCAAACTAGCTGGAATATCCGAAGCAGGCTGAAAAGTAACCGCGGGTGGTATTGTCACAGATAACCCCGCAGTAGCCACTAATGTTGACTCAACAAATCTTGCAACGACCTCTGATGGAGTAAGAATAGGAGGTGGCAAAGAAACTATCTCAGGAGCCGAAAATTGAACCGTGGTAGGTAGAGTGCCAAATGATGATGATGTATTTATCACGGGAGCACTTGAGATGATCGGTCCTGTCACATTCATCGATGCAGGAACTATGGTCATACCAGATAACGCGGGTAGAGAGAAACGAACCACCCTTGAGCTTTCACCAGCTCCCGATCCCTCACCAGTTCGGACTCTTTTCGATCGACGTATCAACCGATCTAACTCCTCCTCAAAGTCAGATTCACTGTCATCCGAATCTTTCTTTCTTTTTCCATGACTTCTTTCTTGGGTGACCAGAATCTGTCGTGCTTCAGCAACATCATCAGCCGAGGAGTCAGAATCGGTTCTCTCAGAATCAGCTATAGACGTAGCTACCATCGACACATTTACACTAGAAAGCTCTGCTACTGAGACCTGAATCTCTGCAGCAGGATCAACTCGCTCCATATCAAAGAACCCTTGGCCACCAAAAGCAGCCTCAAGATCTACCTGTTCCTCCGGTGCCACAACAGGAGCAGCAGGCAATGCTTGTTGTAACACAGGTGGTGGTTGGGGAACATCAGCCTGTTGCAGTGTCGGGTCCCGAAATTCGTCTCCACGAGGAGCAACATACGCAGGGTTTATCAAATAACCAAATAGAGGAGTATGTCGTGGACGAAGCTTTGGTTTACTACGAGCACTCGACGACCTGTATTGCGCGAATATCCTCTTGCTTACACTCTCTACATATCGAATGGGACGGCGTTGAGGTAGCGTAGGAGCTACATGATTCAAGATCATCTGTAAGAATCTGGGATACATCAAAAACCTTTCACGAGCGACCGCGCGTCTCTGACGATCTATCTCATAAAACACCATCTGACTGAAGCTGTAGGGCTTGTTGTAAGTCAGTACTGTCATAGCTGATTGCATCGTTGCACCCATACCGTCAGTACTAGTTTACGACCCGACATGCACACAATCATCACGTGCATCAGAAAACGCCATTGATCCAATTAAAATCCCTTTCTCCTCTGTGTGTCACCCAATGGACCCGAATAGCCCATTCGTAAAAATGCACCATCTCTGAATGCAGTAGAGAAGTCTGTAGGATCATCTCTAGTTTCAGTCCCGAACTGCAAGGCGACCCTTATCTGATCAGATGAGAACTGCACCACCTGATTGTTCACTGTGGCGCGCATAACCGGAGGCTCAACTCTACAGTCATACTCTACCGTTTGCCAGAAATCTTCAATGTTCGGTAGAGAGATGGGTAGAGTTGTAGTAATAGCGTGGAAAATACGTCAGCGAACAAGGAAGGAGATGATCTCGCGATAATCATCTACACCACTAGCATCCGGATCCAACGTGATGTACATATTGTGACCTGGAAAGAATTGACGGTTGTTATCACCACCTTCGTCACCACCAGCACCACCAGCTCCTGCTACAGCAGCCATATCTGCACAACAAACGGTCTAAGTTAGAACATCGACAAAGAAGATCATAACTTCGCCTATTACCATGAGCGAAGTTAAGATAACTTCTACAATGCAAGCGAAGTGGCATATGGCGAAGTTGAGTACAACTTCGCCTTATCCTTAACTTCGCCTGATAACACATTAGAATTTTAAATAATATAAAGCAGCAGGCGAAGTTAAGTATAAGGCGAAGTTGAGGATAACTCCGCCTAACCCTAACTTCGCCCCTGAACAACTTCGCCCCTGATTAATTAATCATTTAACAGGCAGGCGAAGTTATGCCTTGGGCGAAGTTGAGAACAACTTCGCCTAAAGCTAACTTCGCCTGAATATGAAACGGCATATCAACACAGGTCAGATCAAGGTTTGTTTCGTGTTTTTGTGATTGAAATCATGTAAAGATGTTAATAGGGAGATCTAGACCATCAAATGAGTTACGAACACTTAGAAACAGATTGATTGTTGGGTGTTTAAAGGGTTGCATGACCGAAGTCACAAATCGGACTAAAACGACATTTGATTAACACCATTGACAAGAATTACATGTCAAACCGAGCCTACACACCTTTAACACGGATTGAAATCAACTAATAACAAGGTTGATTCGTGTATTAAGTTCGCCGAGGTTTAGGATATAAAGTATAAGTTCGCCGGGTTTGTAAAACTATGTAAAGTGTTTGACCAAGTTGACCTTTATATATGTTTGAAACACCACAGGCGAAGTTAAGGTTAACTTCACTTACCCTTAACTTCGCCCCTTAACAACTTCGCTTACTATTGAACTTCGCTTAGTATTAAACTTACAAAACTGGCCCTTATAAATTTTAACAAAATGCAACTGTCTTTTGAAGACTTCCGTTAAAGATTTAAACGTTACGATCAAAGAACTAAGTAACCAAGTTTTACACCATAGAATATGCAATGAAAATTTCAGTAAGTAAATAAAACGGGATCAAATTTCAGTCTTGACGGTGACCAGCATGTTTTAGAAAAGATCCGAACAGGAATCATACTAATTAAATGGCTGTCACAAAGATCCATGTTCAGCGGTATTATGACATTAAGAAACAGGTTGTAAGCAAGTATACAACTTAGTATGGTTTTCATCGCTTCTGTGATACGGATTAGGTACATTTAAGATCACATGAGAGATTGTGATGCCTCCTATCTATTCTCAAAGCGTATCTGGCTTTCCCCAAGTCACCCCGAGTTGACCTCGACCCGTAGTGTCTGATTAAACAGTAAGTACATATCGATCTTTAGAGTCTTCTTCCCGTTCTCTTTCTTGCCTCTTGATTGATATTTGAAACAACATAAGCTTTATAAGATTTATTTTTATTATTATTATTATTATTTTTTTGTAATAATAGTAGCTAACATTAATACAGCTTCAAATAATAGACGACTGCAAGTCCCGAATCTGGATCACTGCAGGTACTTGACACACTTTCTTCTCGGGAATCAGAACACTCACGGGCTCGTGTATGACTGGGTAATCACTTTTCTGCCTATCATTCGGAAAGATGTATATGGAGACATGCACAACTTCTAAATGATTCTCCACTTTAAATCGAGAAGATTTAGTTAGTATCACTTTTACTTTTACGCACCATTCAAAGCTACCATAACATACAATGGCTGTTCTAGAGTCTTTTGGGCTTAATAACTTCACCAGATAGGCACACAGAAATAGTATTTCTATCACTTTCCAAGGTTGGATCAATTTTCTTTGAAACATTGTATTGAAACTTCCTATGAAGTTATAGACTTGAAAAATTATATCATCTCCCTTTCAAAGAATTTTAAATTCTATCGCCCCGATCAAGTCAAAGTCTTCAGTTAAACGGCTATCCTGAAGATCCAATGGATCAGCTGGACCGTCCACATATGAGTATGTGTCCTTCTAACTAAGTATGAACGACTATTTTTCAACGAAAGAATAAAAACCCATCATAAACCGCCCCGGTTACTTTCAGTCATCTGGTTAATAGCTATCCTCATAATCTACTGGTAGAAGTGAGGACCAAACATATCCGAAGATATGTCCTTCAAACTGAAGCAACCGACATAATTTTAAGCGATATTGACGTTTTTTTTTTTTTTTTACAATTAAAAACGAAAAACACGGTTACACGGGATTGATCATCCCATTAAGTTCAACAAGATTTTGAAAACGAGTTCGGTCAAACGCTTTAGTAAAAAGATCGAAGAAATTATCCAACGAATCTACCTTTTCTAGCACAATTAATTTCTTCTCAGCACAATCCCGTATAAAATGATGACGAATGTCAATGTGTTTAGTTTTGCTGTGTTTGACGGGATTGTTAGTTACTGAGATAGCAGCAGTGTTATCAATGCAAATAGGAGTTTGAGTGAAATTCAGACCGTAATCGTGCAATTGCTGTTGTATCCAAAGAACCTGGGAGTAGCAGTTCGATGCTGCCATGTACTCTGCTTCGCAGGTGGAAATGGCTACAGAGGTCTGCTTCTTGCACTGCCACGGCACCAATCTACCCCCCAGAAACTGACATCCACCGGTTGTTGACTTCCTGTTCTGATTGCAACCTCCATAGTCAGAATCTGTGTAAGCGACCAAATTTAGTTCTCCCCCTTTCGTGTACCACAATCCCAACTTAGGCTTGCTTTTGAGATACCGCAATATTCTCTTCATTCCCTTCATGTGAGATTCCTTCGGGCTAGCCTGAAAACGAGCACAAAGACAAACTGCAAACATAATATCAGGTCTAGATGCAGTTAAATACATTAAAGAACCTATGAGTGCTCGATATTTGGTGGGGTCCACGTCTTCATCACTGTCAAAATCTGCACCCAGTTTGTGATTGACGCAAACTGGAGTATAAAAAGAAGTGTTGTCTTCCATCTTGAAGCGTTTGAGTACGTCATGGACATATTTTGTTTGATGAATGAACATCCCATCTTTCTTCTGATCAACCTGCAATCCCGAAAATAAAGTTAATTCGCCCATGGTGCTCATTTCAAACCACTTTTTCATCACTGCTTCAAAATCCTGACACATGGCGACTTTGGATGCAGCAAAAATGATGTCGTCCACTTAGACTTGCACTAGTAGAAAATCTCCTCCTTTTCTCTTGACGAACAACGTGCTATCGATCTTTCCTCTTTCGAACTCATTCTCAAGTTTGGCTTTCTACCATGCATAAGTTCATAACAAGTTTTATTCAATCTTTTAACAGTTAAAACACGATTAAGGATATAACAGGCTGTGGCAACAGCTTCATGTGGTAGTTCTTGAACTCTGTCCCATTATCACTCCTGATGTACTTAACCTTTCTCCCAACAATGTTTTCAACCTTGGTAATCAAGTTAATCACCAACTGAACCGTCTCATCTTTTGCCTTCAGAAAGTATACCCAAGAGTATCGAGAGTAATCATCGGTTACTACCAAGCAGTATGACGTTCCACCTAGACTTTTTACATTCACGGGACCAAAGAGATCCATGTGAAGTAGATCTAGGGTACTGACAATTGAGTTAACCTTCTTGGAGTGATGAGGTTTATTGTGTTGCTTTCCCTTCTTGCACGATAAGCATTGATCTTCAAAGTTAAAGTTCTTCAAGGGAACTCCTTGCACTAGCCCATTTTTGACAATGTAATTCATTTTACGAAGATGTATATGTCCAATTCTTCGGTGCCATAACTCGGAATCGGACTCAGTCGCCTTCGACAGAAGACATTACTCTTCTGATGTCATCGCAGTTGACCTCATATCCATTACATACGTGTTCTTTTCTCTTGGAGCTTTCATCACCACCCATGCCTCTGGAATGTTGAACCCCTGATAAAGAAAAATTGCCTAATTTTTTGTAAAATGCCCTGTTTAATCTTTGTCACAAATCTGAGATACACTCAACAGGTTATGCTTTAATTCTTCAACAAAATTCGCCTTTTCTAACTTCATTTTTCCATTTGTCACCGTTCCAATACCAGTGATTCTACCCCCACTCTCTCCAGCGAAACTTACCCTACCTCCTTGAACAGGTTTCCATTCATGTAACAAATTCTTTTTACCAGTCATATGCCGGGAACAGCCGCTGTCTACAACCCACAGATTGTTTACTGCCTTGTTCAACTGTTCCTGCACAGTTAAAGAAAAAGATTAAAATCTGGGGACCCAAGACCTACTGGTCTTGGGTCGATTAAATCTGTTAAACAGCATCCCGTACTTTGGTTGCCCAAAGTCAGTTTGAGGATGATTTCTGTGAGTTCTGAAAGGAAACCTTCTTGAGAATTGACTATGAGGCCATCCAAACCTTAGTGAATTAACTGAATTATAATTGTAAGATTGGTTGTAAATTGGGAAAAACTGAGATCGATTTCTTTGAAATCTTGGATTTGTCCAATGTCTGAAGTTTGGTGGGTTCGCATTCTTACCAGTATAATAATTACCATACTTTTTATACTCAGTCTTCGGAGGCCTCATTCCTCTATATTTTCTCTTGTTTAGAGGGCAATCAGCAATAAGGTGTCCTACTTGATTGCATCTAAAACAACTCTTGTGTTCAACTTTCGTCTCAACAGTTGTTTCAGATGTTGAGGTTACATTACTACCCGTTTGTCTCACATACGGTGGGACGAACGGGTTTAGGGAAGAACTCTTTTCATCAGGCTTATATTCCTCCCCTCGTTTTAATAATGTTACCTCTTCCTTTATCTCACCCGATTCGGATGACTTGTCCGAATTTGATGAGACAGAACTAGGAACAGAAATCTTAACATTTGGAATTGGCTTACTTATTTCTCTTTTACTAACTTCAGGTTCTTTAGTCGAAATTTTGACTGGAACTGTCTGATTAATCTTTACATCAGTAGATTTCTTATTACTAGGATTATAAGTATAGTTGTGGTTATACGATGGTGGAACTTCAGAAAATCCAATTCCCCCTTTGTTAACTGGGGAACGTTGAACACTTACAATGTGATCAAGCATTGCTGAGGAATTTCTAAATTGTTCAATTTTTCTATTTAGTTCCACCACTTTTACCTGGTAATCAGCAATCTGTTTATCTCTTTCAGCAATTAGTTTGGTTTTCTCTTCTAACACTTCATAACTAAGATCAATTACTTGTATTTTATCAGCTAGACTGGCTTTAAGACTTCTGATATCCTTTTCACTAGCTTTTATTTTTACCGAGTAACTGTTTTCTCTAGTTTTAGTATAGTGATGATCTTCTTTTAACGTTTTAAATTGTGCGTCCAAACTAACAAACTGATCAGTTATTGTTTTCAATTGTTCAGACAGATTTTCGCATTGCATGCAATGAATTTGAGAACTTACCTCAAAGAGCTGATTGTTAACTTCTGCCATATAGGCTTGATTTTCTCCCGTCTCCCTCTCACTTCCTTCAGTCTCTATGTTTACCAAATTGGCCTGTTCGAACACTTTCTCAACTTGCAGGTTCCAGTTGTATCCACCATTCTGTCTAGATACCATAGCCTTGTTCTCACTACCTCCCGCATTCTGTTGTGCAGCTCTGTTCTGACTACGTTCGACTCTCTCATTGGTACATTCCTTGGCAAAGTGACCATTTTGTTGATAGTTGTAACATCTAACTTTAGATTTGTCAAACCCTGGTCTTTCTCCAACGAACTTTCTACCTGTTTTCTTCATGAATCTCTTAACCCTTCTTACAATCATAGCCATCTGGAACTGAATAACAGAAAAGTGAAGCTAGAAAAGGTAGAGTTTGTCAAAGGATCCGATGATAGGAGTAGTAAAAAATTCAATGTTTTTCAACCTATCTCAATAGACTTTGTAAAACCCATCACCCATTAGAAAACCACTGGTGTAGATCCTCCAAGACCTAGTGAAAGATACAAGAGAGGAAATTCTGGGAATGAACACAAGGGAAAGGTGTGCTACAGAATTTGTGATGTTTATGGTCATCACAAAAATTCATTCCAGGAAAGAATCATACCAGAACCTTTCATTGTTACTGAAACTACACTCTATGGTCAAGACTTTGGTCTATATAAGAATAGATAGGAAGCGTATTTAAAGAAAGGTATGCAAGTTGATTATGGAACTTGTAGAGAAATTAAAAAAAATTAGTGATGTGTTTGAAAAGATAGAAAAGATGCTTGTTAAGAAGATGGACAACATATATTCAATCAAGACTCAAAGTTCTGAAAGGTCCGATTACTCGGCATAATCAGTGTCCTTTGATAAGAAAAGACAATTTAGGAATAGAACTTTCAAAAGGAAAAAAAGGAAAAGTTCATACTAGTGATGAAAAGTTCATTCTGAAACATGGTTATGAACTAAGTGGGTTCCTTTGGAAGCCAAAGGATGAGTCTCCAAAACTGATTATCAAAGAGGAGACATTAATTGAAGAATGCACTAGCATAATTCCTTACCATGGAAATTTGTTTGAAGCTAGTTATGAGACTGATGAATCTTGTGAACTGGTTTATGAAGATCCAAAACCAAAAGCAACTACTACTATTGTTTATGATTATTTTCAAGCTAGCATGGCTTGTTATTCATCACTCAACTAATTCACTTTGTTTTCAACTGTGTAGGTTTAATCCACATAATTCAATGATGTAAGCTATATTGATAGTGATAGTCCAGGCGCATGATTTGTGATAAGAGATCACTGGATAAATTTGAAGAGAAATTTGAAGGCCCATTTTCTTTTGGGAGTGATGAAAATGGTGCGGAAATCCTGGGCAAAGGTATTCTCACAAATGGAAAATTTTCATTTGACAATGTATTCTATCTTGAAGGACTACCGTTTAATCTTTTGAGCATATCTCAAATGTGTGATAAGGGTTTTAAGGTTGGTTTTGATGAATCACATTGTTTCATCTTGAAACAAGAGTTTGTGATACCACCTGAAACGATTATGATGATGGCACCAAGAAATGGCAATCTGTATGAATTGAAGATGAAATATGCTCTTTCTAAAGGTAGAACTTGTTTTTTTTTTTTCTAAAGCTTCTGAAAATGAAATCAGGCAATGGCATGGAAATTAAGTCATTTAAATTTGAAGAATATGAACAAACTTGTGAAAGGTGAGAATGTTATTGGTTTGCCATCAAGGGAGTTCAAGTTTGAAGACGACTGTTTATCATGTCAAAAGGGAAAACAACATAAATCATCTCACAAATCAAAAATGATAAATTCCATTAATCAAGTGCTTGAAATTCTTCACATGGATCTCTTTGGTGATCAAATATTATTTCTCAACATTCACATGGGTGTATTTCCTAAGTTCAAAGGATGAGGCTGTAGAATTGATTAAAAGTTGTGTGACTAGAATTGGGAATCAGTTGGATGCTAGGGTCAAGGTCATGAGAAGTGACAATGGGCCTGAGTTCAAAAATGGGGTTATGATTGAATTTTGTCTTGCAAAAGGAATATTTCAGCAATTCAGTGCCCTAAGAACTCCTTAACATAATGGCGTTACAGAAAAAAAGAAATAGAACACTAATTGAGGCTACAAGGACCATGTTAGCATATGCTTATCTACCTGTGTCATTTTGGGTAGAAGCTATCAACACTGCATGCTAGGTTCAGAACAAGGTCCTTCTCAACAAGACACAAAACAAAACTCCTTATGAGATTTTGTATAAAAGAAAGCCCTACATTACGTTTCTCAAGCCATTTGGATGCAAATGTTCTTTGTTAAACACCAAACACTACTTGAACAATTTCCAAGCAAAGTCTATAGACAGTTTCTTTGTTGGATATTCATCACACTTAAAGGCATATAGAATTTATGTGAAAGACCATTTGAGTGTGATTAAATCATCTGATATTATCATTAATGAGAATCAGTTTAATACTGTTGATGAAGCTGGTTGAGAAAGACCGTTGGTTGTTTAGTTTGGAGAAGTTAATAAAATCCTTCAAAATCAATCCTAAAGACATTGATGAATATTCTTGTAGAACAAGTTTTCTTTAGCAACCAACGAAAAAAAGATTAGCTTAGACAAGTTAGGTCTAAGGTTGCTAATGAAGATACTGAGTTCTTATTTGAAAGGAAGATTACTGAAAATGATGAATTAAGGACAATGAGCAATGATGAGCCTCAAGAACAAGAACACAATGAAATATCTGATGATCAGACTATTAATCAACGAGGCTAGACTCAAAATGACACACAGTCAATGTTTGAAAATTTGTTTCAAAATCTAAAATTTTCAAATGCTAGTGTTTCAACATCTAATCAGAATATGGAAGAAGCTTATCTGAATGATATTGCACAAGATTTGAATATTGAAGAACCTGATCAGAATGATTCAAACTTAGATCCAAATTCAACGTCATCTCAAATCGTACAAACTTCGTCAGTTCAAAGAAATCATTCGATTGAAAATATGATCGGTGACTTGCATGAAAGAGTGACTAGATGTGCTTTTAAAACTGCAAACATTTACTTATATTCATGTTTTTTTTATCCCAAATAGAACCGAAGAACATTGTTCAAGCACTAAAGGTCAATAGTTGGGTATAAGCTATGCAGGAGGATTTAGCAAAGTTCAGAAAACTGCAAGTTTAGGAACAAGTTGATAAGCCAAGAGGAATTTATGAAATTGGCACCAAATGGGTTTTCAAAAACAAAAGGGATGAGAGAGGGAATGTAATGAAAAACAAGGCAAAATAGTTACTCTTGGATGCTTGGAAGAAGAAGGAATTGATTTTGAGGAAGTATTTGCTTATGTAGTAAGGTTGGAGGTCAAAAGGATCTTTTTAGCATATACCGAATCAAAGAATTTAAGAGTGTTTCAATTGGATGTTAAATCTGCTTTCTTGAATGGAAAAATTGAAGAGGAGGTGTATGTCACTCAACCTCTAGGTGTTGAGCATCCTGAGTATACAAATAGAGTATACAAACTTAACAAGGCTCTATATGGATTACATCAAACTCTACAAGCTTGGTATGAAGAGTTTTCAAATCATCTACTTGCTAATGGATTTCAAAGGGGAGCCATTGACAAGATCTCATTCTACAAGAAAAGAGGAATAGATTTACTCCTACTTCAAGTGTATGTTGATGATATCATTTTTGGTTCTAGAAATGAGACTATGTGTATAGAGTTTGAATAAGTCGTGAATCAAAATAAAACATGAGTTCTATGGGAGAGATGAATTTCTTCCTTGGATTGCAAGTTCAACAGAAAATGGATGGAATATTCATTGATCAATCCAATTATGTACAATACATCTTAACCAAGTTCAAATGCCATAATTTGAAGACTGCTTCTAATGGACACACATGAATAGATGGTAGCTGATGAAAAAGGGGAGTTTGTAGATCAACATGAATAAAGAGCCAATATTGGATCACTAATGTATCTAACAGCTTCTAGACCATATATAATTTTTGTAAGGCTCAGTTACCGGTGCCCTACTTTAGACGTCGGATTTACTCATAAACGCAGTTCTAAATATAAGAGTTAATTAAAACTTTCACGGAATAACATAAACATCAACAGTCATTACAAATATTCATAGCTTGTCTTTAAAACATAGCTTAAAACATGTCCTTTAGTTCAACACTAACAAGTAAATCTTCAGATGCCAGCTTCTTTATTCATCCGCCATGTGTCTCCCTTCAAGCCAGCTGCCTCATCCTACTCACCCGCGTGCATACTAAAAGTCAGCTACGCTGAGTGAGTTCTAGTTAATCACATAATTTACTTTTCATACACATATACGTGCCCGAAGGTCCGCATTACATACATAACCTGTAGTTCGTTCATCCATACACAGGCTTTCATTTTTTCATACTTTCTTTCTTTAACATACACAATACACACGTAACTAACCTTACATTATAAAGAGCATTTCGCCCCACATACCTCGGATATTATTAGGGTCTAGTACCCTTCATCCTCGGATATTATTAGGTTCCGGTCACCCTCCGTCCTACGATATTATTAGGGTCCGGTCACCCTCCATCCTCCGATATTATTAGGGTCCAGTCACCATCCATCCTCGGATATTATTAGGGTCCTGTCACCCTCTATCCTCAGATATTATTAGGGTCCGGTCTCCCTTTGTTTCGTACTACTATAACATACCTGCCATTTAGGTACTTTCCTTGACAATACGTGCAATCTCCAAAGAGCGTTCACGTGCCAGCAACATATCAAACTTACATCATACTTAACCATTCATACCTCATCTATACATCATATGTTCGTACATACAACATTCATACATCCGATATATCAATCATATCATTAACTACCACCTGACGGTCCATGCAATATCCGAAGATCGTTCATGCACCGTCAAGCAATCATCATACATAATTCATACAGGGCATACACTTACCACTTAAGGTAAGTGTATTAACTATCACATCGAGTGTGCACACAGCCCCGAAAACATAACAAGGAAGTGGGGCTAGAAACTCACCTGAAGTCGGTTACGTTCACCTTTTATGGTAATCCATTTCTTGAGCTGTGCACGACTAACTGTATAACAATTTCACGTATCAATTAACTATCACTACCCATATCGTCTTCCTAGTTCAATTATTACCCACAACGAACGGGGGTCCGGGGGCAGCGCCCCTGGCAGCGGGGTTCTAGGGGCGGCAGCCCCTAGCGGGGTCCAAGGGGCAGAGCCGCTGGCTGGGGTTAAGCTGTCTTAACACATTCTCCATTAGGATTTTAAGTTATTATTTTAACTCTTCTGTATTCGCAAGCGGTCATAAATGTAAACAAACTTAACTTAAGAGAACTTAACCAGTTAGCGAACTTAATCCATTAGCGAACATAACCAGTTAGCGAACTTATCCAGTTAGCGAACTTAACCAGTTAGCGAACATAACCAGTTAGCGAACTTGGCTGGCGAACTTGCTTGCAAACGAAGTTGGCTTGTAGGCGAAGTTGTTCAAAAGCCGCCGCTGTTCGGCCATATTTCCCAAAAATCATCTTCGTTTCAACGAGGAATCCTTGGATATGATGTTAACCAAACCCGTGATCATTCCCATGGTCTTTTTTGGGTAAAAATTGGCCCGAAAAAACGTAAAGTTTGGACCTTTAAGCGTAAAAACGTTGTCACACCCTCAAAATCCACTAACGGAGTTTTACCGTCAGAGGGTGTGAACTAACAGGATCGGAATCATTAGTTATAATCAAACCATAAAAACGTTTAAATAAAAATAAGTGCGGAAGTGTAAAAACCAAAAGATAAAAGTTGCGTCACGCAGGACGACTTAAAACCCCATAACAACAGTTTAAATTCAGTTTGCATAAACAAAAGCGTTTTCAAGCAATGCATGATCCTATACCGCGCGCCCGCCTCGGCTACCTGAGAATAACATACTAAAAGTGTCAACACGAGGTTGGTGAGTTCACAAGTTTATATAAATAAAGCGTTTAGCGTTTTGCGTTAAGCGTTTTGCGTTCAGCGTTTTGCGTTACCAGATAGTGTTAAATCAATTATATATCGATAGGTAGCTAGCCTATACAACAAGTATTACTAAGTGTTCGACACCGAAGCTGACTGTTTATCAAGTGCCTTGCCACCAGGTCATCCAGACCATGGTATGTGTTTGCCAAAATTACACCCGCTCGACCTCCAGTCGAGTTTAGCGTTCGGTGGGGTTTGTCAAATATTAACCGGTTCGATGTGTAGGACTTCAATTGTTTCGTTTGCCACTTAGCCTTTACAAGTGATATATAATTTACTAACAAAATCTTAAAAGCGTTTTCGGAGTATGTTATCTCCTCCAAGTGAAAAGCGTTAAAAACAGTTTAAAGGGGTAAGTGAAACTCACTGTTTGCGAAGAATTCCCAAAAATAAGTCACCAAGTGATGCGCGTCACAGAAAACTCTCTCTAGCGTTCTAAAACAACAAAGAGATTTTCTAAGTGTCGGAACTATTATCGAGTCTCTAGACTCGGCACATAACACCTATGCACAAATTACGTTTCGTGTTTCGTTTGTGAATCGTGTGTGACTTAACAAGTACATTTGTGATACGATACATGTGTGAATAATTATTTATGTGTCATGTATTAATAATGTACATCACTACCAACTATTCCCCGCAGGGGCAATTTGGTCAAAACACCACAACTATTTAGCAAGTATTCCCCGCAGGGGCAATTTGGTCAAAACATAACAATTAACTAGCAATTATCATGTTTCATGCATTTTCACAAAATTCAGCAGCTAGTTTCACCGAGACAGAAATTCTACTTGAAAGATTGTACTATTCCACCGATCATAGCATATCAATTAATTTACCAAAAATCATCACAAAAGCATACATGAATTAGATTTCCAGAACATATTTTATTATATTTTTATTCCACATAGATTTCTCACAATGATCAAAACATTACAGCAACCTCATAACAGTCAAATTCATGCGCAACAGAATGTTATTTGAAATTCCCGTTAAATGAAAAATCCAACAATTGCAAGACCAATTGGGTTAGGTTAATAACTCAACATGTTAACTTCCAGAGGTGGAACCAACCCATTTGGTCTCATAGTTCATGAGATATAATATTTATAAAACAACCTAACAGCCGGTCTCACAACTCAGATTTACACAACGTTTTTGTAAAATAATAAAAGTTAACTTTTACACGTTCAAAAATTGCGAATTTATATTCTTTAGAAACTAGACTCAACCTAGTTTACTTTAGTATCAATAATCTCAACCAATTTTCACATTTACACCCCGTTACAGTCAATTGAACATCAACAACATAATCTGTCCAGAAACTGTTTGCATCCAAACTCAACATATTAACCATCTATAGACCACAATTCATTCATATGACATTCTAGACACCATAATCACTATCCATGCACATCAATTACACATTACATCCACGATTAGGGTTTTACTTGAACTCAAAATCAAGAAACAAACGATTAACATGCAACAACATCAATACTAGTTATCAATTCAACAATCAATACATCTTTCAATCAAAACAAGACATATGAACACAACATATATGAAAATCGGACCTAGTGTTTATAGTTAACCCATTAAAAATTGAAATTAAGTATAAAGGATGCATAGGATAGTTGTTTATACCTTCCTAGCACCTTAATCTTCCATTGAAAAGCTTGAAAATTGATTGTATGTATGTGTGTGAGTGGTGGCAGCCGAGAGCAAGGGGGAGGGGGGTCCGATCGGGGTAGAGGGAGAGGAGAGAAAGAGAGGCTAGGGTTTGGTTAATATTATTTATAATAATCATGTTACATCTAGGTCCTTCCACTTTCAAATGTTACTTTTCTAGCTTAATTAACTAGTTCTAGCACATTGAGATAACGTTTATAATAATGTTATCACATAACACATAAGTCTAACACATAATTATCACATAATTATTGTTTTGACGTTTTTCGTTTATTCACCAATTGTTTGCGTCAACTCGTTTGCGTTTCGGTGTAATTCCCGAAAGACTACACATGTAGGAATTGTCAAACGTCATTTAAACCCTAGTTTAAATGTAATAAGGTATGCGTTATAGATTCAATGATCTTTAAGTTTGAATTGACGGAGTTGAGTTAACGGAGATAACCTGAAATTGACGATTGTCACAAACGTTCTACGGTTTATCTAAAACGAGCCGTTTATGTTCACGAGTTCATTAGTTTCATTTTAACATCAAGTTTACAACTTTACGCTTCGTTTATACCCGATCTATTCTCGTTCTAAGTTTCAAGACTAAACGTTTATAAAAACGTAAACTTTAGGATCAAAACATACCCTTTTGTTTTCGTTTGGTCTAGGTTAGCTTGTTTATGTATTCTAAATCTTGTATATGACCCGTATAGCCAAGATCTATTAAACGCCAACCTTTGCTTGATCTCGTTTTCCCTCTTTCTCTCTCTCGGCCGCAATGTAGTGTAGAGGTGTGTGTTTTTGAGTGTGTGTAGGAAATTATGGAAAGATGGAATGAGGATTAGGGTTTTAGGTTGGTTTAAGATGTATTTATATCCCTTAAAGTCCATGGAGCTTAAGTCCCGTTACCCTTTAATCCATCTTAATTAGTCCAAGTCCATGATCTTTATTATATCAATCAATCAATCAATCATACCCAGTAAAAACCCACCGACAGCAGAGCTATAGGTAGGGTCTGGGGAGGGTGGGATGTAGGCACACCGTACCTCTATCCAAAGGAATAAAGAGGTGGCTTCCAGAGAGACCCTCGGCTCTAAGAACATGTGTATGAAGCAAAAAAAGGAAATCAAAGTTTAACAGTTATATAAAAAACTACTACTAATTATAATAATATTAATAAAAAGGTCACAGTTTAACCGCAATATGAAAGCTAATAATAATAATAATAATAAAATATGTAAGGGAAATACCATTATGGTATGTGACCTAAATAAGTTAAGTCTAAGCCCTAAGGTATTCAATTCTCTCTAAAAATCCTTAACTTTAATTCTACTTCTCCACGAATTCCTATCCTCAACCATGTCCTCGGAGAGGTTTAGGTCTATCAAATCATGCCTAATCCTCTCATCCTAAGTCAATTTCGGTCGTCCTCTACCCCTCCTCCCCTCTATAGTAATGTTTTCTACGGATCTAACAGGATTCGTCGTCTGTCTTCTCTTTACATGTCCAAACCATCTCAATCTCCACTCTCTTATCTTGTCTGCTATGTTCGCCACCCCTAATCTCTCGCGAAGCAGAACGTTTCTTATTCTGTCTAGCCTTGTGTGCCTACACATCCAACGTAGCATTCTCATTTCTGCTACCTCCATCTTCCGCACTTGTGCCTTCTTGATGGCCCAACAATCTGTTCCATATAGCATTGCAGGTCTAACTGCCACCCTATAGAATTTTCCCTTCAGATTAGTCGGGAAACTCTTGTCGCATAATATACCTGTGGCTGATTTCCATCTACACCATCCTACCTGAACTCGGTGGGTCACATCACTGTCTAATTCCCCATCGCTCTGTACAAATGATCCTAAATACTTGAACTTCGTTACCTACGGGACCACCTGCCCTTCAATTGTGATGTGTGCGTCTTCACTGTCGTTTATCTCACCAAAATCACAGTGTAGGTACTCCGTCTTAGATCGGCTAATATTTAAACCTTTTGTCTCTAAGGTTGTTCGCCACTCCTCAAGCCTCATGTTTAGATCTTGTTTTTTCTCAGCAAGTAACACAATATCGTCTGCGAACATCATGCACCACGGGAGAGTCCCTGAATCGACTTTGACAACTCATCCAAGACTACTGCAAAAAGAAACGGGCTCAACGCTGACCCCTGGTGAAGACCTACCTCTACAGGAAAGAAATCAGTATCCCCCACTGGCGCACGGACACTTGTTTCACTCCTGGTATACATATCCATAATTATCTCTATGTATTTCCTGGGCACTCTTCTACCCTCCAAGCACTCCCAGAGCACCTGTCGTGGCACACTGTCGTAGGCCTTTTCTAGGTCAATAAACACCATATGTAGATCACGCTTCTTCTCCCTATACTTTTCCTAACGCTAATTAATTATTTATGACCGATAACTAACGCGACTTTATTTTATTAAATATGAAGATTTTAGGATGTTACAATTTTTGATGTGTGTATTTGTGCAAGATATTAAGCCAATCCCAAAGTTTCACACATGATGGCTGTCAAAAGGATATTCGGATACTTGAAGGGAAAGTCAGACTTAGGAATTTGTTATCCAAAGAACAACTCCTTTGATCTTCTTGCCTACACTGGCAATGACTATAATGGATGCAACATGAGTAGGAAACAGGATAGTTTCATGACAATGCAAAAAAGCAAACTACTGTGTCAATTTCAACTGCTGAAGATGAATCGTTTGGTATAATCGGGTGATTTATCGGTTAATTATAACACATAAAATGAATTTTATAAATAAATAAATAAGGGTAAAATTTCTGGAATTATTTTTATAAAATTCTACAAATTTTAATTTGTTTGTACAAAAATTCTCATAATTTATATATAATTATATAAATAGTTATAATAATTTAAAGATTTAAATTGTATATATTTTGACAAAACCGGCATCATTATGTTTAAAGAACTGACTGGTATGTCAAAACGTCAAAAGTGGTCAAATATCATAATTTTAATTGAATTTGATAAAAAAGAACTTTTTACGAAATTTCCGAACAATTTGGATGGATTGTACGCGTTTTGTACAATCAAACCCGTATGAAAACGTCAACGAACCCTATGACCAATCCATGTACTAAAACCTTAAATTTCTTTTATAAATCGAATCATTTTAAAAAAACAGTATGTTTACTTAGGTTTGTGTGATCCTAGATATTTTCGAAACTGAGCCAGTACTGATTTTAAACATTTCATATCATCCAACTTCGCAATCTAAGACTACTGACATGTCCTGAAGGTAATAGCCATACCCAGACTAGATATACAACCCGATTTCCTTTAATTACTGTACTAGTGTTAACAATATTATAACGATTATTGGATACGAGCTATAATCAAGGTGTAATACGTATTGCACGTATGACTATTCGATACTACTACAAGGTGAGTTTCATGACCCCATTTTTTTAAACAGTTTTACGAACATTTGGGGTAGAAAGCATGTTTATGTATGCCTATTTATTCGGAAATGTTGTATGATGTGAATTATCTAAGTACTAACACTCGAAAGTCCCCCCATACAAGTTATTAACTTTGAGCCCATGGCATGTGAATAGTACTATTAGTTTGACAAACCCAATTGACAGGGCCGGTGGGGTATGCCGGAACATGTTTTACAATTGCACATGACCATACGAACCTTTTGTAACATGCTATTTAGTGTTAGACATAGTACCTTTGGGGAAATTCGTAGTGGAAACGCGTCACATGTGGCTTAGTATAATTACATCAAATACATATTTACATACCCGCATACTGAACACCATGATTACGTATACTGATCCCGTACAAACTTTTGAAACTCACCAACTCTTTTTAGTTGACCCGTTTTTACATGTTTTTCAGGTGAGCCGAAGTTGGAATAATCGGCTAGTGCTAAGAATGAGACTTACACGGTGTAGATAGACGCACATATACTAATAAAGAATAAATGGCCAAGTCAATCAATTATGTGTATTTCACATAGTACGAAAACTTAGTACAAAACATTGTTGCATGATGCAAATTAGTGTGTTAATATTCTTTATAACGATGTGGTTGATACCAGAGGTGTTTGTTACATTCCCATATTACGCTTCAGCAATTACCTAGTCGGGGGGTGACAGAAGTTGGTATCAGAGTCATTGGTTATAAAGAATTAGGATGTCCCTTAGGATACCCTAATATAACCGTAGGTTTGGTTAGCTCTTGGAATAAATAATATTTAACAATACATACAAATGATTCTCGGGATGAACTCGAATGGGCAAGTGGGTTATTATGGTCCGGAACGTAATAACATACTTTCTTGTTCGAGGGAGTTCGGGAAGAAGTAGTTGAACATTAAAATAATAGCAGCATATGTGCTAATGTGTATGAATACATGTATGTATTTTATTGTGATTTATATTATTGAAAAATTTTATTCTTATTACTAACCCTTGTGCAGAAATATGTCAAGAGCCGCCGAACATTTATCTCTTGAGGTACCAGTGCTACATGAAGAAAAAGAAGATCCAGAAGAGGATCCTAAGGAGGAAGAGATTGGTGAAAGATTAGGGGATGTCGTAGTCCCACATGAGATACCGATAGACTAGCCTGACTTATTGAGATATCGCTTCGATAGTTACCCCCTATGGTATCACCTTGGCTAGAGTCTTGAGCTACTAGTGCATATCATTCCCCCAAGTAGAGCTCCTAGATCCCCTACTCCACTTGTGCACCATACAAAGTACCCCCACCCACTCAGAGCTAGACTGCCCGCATGAGCATGCGTCTACTTGAACACATCTCTCCCCCACTTCGATCAACATATCATAGGGGAGAAGCTTCACGTGTACAGGTTACCAAGATACACATTCCCACCTGGGGTCTACCTGAACCAGTACATGGGCCACCCTCTCTATCCAATTCAGCATGGTTGGGATTATTGACTGATCAGATATTATAACAATCACACTCAATAAACAAGCTTAGCCAACACTGACATGAGATGCAGGTCCACATGTGGCATATACAGCGAGGAGTGAGGGACGACAAAGGTCGAATTATTACTATTGTTGGTGTATGGATCGGGTGATCACATTGTTGGGAGTTTGTATAGAAGTCATTACGGCCTTACAGGTTGTTATTGTGTGGTTGATATATCATGTACGTAAGAATAGTTAGAACAAAGTAGTATTGTTTGGTTTTACATAGTCTTTTGACATCCCATATAATATTTTGTAGCATCATGTTAGGCTGACTTGGGAACTGCTTACAGTTTAATGTTATTACAAGCACCGACCCTTATCAGGTTAGGTCTATTGTCCCTTAGTGACAATTATTGATACGCATATACAAGCGCTGGCTTATACCAGGTTAGGCCTATGCACTAATTTTTGGATGCATATGTACAGTAACGGTTGTGAGTAACGCAAATATGTTCTTTGGCATAGTTGTATGTTTATGATTATGATTATACCAGTAACGTACTTCTTATAGTGGTAATGGTATTAATTATTATATATTTGATTATTATTATAGAATGGGCCCGAAGAAAGCTAACCTTATATTCGAGGCGGAAATGGCCAAAATGATTGTGTACGTGCAAATACAACTATTGTAGCACAAGTCACTGCTAGTATACGTGCAAATACAACTATTAACCAACCATCGAGCACCACTACGACCACTGATAATATTGCTCCGCATGGATACTAATGTAGCCCCGAGCTTAACTACCCCGCTGGCTAGTTATACTGTTATTAACAATAATAATACTCGCTCGACTGTTATTGTTACTTGGAACCCCGAACCTGTTTTGAACACCAATAATGTCACGAACGCAACTCCCGCACTGAATATCAATACGACTACAAATGCTAATGCTCAACCAAATACAGCTAATAGTCGTACCAATAAAGAACCCCAGCGTCCGGAATATTCTTTTTAACAATTCACATCGTGTAAATGATGTGTTGCAAAACACATAGAGTTTTATTCCGATTATGTGTCGTTTTGTGCGTAAACTGTTAACAAATATAACTTTTTCTTGCATGAAATTAAATGTTTGTGTATGTGATAGGTTCCATGTTGAAGAGCAAGAAAACGAGTCAAATGGAAAAAGAATCAGCTAAAACGGAGCTCGGATGAAGCCGGTACGCAAAAACGAAGATAAACGAGCTGAAAGTCGAAAAACGTCAGAAAATGTCATTCAAGAAGCATGTGGTAGATTCCAAAATGTCCCAAGGCTACCAAGAATGTTCAAGAATCAGCTACCACGTCTATTTTGTCTTCTAGTGGGCCTAGTGGGCTTATTTTAACCTATTTTATATTAGGAAGGAGGTGTTTAAACATATATATAAACCCTAAAATCCTATGAACAAAATTATTCAAGTTTCCAGCCATCCCACACCTGCTCTAGAGGAGAAACCAATGAGGACAAGCTTACGGTTACATCTTTTATCCTTCAGTTGTCGGTTTTGACTATTTTAACGTTTGTGAGTTCGTTTTTGGTTTTTAAGCATTCAAACCTTTTGTAATCAGATTTATATGAACACGTTTATCATTTAAATCTATTTCATCTATTGTTCATTGATTATGATTGGCTAAACGTGTTAGTTTACCTAGGTTAGATAAATATTGTTAGGTTTTAATGAGTTTTATGGATTGTTGATCATCATGACTTGAATTGTTAATGAAAAGTTTGGTTTAACATTGAATTAGGTTGTGTTTAGTGGCTGTGAATTTATTAGTTATACTCATATACCTCTTGCTTTGATTAATTGAATAAGTTTTGATTGATTGTTGCTTGTTAGAACTCCTTACTTTGTGTTTAGGGTTTGTTTGTGGGGTGATCAACCGTAGGGTTTAAGTGAGTGTACTAATTGAATATAATCAGCGGGTGAACACCTTCTTAGAGACCGAGAGGTGATAGGAAGTAAGGTTGTCTCATAGCTTTTACTTGTTAGGATTAGGACCGCGCTAGAGCGGGTTCGGTTCTTGTCGGGTTTGGGTTTTTGAGCGATTAGTTGATCTAATTTAAGTTAAAATAAATTGTTCCTCTATACTTGGTTGCATAGTATTCGTCTCCATTAGGGTAGTGTGTCGGTGAGTCCGAGAGGAGAGTCGACATTAGAACACTTTAACATTTCGTTTCTCGGTTTGTTCTTAAAATCAACTAAGTGTAAGTTAGAGTGTCGGACCGGTGCGGGACACGGTTTCCCAACGATTCACGGGGCAACGTGTTAGAGTGCGGAATCCTCTAACACGGCGATTCGGTGGTGATCAACAACGCACGGTTACGATTCCTAAGACGGTTTGACACCTAGGGACGGAGGAAAAGACCGACACGACGAAGATTGGCAGAGAGGTTTTTCGGCAGCAGCTGGTTCGTGACTGTGTGTAATGTGTGCTATATATCGTGAAATTTCCTAAGTTTCGTTTATATATCGAATACTGATTCGATCGAATGAGTATCTCATTCGATCGAATGAGTCCTGGTTCGATCGAATCAGTCACTGATTCGATCGAATCAGTTTCTTTTGACATTTTCAGTCCGTTAACTTGGTTTCACGATCGTTATTTTCATATCGAACCATCCTGATAGAACTGGGGACATATACATGACATTTCATGTCCTAACAAACTCCCCCTTGGAGCCAGTTCTATTTACTTATAATCAATCGAGTTCTCTTGCTCGATCGTAACTCCCCCTTGGAGTTATCTCACTCTCTCTTTTCTCAAAGCTAGTGGTGCGCACGTTGCATCCACGAACTCCTTTCTTCATGAAGTTCTCTCAAGATCAAATGGTTCAGTCAGTCAGACTTACCATAGGTTCCGCATATCCTGAGAAGCTATCAATTGGAATTTTAGATAAACATTTAAGCACAATCTATCCCAATGTTCCAAAACAAATTACATTCAACTCAAGAACAATTACAATCAGAAGATTAAACCTTGAATTACAACAAGAAACAAAATAAACATGACAATTAAGCTTCAGTTTCTTGTGCATACTTCTTCTGTTGCTCTTTCCAGTTTGATCCTGCATGTATGTCATAGGCAAAGCAAATCCTAATGACATTTCTATACGTTAATGCTTGCTCTCTGTCTTCGGGGGCATAAAGAATCTCTGTCTTGTATAGCGTATAGACATCCTCCCGTGACAAGTTTGTGAGCCACATAGGATCAAATATGCGAATTGTGCTCCAATTTCCATTGTCGTTGAGCACGATAACTGCTTCATGCAGTCTTCCATCATAGTACCAATGCCTGAATGCTTTGTAGAAGTCCTGCTTCATCTTTTTTAGAGGAATCTTCTTCATCGTGAGTGGTGGCATGTACTTCAAGATAACCTTTGGCCTGTTGGTGATCGGATCGATCTCCTTTTTACTTGTATATCTCTTTGGCCTCTGTGGAGTGATCATCTTCCATTTTGAGTTGTATTCCTTTCGCAATACACTCTGATAGTACGTGGCAAATGGGGATGAACTGGCGTAAAGCATATCAAGATAGTTCAGACGGTTTAGATCATAAGTAGGAAGAGTCTTCAAGTCAGTGATACGTTGAAAGTACTCAACCCCTTTTTCTCTCTTGATAGCAATGCAATTAAGATCCTTCAGACACGCCCAAGCAATAATCTCTCCTGAAGTTCTACGACCCTTCATCTTATAAGACGTTGTGTGAGGAATGGTCGGCTTTGCTTGTCGTCTGGACCTTATCTTCTCAAGAATAGCGTTGAAAGCTTTCTTGCATTCTTCTGTTTTCTCAACGAATTCGGCTTGATCTGCTTCAGAAGGCTGTTTCATTGTGTTTGACCTTTCGTCAGCCTTCTTCTGTATTTCCTCCTCTGTTACATTTTGGAAGAAACTTGCAGAGTTAGGAAGATTGTCAGTTTGAGACGTGTAGTATTCTGGATATTCTTCCTGTGTCAAGTCTTCCACTTCAACTTCATCAAATTGAGAGGGATCAGCGGCCGTAGATGATGTTGAGTCAGGTGTAGCAGCCGAAGAAGATGTTTGTTCTGTTGAAGGCAAAGCCAGATACTTGCCTGTTTCTTCATTGTATAGCTCAAACATTTGTTCCAGTTCTTCTTCTGTGAAATTGTGTGAAATTTCACCTTCTTCCAAGTCTCTACTTGCGAAGTTTTGCTGCTCATCTGGATTGTCCAGTAAAAACGTGAAATATTCCGCTGCTGTTTTTGATTGCAGCGGTTGGACATTAAACGGATCAGCATCACCTGTTTGATTAAAAACCACAATGTAACACAAATTTTAAATAAACATATGTAGTATCATAAACATGAAATACAATACCATTACATATGAAACTAAGTTTACATACAAATCATTAATTAAAAAGATTTAACATTTAAGTCCTCACTACATTCACTCAAAATACTCTCAAATACCTTCACCTCCATCATCAGAAGAGTCCAGTTCGTCTGTGTCCACATCGACATTGCTTGGACCTTCCAGACGAAGAACATCTCCTTTCAGCTCGGTGATCTTTGCTTCAAGGCTTAGATTTGACTCTTTCAGCTCGTTGATCGAAGATCCTTGTTCAGCGACAGTAGCATTTAGCTGACTGTTTTCAAGCCTGAGCATTTCGTTCTCAGCTTGAAGTTTAGCAATCTGCTCATCTCTGAGTCGATTCTGTTCTTCTTGCTCTGTCTTGAACAATAACATCTTCATCATAGCCTTGTGAAGATCAGCAATTTCAGATGCAACCTTTTGAGGTATAGACATTTCAGGTTGAGGTTGAGGAGTAGGTTGTGGTGCTGACTGCGGTGTTGGTGGCTGTGCTGGTTGAGCAGGAGGGGCAGCAGAAGTCCCAACTGAAGGACGTGGTTGATCGGAAAATAAACTCCGATACTTTCTTGTAACCTTCTTCTTCTGCCTCTTTGCAGGCCTTTCTTCACTCGCATCTACCTCAGCCGGTTGTTTCTCGGCTCTAACTTCTTCACCTGCCTCCAGATCCTCAACATTTAAATACCAATCAGCCTGTTTTTCAGCTTCTGTCCTTGTGTCTTCCGTGACCGCCACCTCCTCAGTGTCAGAATCGTCGCTGGATTCCTGATACGGTAAATTCTCGACGTCTGAATCACTGGCAGCATTTCTCCACTTCCTCTTCGGAGGGGCCCTGTAGGACGGATTGACAATATGCCCGAAGCATCGTTTGAGTGGTGGCCTGGTGGGACGTTCTTTGTAGGATTTGAGACGGTTGAGAGTCTCATTCTTCATGTGGTCCAGTTTCACCACATCACCTTCATTTTCTTTCAGTAGACCCGGTGCTTGAGTATCAACTATCATCTGAATGAACCTCGGGTACTGAAGAAACTTCTCGCTCTTCCCTTGTTTTAACGTGATGTTTTCCACCATATGACCAAACGTCATTTGAGAGAAGTTGTAGGGGCGGTTCATCACCAGAGCAGCTACGGTGAACTGCATGCTTTCCCTCAGCTTGTCAAAGCTAGTTCGTTGAGGCCCCAAGCAATGCATCACCACGTGTGCCAGATACTTGAATTCGGGGCACAGGTTGGCTTTGTGAAGCAGACCGGCATTGAGATCGCCGTCATACTTCATTCTTGCAAAACATCCTCTAGTTGCCGCAGGATGTAAGGATGTAGGATCTGATTCTAAGTCTTCAAAACCGCAGACTTCTCGGATTACCTGGGCAGATACTACGATGGCATGCCCTCTGACCGTGGAGCGAATAACCGACGGCACGACTGTTTTGTCGTGCGTAGCATTCCTCCAGAACTCTTGTTGAATTGACATTATCGGCTCAACGATCCTCGAGATAGGTCCAGAAATCCTCGACCTCTTCAGAAATTTGATAATTGTTGCAAAATCCTTCCCGTGGCTAGACTTTTCGTCCAAGAAAGCCACGATATTGTGCTTGATAGACGTTTTGAATGGAGCAACCACTTCTGCAACTTCAGCCATTGAATCTGTAAACTTAAACGTGTTAGAACGAACAGATATCGAAACGACTGAATGCGTTTAAAATTTTCAAACTTTCTGGACTAGTTCGATCGAACGAGCACCACATTCGATCGGGTGAGCTATTCATTCGATCGAATGAGATCTGGTTCGATAACAGACAATCGAATGAGATAGATCTTATCATTTACTTCTGATTCGATCGAACTACTGATCGAATAAGTCACATTCGATCGAATAAGAAACTCATTCGATCGAATAGACTGATTCGACTCATTCAAGCAGAAACCCGGAATGAAGAACACCCGAACCAAAACGACCAAAAACCCGATCAAAACACGGTTAAAAACAAGTAAAACTTACATTTTTGTAATCTACGTGAAAAACTGAATAATGTGATCGGATTAAAAAGAGGGTTTGAGAAAAAACAAATTTGAGAGAGAAAATCCGTAATATTTTTCGAATAAATCTGTCCGATCGAATAAGTTTGAATATTTATACTGTTTTTGGACTTATTCGATCGAATGGACTTGTTCGTTTGGATCATTCGATCGAATGAGATTCTATTCGATCGAATGAGTCTCTTCACAACTGTTCGCATTCTCTCACACACTGATTCGTTTGGATCATTCGATCGAATGAGATTCTATTCGATCGAATGAGTCTCTTCACAACTGTTCGCATTCTCTCACACACTGATTCGATCGAATCAGTTCATTCGATCGAGTTATTCATTCGAATAGCAACCTATTCGATCGAATGAGGGAAAACATTTGAAAAATAAATTTTATAAATTTCTCATTTCCCGTCCATCGATCGTGATGCCTTTGAACCTGCACGAAAACATAAACTTTTGACACTTGGTTAGTTTTCGTAGACATTTTCCAATCCTGAGAGCTTCGTTCCTACAGAACATATAGATCATAATACATTAGTAACAAATGGAAAAATGTCAGGCTCAAACATCTTTGGGTTTTCTTGTCACTTCATTCTTTCTTTCATGCACAGCCTGTTGCACAGATGAACATTTAGCAACCTGCATGAAGTTTTCTTTCATTCCTACACACTGGATAAACATTTAGTAGGAACAGACAGGGATCAGACTACCTGTCACGATGATTTCTCATCGATTCTCAAACAAACAGAAATAGATAAAATAAATAAAATCTTTTTGGTTTTTATCAAAAAAAAAGGATTTTTAATCTGAATTAATTTTTTTTTTTTTTTTTTTTTTTTTTTTTTTTTTTTTTTTAATATTCAAACTGAAATAAACAACTGTACAAAAATTTAAAACACATTATTTTTGGTTGAGAAGGATCTATAATAAGAAATCATACAGACGTATATGACTATCTACTGAGACTTTTCGAGATTTTTCATATTTTTTTTTTTTTTTTTTTTTTTTTTTTTAACAGAATATACGAAGTTAAACAAGACATAATGAATATTCTTTTTGTGAGAAAGATCCGAACAGGAATCATACTAATTACGTGACTGTCACACAGATCCGTGTTTAGCTGTATTATGACATAAAGAAACAGGTTGTGAGCATGTAAATAACTTAAAATGGTTTTCATCGTTTCTGTGATACGAGTTAGGTTCAATTATGTCTCAAAATTTAAGTGGGTATCAACTCAGAGATTATGATGCCTCCTATCTATTCTCAAAGCGTATTTGGCTTTCCCCAAGTCACCCCGAATTGACCTTGACCCATAGTGTCTGATTAAAGTTGTAAGTGTCTTCATCTGCTTCCCGTTTTCTTTCTTACTCCATGATTGAGAAGTCTTGACATTGTTAACTCTAGAATGTTTCAATCACTCATAATGTAATTTTTTTTATTTTTATTTTTTATTTTTTTTTTATTATTTTTTTTTTTTTTTACATAGACTTCAGAGTAGTAAACAATTGCAAGTCCCGAATCTGGATCACTGCAGTTTCTTCACACACTATCTTTACGGGAATCAGAACACTTATGGGCTCGTGTATGACTGGGTAATCGCTTTTCTGCCTATCATTCGGAAAGATATATATGAAGACATACAAAACTCTTAAGGAGTTTCCACGTAAAATCGAGTAGATTTAGTTTGTATCACATCTACTTTTACGCACCATAAAAAGCTACCATGACACACAATGACCGTTCTAAAGCCTTTTAAGCCTAATAACTTCACTAGTTAAGCACACAGAATCAGTGTATCTATCATTTTCCAAGGTTGGATCAATTTCTCATTTTCTGAATATATATGAATGTCTTTTAAAAAATATAACGTTTAAATTATTTCGCCCCGATCAAGTCAAAGTCTTCAGGTAAACGGCTATCCTGAAGATCCAATGGATCAACTGGACCGACCACATACGAGTATGTGTCCTTCTAACTAAGTATAACCGACTATTTTTCAGCGAAAGAATAAAAACCCATCAAAACCCGCCCCGATCACTTTCAGTCATCTGGTTAATGGCTATCCTCATAATCTACTAGTAGAAGTAAGGACCAAAACACATCCGAAAATGTGTCCATCAAACTGAAGTAATCGACATAATTTTAAGCGATAGTGATGTATAAAAATTTAATATAAGAAAAATGAAAATAAGCTGTACAGAAATAGCAAATCTTTTTGATGTCTCAGTATGATAGCGTCTGTGTACTATCACCTTTCTTGTAACAAGATCAACTTCTCAAAATTTTGAAAATTTTTTAATGTTTTTGGGTTTTTGTATTTTATATTGTTTTTGGTTTTTTTTTCTTGAAACCTTTCTCCCCCTAGAATTTATAAAAAACAAAATCTTTTTGGATTTTTCAAATTTTTAAGAAAAGAAAAAATGAAAACAATTTAAATGATATCTTCAGGAACATCATCTGATATACGTTTAACGCCGTTGATCTCTAGTAAATATAAAAACCGTGGTTTATCAAATGCTTTAGTGAAGAGATCAGCGCGTTGTTCCTGAGTGGGGATTTTTATCACATCGATTAACTTCTTTTCGTAGCAGTCACGAAGGAAGTGATATCGAATTTCGATGTGCTTCGTTTTGCTAAAATGGACCGGATTTTTGGTAATTGAAATTGCAGCAGAATTATCAATATATATGGGAGTAGTAGAACATTCAATACCGTAGTCACGCATTTGTTGCTGAATCCAAATAACTTGAGAACAGCAACTGGCAGCCGCAATATATTCCGCCTCAGCTGTTGAAGTGGAGACTGACGACTGCTTTTTGCATTGCCACGTTACTAAACGACTTCCAAAGAACTGACATCCTGCTGTTGTTGATTTGTAATCGAGTTTACAACCACCATAATCCGAATCACTATACGCATGAAGATCGAAGTTGTCATCATAAGGATACCAAAGACCCCAATCTGGAGTACCCTTCAGATAACGCAAAATTCTTTTGACTGCAATCAGATGGGAGACCTTCGGCTTTGACTGGTAACGTGCACAGAGACACGTAGCAAACATTATGTCAGGCCGAGAAGCAGTCAGGTACATTAGAGATCCGATGATCCCTCTATAGTGAGTTGGATTGATCAATTCACCCTTCTCGTCAGGATTAATCCCGTGATTAACCTCTAAAGGAGTTCCCTGTGAAGAAGAACTCAACATCTCAAACCGTTTCAAGATGTCATTGACGAATTTTGTCTGGTGAATGAAGATACCGGAATCTTTTTGATCAACTTGAAGTCCTAAGAAGAACTTCATCTCACCCATGGAGCTCATTTCAAATTTTTCTTTCATCACTTGTTCGAACTCCTTACAAAGTGTTTTATTCGTGGACCCGAAGATGATGTCGTCCACGTACACTTGTACCATAATTAGATCTCCTTCTTTTTCTTTTGAGAATAGCGTGCAGTCAATGGTTCCCCTTCTAAACCCGTTGTTCAGAAGGTATTTGGATAGTTCCTTATACCAAGCTCTCGGGGCTTGGTGAAGACCGTACAAAGCCTTGTTGAGCAGATAGGCTTTGTCCTTGTGATATGGGTCTTCAAAACCTGGAGGTTGTGCCACATATACGGTCTCTTCGATGTGACCGTACAAAAAGGCACTCTTGACGTCCATCTGATATACTTTGAAATTCTTGAAAGATGCATACGCCAAGAACATCCGGATTGCCTCCAAACGAGCAACCGGAGCATATACCTCATTGTAGTCTAGGCCTTCGATTTGCCTAAACCCTTGGACCACCAGGCGGGCTTTGTTGCGAACAATCACTCCACGATCGTCACGTTTACATTTTAGTACCCACTTAGTGCCAATTTTCTTCTGTCCTTTGGGGAGATCCACCAGCTTCCACACACCAAGTCTTTTAAACTGCAATAATTCCTCTTGCATGGCTGAGACCCAGTTGGAATCTTTCAGCGCATCTGTGGTGCTGTGTGGTTCTTCTTGTGCTAAGAAGCATTCATGGGCATTAAGAGCAACTGATCCTGACTCCATCATTTCTGTGTAGAGACCAAAATTCAGCTGTCGACGAGTTTTGACACCCTGTTGAATGTCCCCTATAATGTTGTCTTGTGGATGATCACGTTCAGTTCTAACAACCGGATTGTCAGGAACGACAACATTTTGTTCCAAGTTAGTTAAGTTCGGCTCAGGAACTGGAGCGGATTGTGGTGCCTCTGAAGTAGACGTTAGAGGCTGATCTGCATTCGGCACTTCTTGATTTGACGATGAAGGTTGTGAAGTAACCTGAGTTGGTGCCGATTGTACATCATCTGCTGGAGATTCATCTTCAGATTCAGATTCGGAAGATTCTTGAACTTGATCGCTAGACTCTGTGGAGGAAGATGATGACGGACCAGGATGAGTTGAAGATTGCAAAGATTCATCAGGAGGTGCATTTTGCGCCTCATACATCATTTGAATAGCAATCTCATACAGATTGAATGACTTGAACAATTTGTCATAATCAAACAACCAGTCTTCTCCTGTCCCCTTGGCTGGTTCTGTGTAGCGTTGAACATCGACATGGTACCATTCTTCAACTAATTTTGTTGTTCTGTTGAAGACCCTTTTGAGAGGTATGCTGTAACCCAGAAAATAGCCGTTGATGATCTTCTCCTCGAACTTATTATCGACTTGCCTTTTAAGTAACGTGCAAAGAGCCCCGAATGGTTCCAGGTGCTCTAAGTTAGGCCTTCGTCGTTGAAGAAGCTCGAAACTTGTCTTGCCGTGGCGCTTGACGATGCCTACCCGATTTAATGTGAAACAGGCGTTGGCAATTGCCTCACTCCAAAACGTAACAGGTAACACTGAGTCGGCTAACATTGTTCTTGCTGTCTCGATTAACGTACGATTTTTCCTTTCAGCAACCCCGTTCATTTGTGGAACATATGGGGCACTGAACTCCTGAACGATCCCTTTTTCTTTGCAGAAATTTTCAACATTCGCATTTTTAAATTCTGTACCGTTATCTGACCGCATTCTTCGAACCTTCAGATTGTATTGAGACTCAATAGTTGTAACCAGCAGTTGTATACACCCAAACGTTTCTGATTTTACTTTCAAGAAAAACACCCAAGAGAATCTAGAATATTCATCAGTAACCACTAGACAGTATGAGTGCCCAGAGATACTTTTGACGCTTATTGGGCCAAAAAGATCCATATGAAGGAGTTCCAACGGAATATCAATTGAGTGGAAACTCTTAGACTTGTGGGACCTTTTTATTTGCTTTCCGGCTTTGCACTGCACACACGAATCAGGGAGACGAAAACTTCTCAGATTAACTCCCTCAACTAGTCTGCGGTGCACAAGCTTGTTCATGTTCCTGACATTTATGTGTCCCATCCGTCTATGCCATAAGACAGTATCACGTTCGGATGCCTTGGACACGAAACATGTCGCCGTTGGAGACGATGACCCTGCCTTAGCCATATCCAGAATGTAGAGATCACTCTGGCGTGCAGCTGACATTAAAACCTTGTCTTCAGGAAAGTTGAAATCCTTAGCCAAGATGTGGCAATCTCGGTCGTCAAACATAACTTTGAAACCTTTGTCGCAGATTTGACTTATCGACAACAGGTTGTTCTCCAACTCTTTGATGAAATTAACTTTCTCAAACGAAATTCGCCCATTAGACACAATTCCTTGGGCCGTGATATAACCTCCTTGATTTCCTGCAAAAGAAACTGCACCTCCTTTTATTTGTCTGACTCTTGAAAGGAGATTCATGTTTCCAGTCATGTGCCTGGAAGCTCCTGAGTCTATGATCCACATATTGAATCTTGGATCATATAGAGCAACCTGCACACAAAAACAAAAGGTTTAAATATCATTGGAAACCCAAGCCCTTAAGGTCTTGGGTTTTCCATCTTCATCACGAATGAACAATTCAATCCATTTACCCTCATTAACACTGTTTTCAGATTTGACGTTGTTATCAACAGTGTTAGTTTTCTTTGGTTTCCAAAAGTCAGTCTTCTTCTCAGCATGTTTGAGATAGATGGTTGAAGACTGAGTTTCACTTGTCGAAGTGGAAACATTTGGATCTGAGGGGTTTGGGGATTGGTGTGGTGAGGTTGGCTGAGGTTTCCGAGGAGAAACCGACCTCGGTGTGTGAAACCGTTCTTGACCTTGAACGTCAATGGTCGGTCGCCTTCTAGGAGGTGACTTGACGTACCTCGGATCCGGAGTCAATATGTACTGCTTAGGATCCGTGTACTTATAGCAAAATCTTGCTATATGCCCTACCTCTCCACACGAAAAACAGTAGTTTCTCCCCCTTTGACTTGGTGGAGAGAAATAACTCTGGTTTTGTCTGTTATCATAGTACCCCCTGGATTTGATATTTTGGGGTGGAGTTTGTCTAGGAGGGTGTTTTGGGAAATTATGTTTTTCATTAACGTTACCCTCCTTTACAAACTGGGTACTATGTTCCACATAGACTTTCTCAGATTTAGGATTAAACTTTTTCTTCTGAGAACTTCTTGTTGTTGTTGCCTTTGACTTAGATGGTGGTGGGCCCGATTTAGTTGTGGAACCTAAGTCTGTGGCAACAACATTTTGTTTGGACTCAGGAGCCGGGTCAATGACTTCTTTACCCTTAGACTTAGAAATTTTGTTTGTCTCCTCGGGTATATAATCATTTAATTCATCATCCGGCACAGCTCCTGGTGTGCTTGCAAATTGATTCAGGATCGGGGGTGGGACATAGTTATATCCCACGCCTTTTTCCTTTTTGCCTCGGAACTCGGGAATGATGTGTTCTAATAAATAAGATGAATTTGAGTAACTTTTTAATTTGAAATTCAATGATTCAAAATCAGCTTTCAAGTTTTCCAATTCTTTTTTCAAAACATTATTCTTATTTATGTGAAAATTGATAGAATCTTGTTGATTCAGAACACATATTTCAAGTTCCTTGTTCTGACGCTTAAGGCTATCAATCTTTTCTTTAAAAACAGACTCTTTCTGCTTCCAAGCCTTATTCTGTGCAAGCGCGTCAGTCAGTTCCATTAAAGATCTTGAGGCTGCTTGTTTGTAAGCCTCGAGATCTTCAATTCTCTCTTTTAGAGATTGAATTTCTTGTTCATACAATTCACATTTTAAACATTTAACATTTTCTGGTTTGGGAGTTGATGGGTTAGAACTTACCTTGGCATTTGATGTCTCTGCCATGAATGCAAAGCAAAGATTCCCAGCTTTTTCCAGAAACGATGCAGAAGTTGCTTTAGACTCTACTTCGTTGACTTCTTCAACTTTAGCAGCCTCTGCGGGAATTGTCGAACATGGAGATATTTGAGGAACATTTGACTCTTTTTCGTGATCCTCCTTAATCTCCAAAGATACCACTTCAACCTCAGGTTCTCCTTCATGGACTTCAGCAGCTGGTTCATCGACAATATATTCTTCATTGGTCGAGGAAACAACAGACTCTGTTTCAGAGTTTTCATCTACTACTGTGACATCAGCCATGTTGATGCTCAAGTTCCATGTCTCGCCTTCATCCCCTTGAACTGCAAGAGCAGTTTCGTTGTTGATGTCGACGTTGTTTGCTGCGGTTTGATTTTGAGGGACCAGTTGTCTCTCAAGGTTGACAGTTGCAGCTGCTGCAGCAGGAGTGGATGATGATGAAGTGGTTCGGAAGGGATATTGGTGACCTTCCCTTCTTGGCTTCGAGCACTCCTTGGCAAAGTGACCAAGTTCGCCACAGTTGTAGCATTTTACTTTGTTTTTATCAAAGCCGAACTTGGATTTGTTGTTTATTGAGAGGGCCTGACCTGTTTTCTTCGTCCACTTTCTGGCCCTTCGGAACGCACTGCCAAGAGCCCACATAATGTCTATGCGTTCCATATCATCTTCGTCAAGCTGTTCATAGTCATCGCTGTCCAGATGACTATTTCCTAGCTTACCCGCCACCATTAAACTGTAGGACTCAATTATCGTGCCTAGAGTTGCCATGTGTTCTTTGGCAACCTCCACTGTTACTGTTCCCAAGCCTTCAGTATTCAACGTTGTTTTCTCCGTTGACTTGGGTCCGGAGTTAGTACTTGAGTTTCCAGAAGTTAATGGTGGGACGGAAGATCTCGTTTCAGTCCCCTTTGATTGATTTGACGTTGAGGAGACAAAAGCGGTCTTCATCGGAGCATGATCAGTTGAATCTGACATAGGAGGTTTTGACATGTAAAGTGATTTGTCAGAAGTTGATCTCGGTTTTCTGGAAGAGGCTCTTAGTTCAGCCTCTTCGTGTCTGATTTCTTTAATAAAATCAGACAGGAGAATCGTCTCCAGCTGATGACTTCTTCTCATTACTGTCAGGAAGGTGCTCCAGCTAGGTGGAAGTCCTTGTGCAAGACATCTAACTTTCTCAGTCCCTGTAGTTTTGACGTTATAGGACTTGAGTTCTGACATTAGATGGTAAAATCTCGACAGTAACGACTCAATATCTTCTCCCGACTCTGGACTAAACAGATCAAATTCACGCTTGAGCTCCCGTGCGTGAATTTCTCTAAGGGAATCAGATCCTTCACATCGGTCAACCAGTGCGTTCCAAAGAGTTGACGCTGTAGTAAACTGGTTAAACTGATGAAAAAGATCAATGGAGAGTGCTTGTGATAGTAAGGAGAAGGCTTTCTTCTCAGCATCGAAGGCTATCTTTTGTTCTTCAGATAGCCTAAAGTAGCTCAACGACTCACCATCATCATTCGTTGGATGCACCCAACTTGTCTGGACAGCTTCCCAAAGTCCAGGATTTACACCTGTTATATGAATTTGAAATCTTGTCTTCCAGGTTGTAAATTCGTTTAAAGTCATTAGCTTCGGTGGCTTGTTATAGCTTCCCGATTCAGAATCACTTTCGAGAATCGATTGAATCCTCTTGTTGGTACTCGAACTTGTAGCCATCTTTGTTTCTTTGCTTTAACGTTGAACTGTTGATCGAATGAGTTTGATTCGATCGGATGAGTGACCTATTCGATCGAATGTGTTCTGGTTCGATCGAATGTCTCTCTGAAATACAGATCTGATCTTCCGAAAGTTATTCGATCGAATGTGAATCTGGTTCGATCGAATGGGTTGAGAAGTTCGATCGATAGAGTTTCTGGTTCAATCGAACGGGTTCTGACAGTCGAATAAGACAAAGATCGAATCGACGGATCGAATAAAAGACTTATTCAATCGAATGGTGACTAATTCGATCGAATGAACAAATCTGGTTCGATCGAATGAACTAGGAGTAATTCTCGGCGGGAAAAAATGATTCGGTCAAAGTTCAAACTTGTTCGATCGAATAGGAAGGCTATTCGATCGAATTAGTTCCAAAAATAGACTGGTTCGATCGAAATTTCTGGAAATTCTAAAATTAGAAGATTTTGACGGATTTTCGAATTTTGAATCAAAAACACGAATTTTGAAAGATCCAGAGGCAAATTAAGATCGAAATATGACTTTTAACACAAAAACAACTTAAGACCAACCAAAAAACGGATCAAAACCACCAAAAATACGAAGAACACGAAGAACGCGAAGAACGTTCTTGACGAAACTCGAACTTTTAACACACAATTCTAAGATCAAAACACCAAAATATGACAATTTTAACAGTTTTTGACAAGAACACGACGAACACCAAGATCAAAAACACCAAAAATTCGGAATTTTCCGGCAAAAATTACGATTTTCGCGAGAAAAACACGAATTTCACCACGAATCTAACGTGAATCAAGAACCAAAGGCTCTGATACCACTTTGTCGGACCGGTGCGGGACACGGTTTCCCAACGATTCACGGGGCAACGTGTTAGAGTGCGGAATCCTCTAACACGGCGATTCGGTGGTGATCAACAACGCACGGTTACGATTCCTAAGACGGTTTGACACCTAGGGACGGAGGAAAAGACCGACACGACGAAGATTGGCAGAGAGGTTTTTCGGCAGCAGCTGGTTCGTGACTGTGTGTAATGTGTGCTATATATCGTGAAATTTCCTAAGTTTCGTTTATATATCGAATACTGATTCGATCGAATGAGTATCTCATTCGATCGAATGAGTCCTGGTTCGATCGAATCAGTCACTGATTCGATCGAATCAGTTTCTTTTGACATTTTCAGTCCGTTAACTTGGTTTCACGATCGTTATTTTCATATCGAACCATCCTGATAGAACTGGGGACATATACATGACATTTCATGTCCTAACATAGAGTTTGTTAGTGAGACTGAGAGGTGATCTAGCTTTCTTGAGTGAACCTTAGTTGAGTTATCCTTAGGAACCGGTGTCGTGAGAATCCTAAATCCATTAGATTATTATACCTTCAATATGATTCTTACCTAGGTAGACGTTTCCTCCGATTGCTATAAAGTTTCTAAGTTTCATTAAGTGTTTCGTTAAGTTAAGTTAAGTTAATTAATTTAGTCAAAGTAAGATAGGTTAAGTAGTTAATTATATTAAAAATCATTTAAATATTCTTAGGTGATTCTTGGTTAGGGTTAAGTATCATTAACGTTTTCAACTGTCCTTGTGTTCGATACTCGGACTTCCATAGTGCTATACTATTAGTGATCGGTACACTTTCCGGTTTTGTGTGGTTTCTTTTGGAGTATTGTTTAATAAATTTAAAGCTTAGTTGTGAGAGCATCATTATACCCACATCAAGTTTTTGGCGCCGTTGCCGGGGACACGGTTTGAGGCGTATTGAGAACGACTAGAGTTGGGATTTACCTATTTTATTTTCGTATATTTAGATTTGATCAGTTATTTTAATTAGTTTAGTTTTAGTTTAATTTTATTTTTAGTATTTTATTCTATTTTTATCTGGTGCCCGTGATCCTTTTCTTTTGAGTGTTCTTCACAGGAAATATGTTCGGACGACAGGTTGGAACGCCATGGTGCAAAGTGTGTGGCGGAGATCACTGGGTACATGATGCTTATGAGCGAAGGAGGATATAAGTCGAGGCACGGAAAGCTACATGGGAATCACTTGTGGCAAAGCCTCCTCCATACCATTTTGCATATGATCAAATGGGGAACTTTTTAGGGTATAAAGACTTATCGGGAAATATATTAGAGCCAACCCCAGAATTGGAATCAATTATACACGATGTATTGTTTGCCATTAGAAATGATTTGGAATATATTCCACCTTTGAATCCACCTTTGTTTGAAACCCTGAGTGAGATTGAAGATATCGGAATGGAGGAGAATAGAGTAGAGGAGTATGTTCCCTCTTGGGAGGAAGAATTTAAGGATGAGTTTGGTGAAGAGTTGATGGACTTTGCCACTACGAATGAAGGCAAGTTTAACCCACTTGGTGATCTAAAGCTGCTTGAAGATTTAATTTATAACGAGCCAAGTGTGGGGATCGAGAAGGAGCTTTGTAAGGAGATCCATGAAGTAGTTAGTGATTTGGTCCTTCCGACACTTCACCTCGATTGTGAAAAACCAAATCACGAACCGTACTCAATCTCCATTCGGGACGTGTTAAGGTTTAAAAGTTTGGCTAAAAGAACTAGAAGGAGGATTTCTGGGCGAAGAAATCGTAGTGTGATGAAGAGATTGACTTCCCCCGTTTCACTTCATTGAACCATTTTTGGGGGAATTCAAGAGTTGGTGGGCCGAGTTTAATTCATATGGTTGGGCCAATGAGAGTTGTGCAATTGGTTTCTTTCCGACCGATTGTAAGAGGAGAGTGTTGAGGAGCATCGATGGGAAGAGGATAAAGGAGAAGCCTCCTGATTGAGGTTTCAGGAGCGAGTCCGGCTGAAGACTATTCAATAAACTTAGCACTTCCCGGTAGGCAACCCGGTAATATCTTTCCTTATTATTTTATTTTCATTTTTATTTTTATTTCCGAGTTTTGCCAGGTGTTTCTTCTCTTACTTGCATGTTATTCCTTGGTTGGTTGATGACTGTTGATGAGCTGGAGTTTTAAACAAGTGTGGGGATGCAATATGCTTAAGGATTGCCGCTTTCTTTCGTTAGTGATAGCTTGATAGAGAGCACTGGAGTTTTAAGCTTGCGTTCGAATAGGAGGGCGAGGAACATGATTCACCGCACACTTGCATGATCACATATACCAGGGGAGTCTGTTCCACTTTATTTTTCTTTATGTTTAGTTTTGTCTTTTCCTTGTCTCACATTGGGGACAATGTGAAATTTAAGTGTGGGGATGGGGAACAAACGTTTTCGTTTTTAAGAAAAATAAAAGAATATTGAAAATCTTGGGAGTTTATATTTTTAAAAAAAAAAATGTTTCAAAGAAAAATGTCCCTTAAAAATTGTTTTTGTTCAACGTTAAGCAGGAAATGATATTATTGCCGTTTTGTTAACGAACTCTCAGAACTTTTGAAAAATATATAATATAATAATAAAAGAAGGGATGGTTTGCATATCTGATTTGGGATGTGTCGGTAGGCCCAACTAGTTTTGATAGTTCTCTTTAGCAGTTTTTATATATATAATAATCTGAAAAACGGTGAAACCGAATTTCGATGCTTAGGGAGGATTACCATAATCTGAAAACTTTGAGATGGTTACACTTAGATGCACTCAAAACCAGCACACACCACATGTCCATCTTTCTACGAGCTTAGAAATAGTTATATATTTTAGGGTGATATAAAAGATTGAAAAAAAAAGAAAAAAAAAAGAAGAAAAAAGAAAGAAAAAAAAAAGTATGTATTGAAAGTTATGTTTGTGTATTCTCAAAAGTTATTCAAGAAAAGAAAAATGCTTGTGAAGAAAGTTATGTATTGCAAAATGCCAAAGAAGCATTATTTAAAGTTAGTAAAAGAGGCCAAAGATGCACATACTAGACGGGACTTAGAGTTTACGCGTTGCTAAGGGGATAGTGACTCTGAGGTTATCGCTATTGGGGCTCGAAGGTTCTTAGTCAATAAATACCAAATTAGGAATTTATAGGACAAAGTCCAATAATATTTAGGAATAGCTCGTACGACCTCCACATGACCATTCATCCATCAAAATTTCATCGAGTGCATCTAATTAGTACAATCAACGAGTCCTTGGCTTATGTTGATTTGTCAAGCCAGTTTGCTTCGACTCTAGTTTTTCTAGCTCTCTTTGTCTGAGATGGGGTAGGTGTAGCCTTAATTTTTGGACTTAAAATGTTTAATGCAAAAGGGGGGCTTGATTAGCTGGTGGCTGGGTTTAAGTGGACAACAATATCGGCAATCGCGGTCAATATGTCGAGTTGTTTCTTGTGCTTTAGTAATGTTAAATAATCTTGGAGTTTGTTGTTTTTCACTTGGTTATGATCCTGTGTAGATTTCTTTTTCAGGGATGAAAAAGGTTCAAGTGTGGGGATATTTGATGTGTTGCAAAACACATAGAGTTTTATTCCGATTTTGTGTCGTTTTGTGCGTAAACTGTTGACGAATATAACTTTTTCTTGCATGAAATTAAATTTTTGTGTATGTGATATGTTCCATGTTGAAGAGAGCGAGAAAACGAGTCAAATGGAAAAAGAATCAGCTAAAACGGAGCTCGGATGAAGCAGGTACGCAAAAACGAAGATAAACGAGCTGAAAGTCGAAAAACGTCAGAAAATGTCATGTTCGAGCTACGCGACCTGGTAATACCATTCAAGAAGCATGTGGTAGATTCCAACATGTCCCAAGGCTACCAAGAATGTTCAAGAATCAGCTACCACGTCTATTTTGTCTTCTAGTGGGCCTAGTGGGCTTGTTTTAACCTATTTTATATTAGGAAGGAGGTGTTTAAACATATATATAAACCCTAAAACCCTATGAACGAAATTATTCAAGTTTCCAGCCATCCCACACCTGCTCTAGAGGAGAAACCAAGGAGGACAAGCTTACGGTTACATCTTTTATCCTTCGGTTGTCGGTTTTGACTTTTTTACGTTTGTGAGTTTGTTTTTGGTTTTTAAGCATTCAAACCTTTTGTAATCAGATTTATATGAACACGTTTATCATTTAAATCTATTTCATCTATTGTTCATTGATTATGATTGGCTAAACGTGTTAGTTCTACCTAGGTTAGATGAATATTGTTAGGTTTTAATGAGTTTTATGGATTGTTGATCATCATGACTTGAATTGTTAATTAAAAGTTTGGTTTAACATTGAATTAGGTTGTGTTTAGTGGCTGTGAATTTATTAGTTATACTCATATACGTCTTGCTTTGATTAATTGAATAAGTTTTGATTGATTGTTGCTTGTTAGAACTCCTTACTTTGTGTTTAGGGTTTGTTTGCGGGGTGATCAACCGTAGGGTTTAAGTGAGTGTATTAATTGAATATAATCAGTGGGTGAACACCTTCCTAGAGACCGAGAGGTGATAGGAAGTAAGGTTTCATAGCTTTTACTTGTTAGGATTAGGACCGCGCGAGAGCGGGTTCGGTTCTTGTCGGGTTTGGGTTTTTGAGCGATTAGTTGATCTAATTTAAGTTAAACTAAATTGTTCCTTTATACTTGGTTGCGTAGTATTCGTCTCCATTAGGGTAGTGTGTCGGTGAGTCCGAGAGGAGAGTCGACATTAGAACACTTTAACATTTCGTTTCTCGGTTTGTTCTTAAAATCAACTAAGTGTAAGTTAGAGTTTGTTAGTGAGACTGAGAGGTGATCTAGCTTTCTTGAGTGAACCTTAGTTGAGTTATCCTTAGGAACCAGTGTCGTGAGAATCCTCAATCCATTAGCTTATTATACCTTCAATATGATTCTTACCTAGGTAGACGTTTCCTCCGATTGCAGTAAAGTTTCTAAGTTTCATTAAGTGTTTCGTTAAGTTAAGTTAAGTTAATTAATTTAGTCAAAGTAAGTTAGGTTAAGTAGTTAATTATATTTAAAATCATTTAAATATTCTTAGGTGATTATTGGTTAGGGTTAAGTATCATTAACGTTTTCAAGTGTCCTTGTGTTCGATACTCGGACTTCCATAGTGCTATACTATTAGTGATCGGTACACTTGCCGGTTTTGTGTGGTTTCTTTTGGAGTCTTGTTTAATAAATTTAAGGCTTAGTTGTGAGAGCATCATTATACCCACATCAGTAAACCGACAAAATTCAAAGGTACGGAGGGACCCAATAGATTAGTTAAATGGATTAAAAAGACCGAGTCCGTAATTAATATCAGTGACTGTTCACCAAACCATATAGTCAAGTATGCTACCAGTATGTTTGTGGATCATGCTTTTATGTGGTGGAACACAATTGTTCAAATAAGGGGAGAAGAAGCTATAAATCGTATGTCATGGGCTGAATTCAAAACCCTTTTATTTGAACATTTTTGCCCAAAAAGTGAAATTCAAAGGTTAGGACACAAATTGTGGAACTTAGAAATGAAAGGTGCTGATCATGTTGGGTAGACAAACCATTTTAACGAATTATATCGTTTAGTACCATTGCTAGTTACACCGGAACCCAAACGTATCAAGCGCTATACTTGGGATTAACCCCTGTTGTGAGGAGCATAGTAAACTCAGTATCCCACACAACCTTGGAGAGTACATTTCCTAAGCCGGTGTTGGTACTTTCGACCTTTCAAGGAGTGAAGTAATAAAGATGCCAAAAGAATCATCAAGCTTAAAACAAACCGATTATGGGATAGGATGCAAGGGAACCCTCAAAATAAACAAGCTCGTCCGACAACCCAAAATTAAGCCATGACTAGCTCGGATGTGAAACAAGATGCATACAAAGGGACCTAACTGAAATGTGGGAAGTTTAATCTACATCACGTGGGTGAGTGTCGACCGATAGTGTGTCATAAGTGTGAGAAGACCGGGCAAGTGTAACAACTAAAATTCCCAATGAAAAACATATAGAAAACATGCCAGTGGTACAAGATTAACCCAATGAATACTATTGAGGTAGGAGAAACTTTATGCAAAATTGTCCAAAATGTGAATTTTGGCTACAATAGGTGCATTTTTTTGGACACATTGTAAACCAAGAAGGATTTCAAGTAGATCCCAGTAAATTAGAAGCAATTAAGAATTGGCAAGCACCTAAGTCACCAAAAGAAATCTGCCAATTTCTGGGATTAGCTGGGTATTACCGTCGTTTCAAAGAAATCTTTTCTAGTATTGCCCAACCTCTAACCCTATTAACTCAGAAAGACCGAACGTATAACTGGGGAGAAGAGAAAGAAATTACTTTCCAAACGTTAAAACAAAACTATGTGAAGCTTAGATATTAAGTCTTCCACAAGGAACTGATGACTTGGTATTCTATTGTGACGCATCTCGTAAAGGTTTAGGATGTGTACTGCTGCAAAGAAACAAAGAGATAGCATATGCCTCACGACAGTTAAAAATACTTGAGAAATTATACAATTCACGACTTGGAATTGGGATAACTTTTCTTTGCACTTAAGATCTAGAGACATTACTTGTATGGTACCCAGTGCACAATTTATACAGACCACAAAAGCCTACAACACTTACTTGATCAGAAAGAGCTTAACATGAGGAAAAGAAGATGGGTAAAACCGTTAAATGACTACAATTGTGAAATTAAGTACCACCCGGGTAAGGCCAATATAGTAGCCGATGCATTGAGTCGGAAGGAACGGATTAAACCCCTAAGAGTACGAGCACTTGGAATGATTGTCCATAGTAGCCTCATCGAGTAGATTCGTATCACCCTAAATGAGGCCTTAAAAGAAGACTTACATGGGAATGAGAAGAATTTTGAAAAGAAAACTGAGAAAATACTTAACTTCAAGAACCGAATATGGATCCTGTGGAATGATTGTCCAGAGTAGCCTCATCGAGTAGATTCGTATCACCCTAAATGAAGCCATAAAAGAAGACTTACATGGGAATGAGAAGAATTTTGAAAAGAAAACCGATGAAATACTTAAATTCAAGAATCGAATATGGATCCTGGCCCTTCAAATTCTTCGGGAATTAATTCTTGATGAAGCGCACAAATCCAAATATTATATTCATATCAGTACCGATAAGATGCATAAAGACGTTAAAGGATTCTACGGTGGCATGGTATGAAGAAGGATATAGCCATGTATGTAAGTAAATGCGCGACTTGTGCTTCTGTTAAGGTTTAATACCAAAAACCTTCGGGTATGTTGCAACAACCCGAAATAACTTAGTGGAAATGGGAACAAATTACCATGGACTTCGTAACGCACCTTCCTAAAACTTCCCGAGAACACAATGCAATTTGGGTAATTATAGACCGATTAACCAAATCTACACACTTCATTCCAATCCGTAACAACTACACTACCGAAAAACTCGCCATATTTACTTGATGAAATCATATCTTGACACAGTGTACCACTTTCGATTATTTCAATTCGAAATAATCATTTTACTTCTCATTTTTGGTAAGTTGTACAAGAAGCTTTGGAACCCGTATAGACCTAGGTACCGCTTACCACCCTCAAACTGATGGCTACGAATGAACCATTTAAAGCATAGAAGATTTACTTCGCGCTTGTGTACTAGATTTTAAAAGGAATTTGGATCAACACCTCCTACTCATTGAATTCTCTTACAATAATAGTTATCACAGTAGTATTCAAGCAACACTATATGAAGCATTATATGGACGAAAATGTAGGTCGCCACTTTATTGAACTGAAGTTGGCGATACTAAGATTACAGGATCCGATTTGATCCAGGAAACAACAAATAAGATTCATTCAATTAAACAAAAACTGAAAGCGTCCCATGACCGACAAAAGAGTTATGCCGATGTTCTCAGAAAACCGCTATCTTTTGAAATAGGTAAAAAAGTGTTTTTTAATGTGTCCCCATGGAATGGTGTTATAAGTTTGGAAAGACAGGTAAGTTAGCCCCAATATGCATTGGATCAATCGAGGTTGTTGCTAAAATTGGCCCCGTAGCCTACCGACTAAAACTGCCCTTGGAACTGAGTAATAAACAAGATGTGTTTCACGTGTCGAACCTGAAAAAGTGTCTTACTGATGAAACGATGATAGTACCACTGGAAGATGTACATGTAAATAAAAAGCTAAACTGTGTAGAAGAACCGATAGAAATTGTATACGGGAAAACCAGTTAAGGCTCGACAAAATCTTATTGGTAAAAGTTCAGTGGAACTCACAACGAGGACCCGAATTTACATGGGAACGAAAGGACGAATTCTGAAAGAAATGCCCACACTTGTTTCCTAAAACGAAAACCGTTAGCACAACGAATTCAAGGACGAAATTTCTTAACGTGGGGAGAATGTGACATTCATGACAAAACGAGATACACCTTATTCACTACGTAGCGAGTAAACAATTAATCGGTTAATTTGTAGTGATTAAACGAGTAACCAACTGATACGAGTTATGACCAGTATATATACTAAGGGGTTATATATTAGGTATAAATACATTATAGTAGCTAACATGTTGATATTAAAACCCTAGTTGGTGGAAACCCATTTAAACGAAAAGAGTTTCGTTTAGCAATACGTTGTAAACTTAAACGCGATCGTTAATACCAAAACAAGCATTGCATCATCAGTCAAGCCAAAAAAGCTTTATAGAACACTTATATAAGATGTTTTAATCAATCCGTGAAATTTGGATTTGTACAAAGATTCTGTACGTTTTTCTTAATTTACAAAAAATTGGATGAAAACACTCGTTTTCACGCTATTTATCAAACTCGAACTATTTTTATTGTGAAAATACGAACCCAAACTAAACTTGAAATGGAGATAAAACTTTGGGCATGCAAAACGAGCCAAGTGGGGCCAAAAGAGGTTGTGGTCACCCTTCATGGGGAGTCCCCCCTAGACAGTTTGTTGTATAAATTGTTTATTACTTGATCTTTTTCACATTTTTAACCAAAACATAAGCCAAAGCAGCTCTATTCTTCCATTTTCCCAGCAAAACCCAAGGTAAACCCTTAATTTTTATATATTTTAATCATGTTTTTAACTTGTTATAATCATAAAATCATACTTTGATTAAAGATAAATTTGAATAAACATGCTTTCTTAGTTTCTTCTCTTTAATTCTCTCTATCAGTTATGCATATATTAGTCTTCCATAGCTTCAAGATATGTTTGGGTAACATATTCCTATGGTGTATAATGCCAATAATGGTAGTGTTATAACTTATTTTGTGTTCATGGAATAGACACTATGACATATAACTGTTTTTACAACTTCTTAATTCAATTTTCCATTAATTATTGAGCAGGTTTAATGATCTTGATGAATTGATGCCGGATGTTAGTGCACGATTTTGTCGTCTCGAATCTTGGTAATCATTATGTAATTTATTATTATTTAATGTAAGGGCCTTTTATTAATTTGTAAGTCCCATTCGTTAAGTTATGGCACATTCGTTACGGATGTTTAACAAATGAGACCCATCTTGTTTATTATTGTTCATTCATTTAGGATATTAAACGAATGAACCATAATCGTTATTATTATGTATCCGTTCATCATGGAATGTTGACGAATGGGGTATAGCGAATGAGTCATTCGCTATACCGTTTTGGTTGTTTATGTAATGAAGACAAATGAAGGTCATTCGCTACGGAATGTGTAACGAATGGCATTCGTCTTTGATAAATAGGTTGTTCAGCCTCAGTTTAATTGAAGTGTTTTAAAAGTATTTTCTCCTTTTCCGTTACTCTGTTTGATTACTCACTCAACACTTAGTTAAAATTATTAAGCATATCATACATATACATATATCATATAACTAGATCTTGTGTTTTATCTATATGACCGATTCAATTGATTGAAGCTCTCTTGTGTTTATAACAAGTGGTAACAGATCATACCAGGGTTAGATTATTTGTGTGTTTAAGGTATTTCATCATCAATTGATTGTTTACTCATATTTTAATTGTTAATTATAGATCCGAGTTTCTGTTTATCAGTTTTTACTGAATTAACATGTTGAGATGTTAATTGGATGATGATTTGACTGGATTTCAATTTAGTTTTGGTAGCGTTTGATTCGTGGTGGTTGAATTGGATTATTGTATTGGTTGGATAAGGAATTGGATTGAATTTGGCTGTTGTATAAATAGAGGTTTTTATTTGAGTTATTTTATGATTTTGGATTGTGTTCGGATCGATTATAGAGGTTTATATTGATCAGGGTTTGTCCGCGGGATTGTTACGAGTTGTTTAACCATTCGTGTGTGAAAATTGGTTATGTTTTGATCGATTTATCATTAGTTTTGTGTTCGTCTGAATTCTCGTTTGGATCTGGAAAATTTCCAAATCTGGAAATTCATTTGAAGATTTGAAGATTCATACTCATTCATTATTATGAATTTGGTCATTTGCTATAAGTTTGACACTTATTCGTTATTAAAGGGTAACTGATTCACTCCACGTGTCAAGGTTTTTGCAACAGAATAATAAATGATTCATGACACTGTAGCTGATTCGTCATTATACTGTAGCTAATTCGTCACCATATTCGTCAGTCATTCGCTAAAAACTTAATTTGGGTGTTCATTCGTGATAGCTATTCGTTGTCCTCATTAATGAAAACTAAGAACCATTCGCCACTGTTCATCATTCATCATTCATCATTCATCATACTCATTCGCCACTATTCATCATTCGTCCTCCCATTCACAACAAATTTTTCATTTTAACCCATTAAGTTTGTTTGGATGTTGTTAAGATTAAACTTTTATTTGATTGAGATGGCTGGTTATTATGCACTGGCTTTTCAGAACGTGTCGATGCATCAAATGTTACATCTCGATGCTGAGATCGGATCTCATTCAAAATGTCCACGTTTAATGAAATTTAGTCATTTGGCTAAATGGGAACAACATTTCAGAGCCCATATAAGGTCCTTACACCCTGATTGTTCACGATGTCTTGATGATGTATACACTGTGCCTATGGTTGGTAGTGAAACTACTGGGTTTACACCAAAGGCTTTTTCTCAATACTCTTAAGAAGAAAAGAAAGCTCTAGAGATTGAAACTAATTCATCTTCCACTTTAACAATGGCATTACCTGACAAAATTATCCATCAAATGGGAACTATTAAAATTTGTGCATCCTTGTTTCAACATATTAAAATGAGAAGTATGGTTAATACTGAAGAAAGTAAAAAAGTTAATGTTAAAGTTTAAGTTTCGAAATGTTAACTTGTTGAAAGGAGAGACTGTATAAGAAATGCTCAAAAGATTAAATCATCTTATAGCTGAGATGAATAAGTTAAAAATAGAACCAAGTGTGGTTGATAAGATTGACACTCTGAAGAATGCTCTTCCAAGTTCTTACTCAACGTTTCTCATGGTGCTTAAAGAACATAGTTTCTTTAAGAATGAAGATCTTACTACAATGGAATTTATGCAAAAGATTTAAGATAGAGAGTATGATTTAAAATGTCAAAATTCATCGAAAGAAAATCAATACCCGACTTTATATGAAGGATGCTTGCCTTTGAGTAGTACTGCTTCTCCAATTAATGTATTCTTACTCAAACTACACAAGAGTGATCATCTTCATATAGTGATCCGAATGTATGTTTCATGGCTTCTGGGTTTAATGAAAACCCTAGTGGATCAACTTCAAATGTTTTCACTGCTCCACCGAATGTAAATATGAAGGAAGCTGAACATAATTTTTTTTCTTTGTGCATTTATGACTTCTTATGAAAACTTGGTGGGTAGCAAGATTGCTACTAGTGAATTAACTGATGGAGACTATGATCAGACTGATCCTGACGATTTAGAGTTAATGGATCTCAAGTGTAACATGGTTATGATAGTACGAAAAGTAAAGAAGTTTATGCAATGAATTGAAAAAGATTTACCATCTTTGAACAAAAGAGTTGGTTTGGAAAAACTGACGGTCAAATTTTACAATTGCCAAGAGTTTGGTATTTTTCTAAGGAATGTGATAAGCCAAAGAAAGAATACAATGGTCCTCGTTCTCAAGACAGAAGTTCAGGAAAGACTTTTACCGAGGTGAAAGATAAACCTCTAGAGGATATGCTTCAAAGGCTGCGGGATGACAAGCTTTGCTCATAGTTGAAGGGATCGATTGGAATCAATGACTGTTGGGAAATGGATGTCAAGCAAATCTAGCAACGTCTGAGCAAACTGAAACTTTCAAGATACAAGTGGAGTGGGATTAACTTCTGAAAGTGAAGTTGATACTAAATCAGATTCCGATATTTCTTGCAAAACGAACCAGACTACATTTGCTTGCATGGAAAAAAATGATGAGGTTAGTTCTTCATCTGATCTGTTAAATTATCAGATAATGTGTCTTGTTCTAATAGTGACGCATTCAAGTCAAAAATCGATTTAATTAATGTTCAAAATGATTCACTACTTAAAGAACTTGCTTCAGTCAAGGATACATATAGACAATCATTAGAAACACAAAAAAAAATTAAGGATAAGACTGAGAGATTATCTGTATTTTATCATGATCTAAAAGCATAACTTTTAGTGAAAATGACCATTAATGAAAAACAATTTTAGTCAATTCTCAAACAAAGATCTAAAATAACCGAACTTGGAAATGAGGTTCTACAGTTGAAAAGCAAGTTAGGCAACTTTAGAAATTCATCCTTTCTGTTAAATTAATTATTGAAGTATCTGGTAAACAAAAGGGTTCTAAAAATGGTTTAGGTTTTGTTGAGATTCCTCCACCATTTCATGATTACTATTCCCAAAATCCATTTGCGGGAAAGGAAGACGTTGTTATTGAACCAGTCGTTCATGTGGAGAAATAAAAAAAATGACAAAGAAAATTCTTCAACTCACGAACCACATATTAAGAGTAACGTTGTCTTTGTTGAGAAAGTCGTTATTGAGGATGTAGTTGAACCAGAATTTGTACACAGGAGTCAAATATTCCAAGTTCAATCACATTTTGTTTGAACCTCATGAACTTGAAAAAGCTATGTATGGTTCAAATTCATTTAAAATAAAAGAGTCTAAGACGTCTAAGGTTAAGGCTAAGAAATCAGAAAAACCAAAAATTTCTGATGCCGATTTGATATGTTTCATCAACCCTGTTCCTCCTAATGAAAACACTAGTCATGTGTTTAAGTTAAAATTTCTTAGACAGGTGTTCACTGATAAAGGCATTCCACTTAATTTGATCAAACTAGAATTGATAGAGAGTGTCTTTAACAATGAAACTGCAAAAATCCAAGATCTTAAGCATGCATTTGCTAAATCTAAGGTATCAAACACAATAGATCCATTGCCTAAAGCAAAACAATTGTTAAAATCTGTTAAGAGTTTTTCTAATTGTTCAACTTGAACTGACACGTTATAGAGTTTTTCTAATTGTTCAAATCTTGATTTTAATATGAAAATGAAATCTGTTACGTTTGATGATTTGAACAAAGTGCATGTTCCTTGAGTTTCTCATCAACCTTCTATTACACCAGTTTATGTCAAACCACAACGTACATTCGTTGATATGAGAACATGCTTTTTATGTGTTGAATGTGGTCGGGTTGTAAGATAATGTGGAGTGAAGAAATCACAGAATCTTCATCCGTTTATCGGGAACAAGCCAAGCCGTTCCTTTGATTAAAGGAATTCTGAAAAGACCCATGTCTTGTGATGATGAGACTCACATCATATTTTTAAATGTGAATCCATGCAAAGTGAATCATATTTGATGAAATCAAAATTATTTTAAAACACTAATTTATTCCTTTGGAACCGATTTGTAAGAATGTGAACACAAATGCAGTTCAAGCTGCATACTTGAGACGAAAGTCGAAAAACCCTGTCAGTTATTAACAAGCAGCTAAAACGCATTTTGATTCAATATAAATTAACTCTGCAAGTGAAATAAAAAGAGGTGCCCAAGACTGAGGTCTGGGCTGCCTTTTTGAACTAATACTTTTACCTTAATGTGCAGAGCTCATCCAAGACTATATCTGGTGAAAACAAGATTATGGATAGTGGATGCTCTTGTCATATTACCGGCAACATCAACCTACTAACTAATGTCAAGGATATTCAAGGGGGTTATGTAGCTTTTGCGGGTAATTCGGTGGGAATGATTACAAAATAAGGAGATGTGTCAAATGGTCATATTACTTTTGAGAAAGTTAATTATTGTGATAAAGTGGATCACAATTTGTTGAGAATGTCTCCAATTTGTGATAAGAAGTATACTACGGTGTTTATTGACAAGGAGTGCAAAATACTCAAACCAGGATATGTCATTCCAGAAGACATGGTTGTTATGCGGTATCCTCGGTAAAATGATATTTATGTACTGAATATGAGTACTAAGGTATCTACTTCTGTTGAAACGTGTTTTGTCTCAAAAGCAACAGAGAAAGACTGGATTCCGCGGCTTAAGCGTATGGGTCACATTCATGTCAGAAAGATGAATTATCATATGGAAAATGATTTGGTGGATGGGGTTTCCCTAAAACACTTCAAACTAACCGATCACTGTGTTGCATGCAAAAAGGGAAAGCAAAAGAAGAAGTCACACCCGTCTAAGTTAATTAATCCCATTGATACTCCTTTAGAATGACTTCATATGGATTTGTTTGGTGCTGTGAATCATGCGAGTATTGCTAGAGATTGGTATTGTCTAGTTGTCAATGATGACTATTCAAGATACTCGTGGGTGTTATTTATGAGTTCTAAAGATCAGACACATGCTCTTCTACAAAATTTAGTCACAAAGGTCGAATCACTGTACAAACACAAGGTGAGACATATTCTTAATGATAATGGTATGGAGTTTAAAAACACTGTATTGGATTTCTTTTGTATTACGAAAGGAATCCATCGAGATTATAGTGCTTCATATGTGCCTTAACAAAATGGTGTTGCTGAACTGAAGAACCGGACACGGATTGAAGCTGCAAGAAAAATGCTAGCAGATTCAAGGCTTCTAGTCCGAATTTGGAATGAGGCGGTGAACACTGCTTGCTATACGCTTAATCGTGTTCTGACTATGAAGAAGCTGCAAAAGACAAGTTATGAGTTTCTAAACAATCGAAAACCTAATTTAAAGATTTTGGAACCATTCGGGTGTCCTTGCACTATGTTGAAAAGAGATGCGGGAAAATTCAAAGAAATAAATATTGAAGGTTATTTCTTGGGTTATGCATCACCTAAGAAATGGGTCTTCAATTTTACTTCAGGTTGTGTTGAATAGTGGTACCATGTTGATTGTCAAAAATACAAAACTCCTCCCGCTGGCAAGGGTCCTGATTGGTTGTTTGCCTATGATAGTTTATTTAAGTCTTTCACTCCCATAGTTGATCAACCTGACGACGATTTGGTGCGTGCTTATTTAGAATATCAATTTTCAACACCAAGGTCTTCAGTCTCTAATTATGACGATGTTACACAAGATGATCTTCCTGATACATCTGATGTTATTTCTATTTCGTCAGATGATGGTCATTTGTGGATTCATCTTCAGCTCCATTTCCTGAAATCCATGAGATTGGTGAATCTTCTCATGAGGCTGCAGAGAATCTTCCTAATTTAACTAATAATGTTGTTGTGCCTAAGAATTCGATGCTTCGGATTCACACGTATCATCCCCAGGACAACATCATTGCTGATTTTAATGTTGGTGTGCAAACACGTCATCAGATTGCTTCAACTAGTAACGTTAATGTATTTTGTGCGTATGCAGATTTGCATTCATCAGGAATCATGAATCTCACAAAATACACTTGCTTTCTGTCTCAAATTGAACCAACAAGTGTTCGTATGGCGGTTGAATATTCTTCGTGGGTAGAGGCAATGCAAAAAAGAATTGCAATAGTTTAATCGACTGGGTGTTTAGGATCTCATTGATAAGCATGATAGAGTTAACAAACCTATTCCCACCAAATGGGTATTTAAATGCAAGAAGGATGACCATGGGGTCATCTTCAAAAATAAAGCACGTTTGGTTGTGCAAGGGTTTCATCAGCAGAAAGACATTGATTATACAAAAGTATATGCTCCAGTCGCTCGATTGGAGGCTATATAAATATTTTAGGCCTATGCAGCTTTCTAGAATATTAAAGTTTATCAAATGGATGTCAAGATTGTGTTTCTCATTGTGGAACTTCATGAAGAGGTGTTTGTGTCACAGCCTCCTGAATTTGAAGATCCAGATTATCCAGACCGTTTTTACCGATTGAAGGCTCTTTATGGTCTACACCAAACCCCGAGAGCTTGGTACGGCACACTTGCTAACTATCTGACGGATAGTGGCTTCTAACGAGGGACTGTGGACTATACTCTCTTTTATAAGAATGTTGGTGATCATTTTCTCCTTGTCCAGATATATGTCGATGACATCATATATGGTTATTCAAAAGACAAGTTGTGTAAGGAGTTTGAGAAGTCAATGCAGACGAAATTTGAAATGAGTTCGATGGGGGAAATTAGTTTCATCTTAGGGTTGCATGTTCATCAATTTGATATTGGGATTTTAATTCATCAGACGAAATATGTGAACGATATCCTAAGCCGTTTCAAGATAATGTCGAAAAAACTCCTTCGATGCCTCTTCCCGTGGGTCACAATTTGTCACCGAATGAATAGGAGGATATCGTAGATCCAACCCTTTAACGAGCAAAGATTGCTTCATTAATGTCTTTCACTGCTTCTCGTCCTGACATCATGTTTGCTGTTTGTTTATTTGCTAGGTATCAATCGAGTCCCCAAGTTACTCAACCGGTGGTAAAATGTATACTTCACTATCTTAGGGGTAATCCTGACACCGGGTTATGGTATCCCAAGGATGATAGCTTTGAACTCATTGTGTTTTCCGATTCGGACTATGGAGGATGCAAGATCAATTTCAAATCAACGACAGCGGGCTGTCAATTTCTAGGAAGCCGACTTGTTTCCTGGCAGTGTAAGAAGCAGACAACGGTTTCCACTTCAACCGTAGAAGCAGAGTATGTTGCAGCCTCGAGTTGCTGTTCACATGTTATTTGGATCCAGAAACACTTGGCAGATTACGGTTTGAAGCTTCTTTCTACTCCATATTTATTGATAACTCTGCTGCTATTAGTATAACCAAAAACCCCGTGCACCACTCTAAATCAAACGATATTGAAATTCGATATCATTTTAACCGTGATTATTTGGAAAGAAATTAATTAATCTTGAAAAGGTGAACACGAATTTTCAGAAAGCTGATACGTTAACAAATATTTATAAAACACGCATTAATTTCTTGCTTGATTTAAACAGATTGAAAACTCTTGCTGATATCCTTAAGCTCGGATAATAAATTTCCTTTTTTAACGTTTATTTTGTTTTGGTTATTTTATTGTTTTGGGTTTTGGGGGAGAAAATTGGAAAAAAGCAAAAATATTGTGATTTATTTTTGTATAGAGAAAAACCAAAAACAATCAGATATTTCAAAAGTTTTAAAAAGAAATTTGCACTCATTCACTTAAAAATTTTCAGTTACTTAAGTCTGAAGGATATATACTTGTATATGTTTGGTCCTACGGGATAGCCATTTACCTAAAAATGGAAAGTGACTAGGGCGACTGTTGTGTGTTTTTTTTAATTCTTTCACTTAAAATTATGTCGCTTATTTAAGTTTGTGGAACATGTATTTTTATACATGTTTGGTCATGTTATCTACTTGTAGATATATAGGATAGCCATTTATCTATAAACTAAAAGTGAATGGGGCGAGTGAATTTAAATGCTCCTAAAAAATGAGTTTTGAAGCAAAAAGATAAAATGATAGTACATTAATCATCTAGTCCCATGTCCAGAAAGAAATAAGCTTAAAAGGCTGAGTGCTTAACTGAATTGGTGCATTGATAGGTCTTAAACAAATTGTTAAGGTAAAGTATGTGATATAAACATAAAGAACTGCAAAATTGAAATAGGCGTTAGTCTCCTCCAACAGTTTCGGTAATGAAGGAAGAAATATAATAGCCTGTCATACTCAAGCCTTATGTTTGTTTGATCACCAAAAACAAAAATTCTAAATAAAATTCATCTATTTTATGGTTAACGCTTCAATAGTGTATGGTCTTGATGCGTTGTAAAACACACATGTTTTTCCGCACCTTTTTATCATCTTTTTTTGCTTAATTATCTGTTGAATAATGATTTTGGTTTGTTTTAACATGATCTTACAAAGTCTATGATCTTTCGTAGGTTACGGGTTTTAAAAAAGAAAAGGACCGGGTTTTGGAAGACATAAAAGGCCTTTGTGATCAAGTATTGAAGACCAAACACAAAGCTCGACCCAAGCCCACTAGAGGAAAGCCTTTCATGTGATATAATACAAAAAGAAGATTAAAAAAATCCCTAAGCACCTTAACACATTGTTCCAATCGGCCAGCTTTGTCACAAAAAAAATATTACATATTTTTGGGTTTAGGTCAAAGTTCACGGCTAGAATAATACATCAAAAAGAATATAATACCATTTCTGTTCTTTGGGGTAAAATATCACTTTAAGGAGCAAAGGAAGAAGGAAAAAAATATATAAGTGCTAACCCCTTGGTGACTTCTGATCGGACAGCCAAAAACAAGAAGGAAAAGAAGTTGGACAACAAGGTTTGAGTGTTTTTATAAGTGTTTTTCTCAGCCAAGAGCACCCATGAACTCCATATTGCATCTCCATGCACTTTGGTTTATTTTATGTTTCATAATTCTCATGGTTTTGATCTTCAAGTTGAATTCTTTTGCAATTGAGTTTACGATTGAGGTGTTATTGATTATACTTGATTTTGTATTGAGTTTGATTATGATTTGGATGAGTATTATGGTTGTTATTTTATGTGTTTGATGCTGACCGAAATTTATGACTAACTAAACTTCTTTGTTCTACCTAGGTTAGATGATTATTGTTCGGTTTTGATGAGTTAAATGGATTGTTTGATTAATATGACTTGAATTGTTATTGAAAGTTTGTTTTAATAATGAATTAGGTTGTGTTTAGTGGTTGCCATATTTTTTATATTATCTCATATTCTCGTGCTTTGATTAATTGAATTGGTTTTGATTGATAGTTGCATGTTCAAGTCTTTACTTTGTGTTTAGAATTTGTTTGTGGTAGGAAAACCCATAAAGTTTTTTTAAGATTGTTAATTGATATCAATCAGCGGATAAGCACCTTCTTAGAGACCGAGAGGTGATAGGAAGTAAAGTCATCTCATAGCTTTTGCATGTTAGGATTAGAATTGCGCGAAAGCGGGTTCGGTTCATATCGGGTTTGGGTTCGTGAGCGATTAGTTGGTCTCGTTTAGGTTAAACCAAATTTCTCCTCTATCATTGGTTGCCTAGTATTCGTTTCCATTAGGGTCGTGTGTCGGTGATTCCGAGAGGAGAGTCGGCATTAGAACACCTTAGAATTCGTTTCTCAGTTAGTTCTTAAAATCAATTAAGTGTAAGTTAGGGTTTGTTAGTGAGACCGAGAGGTGATCTAGCTTTCTTGAGCGAACCTTGGTTTTGTCATCTTTAGATACCGGTGTCATGATATCATTCAACCCATTTGCTTGTTAGACCGTTAATTTGATTCTTACCTAGGTAGACGTTTTCTCTATTGTCAGTCACAGTCGTTAAGTGTCGTTAAGTTTCCAGTTATTTTCTCTAAGTTAAGTTAAGTTAGTTTAACTTAGACAAATAAAATAAAATAAAAATAATAAAATCAATTAGATATCTTTCAGGGTAGGACTTGGATTAGGGTTTATAAACTGAGCCGTTCTCACAGGTCTTCGAGTTCGATATCCGGACTTTCCCTATCTTTGCTATACGCGACCGGTACACTTTCCGTTTGTGTGAACTAGGATTGATTTCTTGGTTTTTAAAGCTTAGTTGAGATTCATGTTTATTATATATATATTTTCGCACATCAAGTTTTTGGCGTCGTTGACGAGGACACAGTTTGAGGCGATTAAAGAAAGGCCCAAGTTTGGGGACTTACCAGTTTCTTTTTACTTGCTTATTTGTTTTCATTTGTTTTTAGTTTAATTTTAGCCTAGTTAATTTTAGTTTTTTTCTTTTTAGTCGTATGCATCATACCCGCTCACAAGAACCTCCGAGGCTTGAAACGTCCGACGATACCGAGAAAGTCCAGGCCGAGAGAGAGCGTTTTGTTTCACCGACAGGTTCTGATTCTTCTTCTTTTGTTTCCTCCGCTTTATCTAGGGATAGGAACATGGGTGAACAACCGACTAGGAGAGTAGTAGCTGACTATGGTAGGCCGACCCCGAATCCTCATTCTAGCATTACTTTACCGAACAGTGCCGCCGCTGGCAACTGGTCCATTCCTGTCCATGTCAAGCAACTCATCAAAACCGCACATCAACTCTAAGGGTTAGAGACCGAAGATCCTTCATACCACATCAACATGTTTTTTTTCAAAATCTGCGAAACTTTCAATATTGGCAACATGAACGATGAAGCCATCTATTTCCATCTTTTTCCCTTCTCACTTGTCGGAAAAACCTACAAATGGCTGCAGTCACTACCTGCTGGATCCATCACTACTTGGGCGGGACTTCAAGAGAAATTCATGACAAAATTCTTTCCGCCATCTAAATCCGCTCGAATCTATGAGGAGATCTGTTCCTTCTGCTTGAGGTCTGACGAGTCTTTCAGGGAAGTTTGAGAATGATTCAGTGACCTCCTTCTTAGTTTTTCTCATCATGGTTTAGATAAGTGGATGCTCATCGAGAAATTCTACAACAGAGCCACTCAGCACGTGAGAGAGATGTTGAACCAAACTGCTAACAGGAACCTCCTTAATAACAAAGATCCCGATGAGTGCATCGTCCTTTTTGATGATCTTGCAGCGAGCTACGAGGGGCACGAGGGTAGAAATACTTCCACGTCACCGAAAGGAGTACTTCAGTTCGATTCGAACACTAACATACAAGCGCAGATTGATGCTTTGAACAAACTAGTTAGAGATCTTACCGTTAAGAGCGTCGTGAAGTGTGAGGTTTGCCGAGGGGGTCACGACACCATTGACTGTCCTGTTAAGCCGGATAGCAATCAGGAGGAGGTTGAAATCATCAACAACCCCTTGAGATATCAAAAACCCGCCTTCGGCTGGAAGACTAGCATGAGAAATCAGTTTAACTATCAAGGGGGACAAGCCAGTGGCTACACAACTCAATACAAAAACTAGCGTCGAAAGAATCTATTCGGGCTGGGGATCAGGTCAGGAGAGATAGAAAAAAGTGGGGGAGAGAGGAGAAGAAAGCCTCAGTAGAGGACATGATTGCTGAGCTGCTGAAGCGAGATCAGAGGAACCTAGTGACAAATGAGGCGAAATTTGCGAAACACGATGCTATGCTGAATAACCAAGCCACGTCTATATCTAATCTTGAGCGTCATGTCGGAGAGATTGCCAACCAGTTATTAGAGAGAGCGCTAGGTTCACTACCAAATAATACTGGGAAAAATCCGAGAGGGTTCGCCAAAGCAGTGACTACTAGGAGCGGTTCAAGAAGAAAAAGAGGCTTATACTTCGAGAGTTGTCACACCGGTGGTCGATAAAGAGGAGCAGGTGGACGAGGAGATCCAGATGGAGCCTCCTCCGGCCGAGGCACACCAGCATACTATTCCTGTAAGTTCAAAGGCAGGCGATAAACCATAATCATTATCTAACCCACCTCTTAGAGTTTACAAACCGAAATTTCCTTATCCTGGGAGACTCCGATCTGACAGAGACGAGGAGCAAAACTCCAAGTTCCTCGAACTTCTTAAGCAGCGTCACCAGAACACTCCTTTCCTTAAGGCGATCACTCAAATGCCCAAATATGCCAAATTCCTCAAGAACATTCTTTCCAATAAGGAAAAGCAACCTGAAGTCTCTTCTATTCCGTTGAGTGTTGGGTGCTCTGCAGTGTTACAGAGCAAGTTGCCTGAAAATATGGCCGATCCAAGGAGTTTTGCGATTCCCTGCATCTTAGGTGACGATACGGTTTGACATGCATTGGCCGACCTTGGGGCCACCATCAATCTCATGCCATATTCTGGGTTCATTAAGTTAGGTCTTGGTGAACCGATGCCAACCCGAATGAGTATCCAACTTGTTGATCATTCCGTGAAATATCCGCGAGGGGTGGTCCGGAACATGCTTGTTCGTATCGAGAAGTTCACATTCCCAGTGGACTTAGTCATTCTGGATATGAATGAGAATGATAGTGTCCCACTCATTTTAGGCCGACCATTCCTTGCCACCGCACAAACGTTGATTGACATCCGTGAGGGCAATTTAACTATGAAAGTTGGGGATGATAACCTAACCTTTGACGTAAGACAGTCACTTAAGCACCCCAAGTCGGCGAACGACTCCCTGTATTTTGTTGACATCATCGTATTGCATGTGAGGGAGTGTTTCACTGACATCTATGGAGGACCTACCTTGGACCACAGATTCTCGATAGGGATATTTCAGAGGTCGAGATGGTTGCCATGACCGCTCCACCATTGATAGACGAAACCATGTCACCACACCTAGATTCAGAGTCATCTGTTGAGATCGTGCAAGACGATCCGAGAGACCGACCTTCTGTTGAGAGCCTTCCTCCTTCCTTAGAACTTACGGATCTACCCGATCATTTGGAGTATGCAATTCTGGACCAAGAAAGGAAGCTACCCGTCATCATCGTGTCTTCCTTGACGGAGGTCGAGAAGTTGATGTTGCTGAAGGGGATGAAAGTGAACTAGGAGGCAATAACATGGAAGATTATTGACATCAAAGGGATTAATTCCTTGTTCTGCACTCATAAAATCCTCATGGAGGATAATTTTAAATCTATCATTCAGCCTCAAAGGAGGCTTAATCCGGTCGTTAAGAAAGAAATCATCAAACTCCTTGATGCTGGAATTATTTTTCCCAACTTTGATAACGCCTGAGTGAGTCCGGTCCAAGTGGTTCCCAAGAAGCGTGGCATGAATATCGTCACCAATGAAAGAACGAGCTTATTCCCACTAGGACTGTGACAAGCCAGTGGCTACCAAGCTCAATACCAAAACAAGCGTCGAGGGGGACAAGCCAGTGGTAACCAAGCTCAATACCAAAACTAGCGTCGAGAGAATCTATTCAGGCACGGGAGTTCAGGTCAGGAGAGTTCGTAACAAGTAGGGGGAGAGGAGAAGACAACCTCACTGGAGGAGATGAAGGCTGAGCTTTTGAAGCGAGATGAGAGGAACCGAGTGACAAATGAGGAGAAATTTGCGGAACATGATGCTATGCTGAAAAACCAAGCCACGTCTATATCTAATCTTGAGCGTCACGTCGGAGAGATTGCCAGCCAGTTATCCGAGAGAGCGCTAGGTTCACTACCAAATAATACTGGGAAAAATCCAAGAGGGTTCGCCCAAGCAGTGACTACTAGGAGCGGTTCAAGAAGAAAAAGAGGCTTATACTTCGAGAGTTGTCACTCCTGCGGTCGATGAAGAGGAGCAAGTGGACGAGGAGATCCACATGGAGCCTCCTCCGGCCGAAGCACACCGGCATACTATTCCTGTAAGTTCAAAGGCAGGCGATAAACCATCATCATTATCTAACCCACCTCTTAGAGTTTACAAACCGAAATTTCCTTATCCTGGGAGACTCCGATCTGACAGAGACGAGGAGCAAAACTCCAAGTTCCTCGAACTTCGTAAGCAGCGTCACCAGAACATTCCTTTCCTTAAGGCGATCACTCAAATGCCCAAATATGCCAAATTCCTCAAGAACATTCTTTCCAAAAAGGAAAAGCTACCTGAAGTCTCTTCTATTCCGTTAATGGTTGGGTGCTCTGCAGTGTTACAGAGCAAGTTGCCTGAAAATATGGCCGAACCAAGGAGTTTTATGATTCCCTGCATCTTTGGTGACGATACGGTTTGACATGCATTGGCCGACCTTGGGGCCACCATCAATCTCATGCCATATTCTGGGTTCATTAAGTTAGGTCTTGGTGAACCGATGCCAACCCGAATGAGTATCCAACTTGTTGATCAACCCGTGAAATATCCGCGAAGGGTGGTAAGGAACATGCTTGTTCGTATCGAGATGTTCATATTCCCAGTGGACTTAGTCATTCTGGATATGAATGAGGATGATAGTGTCCCACTCATTTTTGGCCGACCATTCCTTGCCACCGCACAATCGATGATTGACGTCCGTGAGGGCAATTTAACTATGAAAGTTGGGGATGATAACCTAACCTTTGACGTAAGACAGTCACTTAAGCACCCCAAGTCGGTGAACAACTCCCTGTATTTTGTTGACATCATCGTATTGCATGTGAGGGAGTTTTTCACTGACATCTATGGGGGACCTACCTTGGACCACAGATTCTCGATAGGGATATTTCAGAGGTCGAGATGGTTGCCATGACCGCTCCACCATTGATAGAAGAAAACATGTCACCACACCTAGATTAAGAGTCATCTGTTGAGATCGTGCAAGACGATCCGAGAGACCGACCTTCTGTTGAGAGCCTTCCTCCTTCCTTAGAACTTACGGATCTACCCGATCATTTGGAGTATGCATTTATGGACCAAGAAAGGAAGCTACCCGTCATCATCGTGTCTTCCTTGACGGAGGTCGAGAAGTTGATGTTGCTGAAGGGGCTGAAAGTGAACTAGGAGGCAATAACATGGAAGATTATCGACATCAAAGGGATTAATTCCTTGTTCTGCACTCATAAAATCCTCAAGGAGGATAATTTTAAATCTATCATTCAGCCTCAAAAGAGGCTTAATCCGGTCGTTAAGAAAGAAATCATCAAACTCCTTGATGCTGGAATTATTTTTCACAACTTTGATAACGCCTGAGTGAGTCCGGTCCAAGTGGTTCCCAAGAAGCGTGGCATGACTATCGTCACCAATGAAAGAACGAGCTTATTCCCAGTAGGACTGTGACAAGCCAGTGGCTACCAAGCTCAATACCAAAACCTGCGTCGAGGGGGACAAGCCAGTGGCAACCAAGCTCAATACCAAAACCAGCGTCGAGAGAATCTATTCAGGCACGGGAGTTCAGGTGAGGAGAGTTCGGAACAAGTAGGGGGAGAGGAGAAGACAACCTCACTGGAGGAGATGATGGCTGAGCATTTGAAGCGAGATGAGAGGAACCGAGTGACAAATGAGGAGAAATTTCCGGAACATGATGTTATGTTGAAAAACCAAGCCACGTCTCTAACTAATCTTGAGCGTCACGTCGGAGAGATTGCCAGCCAGTTATCCGAGAGAGCGCTAGGTTCACTACCAAATAATACTGGGAAAAATCCGAGAGGGTTTGCCAAAGCAGTGACTACTAAGAGCGGTTAAAGAAGAAAAAGAGGCTTATACTTCGAGAGTTGTCACACCTGCGGTCGATGAAGAGGAGCAGGTGGACGAGGAGACCCAGATGGAGCCTCCTCCGGCCGAGGCACACCAGCATACTATTCCTGTAAGATCAAAGGCAGGCGATAAACCATCATCATTATCTAACCCATCTCTTAGAGTTTACAAACCGAAATTTCCTTATCCTAGGAGACTCCGATCTGACAGAGATGAGGAGCAAAACTCCAAATTCCTCGAACTTCTTAAGCAGAGTCACCAGAACATTCCTTTCCTTAAGGCGATCACTCAAATGCCCAAATATGCAAAATTCCTCAAGAACATTCTTTCCAATAAGGAAAAGCTACCTGATGTCTCTTCTATTCCGTTGAGTGTTGGGTGCTCTGCAGTGTTACAGAGCAAGTTGCCTGAAAATATGGCCGATCCAAGGTCTTTTACGATTCTCTGCATCTTAGGTGACGATACGGTTTGACATGCATTGGCCGACCTTGGGGCCACCATCAATCTCAAGCCATATTCTGGGTTTATTAAGTTAGGTCTTGGTGAACCGATGCCAACCCGAATGAGTATCCAACTTGTTGATCATTTGGTGAAATATCCGCGAGGGGTGGTCAGGAACATGCTTGTTCGTATGGAGAAGTTCATATTCCCAGTGGACTTAGTCATTCTGGATATGAATGAGGATGATAGTGTCCCACTCATTTTAGGCCGACCATTCCTTGCCACCACACAAACGTTGATTGACGTCCGTGAGGGCAATTTAACTATGAAAGTTGGGGATGATAACCTAACCATTGACGTAAGACAGTCACTTAAGCACCCCAAGTCGGCGAACGACTCCCTGTATTTTGTTGACATCATCGTATTGCATGTGAGGGAGTTTTTCACTGACATCTATGGAGGACCTACCTTGGACCACAGATTCTCGATTGGGATTTTTCAGAGGTCGAGATGGTTGCCATGACCGCTCCACCATTGATAGAAGAAACCATGTCAACACACCTAGATTCAGAGTCATCTGTTGAGATCGTGCAAGACGATCCGAGAGACCGACCTTCTGTTGAGAGCCTTCCTCCTTCCTTAGAATTTACGGATCTACCCGATCATTTGGAGTATGCATTTCTGGACCAAGAAAGGAAGCTACCCGTCATCATCGTGTCTTCCTTGACGGAGGTCGAGAAGTTGATGTTGCTGAAGGGGCTGAAAGTGAACTAGGAGGCAATAACATGGAAGATTATCGACATCAAAGGGATTAATTCCTTGTTCTGCACTCATAAAATCCTCATGGAGGATAATTTTAAATCTATCATTCAGCCTCAAAGGAGGCTTAATCCGGTCGTTAAGAAAGAAATCATCAAACTCCTTGATGCTGGAATTATTTTTCCCAACTTTGATAACGCCTGAGTGAGTCCGGTCCAAGTGGTTCCCAAGAAGCGTGGCATGACTATCGTCACCAATGAACGGAACGAGCTTATTCCCACTAGGACTGTGACAAGCCAGTGGCTACCAAGCTCAATACCAAAACCAGCGTCGAGGGGGACAAGCCAGTGGCAACCAAGCTCAATACCAAAACTAGCGTCGAGAGAATCTATTCAGGCACGAAAGTTCAGGTCAGGAGAGTTCGGAACAAGTAGGGGGAGAGGAGAAGACAACCTCACTGGAGGAGATGATGGCTGAGCTTTTGAAGCGAGATGAGAGGAACCGATTCACAAATGAGGAGAAATTTGCGGAACATGATGCTATGTTGAAAACCAAGCCACGTCTCTAACTAATCTTGAGCGTCACGTCAAAGAGATTGCCAGCCAGTTATCCGAGAGTGCGCTAGGTTCACTACCAAGTAATACTGAGAAAAATTCGAGAAGGTTCACCAAAGCAGTGACTACTAGGAGAGGTGCAAGAAGAGAAAGAGAGGTTGATCCTTCGAGAGTTGTCACACCTGCTGTCGATGAATAGGAGCAGGTGGAAGAGGAGATCCAGATGGAGCCTCCTCCAGCCGAAGCACACCAGCATACTATTCCAGCGAGTACGAAGCCGGCCGATAAACCTTGATCATGGGAGACTCCGATGCCTTATCTTGGGAGACTCCGATCTGACAGAGATGAGGAGAAAAACTCCAAGTTCCTCGAACTTCACATGCAGCTTCACCTGAACATTCCTTTCCTTGAGGCGCTCACTCAAATGCTCAAATATGCCACATTCCTCAAGGACATTCTTTCCAATAAGGAGAAGCTAGCTGATGTCTCTTCTATTTCGTTGAGTGATGGGTGGTCTGCAGTGTTGCAGAGTAAGTTTCCTGAAAAGATGGCCGATCCTGAGAGTTTTACGAATCTCGGCATCTTAGGTGACGATATGGTTTGACATGCTTTGGCAGACCTTGGGGCCAGCATTAATCTCAATCCGTATTCTGCGTTCAGTAAGTTAGGTCTTGGCGAACCAAGGCCAACCCGAATAAGTATCCAACTTTCTAATCGTTCCGTGTAATATCTGCAAGGGGTGGTCGAAAACATGCTTGTTCGTATCGACAAGTTCATATTCCCAGTGGACTTAGTCATTCTGGATATGAATGAGGATGATAGTGTCCTGCTCATTTTAGGCCGACCATTCCTTGCCACCGCATAGGCGTTGATCGACGTCCGTGAGGGCAAATTGATTCTAAAATTTGGGGATGATAATGTCATATTTGATGTAAGACAGTCACTTAAGCACCCCAAGTCGGCGGACGACTCCCGGTATTTCGTTGACACCATCGTATCGCTTATGCATGATTTTTACACTTACATCAGTGGTGGACCTACCTTGGACCCACATATTCACGATAGGGATATTTCAGAAGTCGAGATGATTTCCATGACCGCTCCATCATTGATAGATGACACCGTGTCACCACCCCTAGATTCAGAGTCATCTTTTGATATCGTGCTAGGTGATATGAGAGACCGACCTTACGTTGAGAGCCCTCCTCCTTCCTTAGAACTTACGTATCTACCCGATCATTTGGAGTATGCATTTCTAGACGAAGAGAGGAAGCTACCCGTCATCATCGCGTCTGCCTTGACGAAGGTCGAGAAGTTGAAATTGTTGAAGGTGATGAAAGCACACAATGAGGAGATAGCATGTAAGATTATCGACATAAAAGGGATTAATTCCTCATTTTGCACTCATAAAATCCACATGGAGGAAATTTTAAATCTGTCGTTCAGCCACAACGGAGGCTTAATCCAAAAATGCTAGAGGTCGTTAAGAAAGAAATCATCAAACTCCTTAATGCGGGAATCATTTTTCCCATCTCGGATAGCGCCTGGGTGAGTCCGGTCCAAGTGGTTCCCAAGAAGGGTGGCATGACTGTCGTCACCAATGAACGGAACGATCTTAATCCCACTAGGACCGTGATAGTTGGAGAGTCTGCATCGACTACCGCAGACTGAATGATGCCACTAATAAAGATCACTTTCCTTTGCCCTTCATTGATCAGATTGTAGAGCGATTGGCGGGTCAGCAGTACTACTGCTTTCTGGATGGTTTCTCCGGGTTTTTCCAAATCCCGATCTTACCCGATGATAAGGAGAAAACCACATTCACCTGCTCCTACGACACGTTTGCCTATAAAAGCATGCCTTTTGGACTATGTAATGCTCCAGCTACTTTCCAGCGATGTATAGTGCCGTTCTTTCACGACATGATCGAGGATTCCATGGAGGTCTTCGTCCAATTTTTCTGTCTTCAGGAATTCTTTCGATCATTTTCTCTCCAACGTTGATAGGATGATGGCTCGTTGCATCGATACCTACCTAGTCCTCAACTGGGAGAAGTGTCACTTCATGATACTCGAGGGAATTATTCTAGGACATAAGATCTCGAGTGCGGGGATCGAGGTTGATAAGTCTAAAATTGAAACCATAATTCAAATCTACCCCCACCTACTTCTGTGAGATCTAGTCATAGCTTCGTAGGTCATGCTGGTTCCCATCGCCAGTTCATCAAAGATTTCTCGAAAATTGCGATACCGATGACCAAGCTACGAGAGAAAGAAACTCCATTTGTCTTCTCCGAACAGTGTATCGAGGCGTTTGATCTTCCAAAAGACAAACTCGTTACTCCCCGATCATGATTGCTCTCGACTAGTCATTTTCATTCAAATTGATGTGCGACTTAAACGATTATGCCGTAGGAGCACTTCTTGACAGCGAAATGAGAAGCACTTCCACCCGATCTACTATGCGAGCGGGACCCTAAAAAATGCTCAGGAGAATTACACCACCACCGAGAAAGAGCTGTTAGCTGTGGTTTTTGCATTTGAAAAATTTAGGTCCTATCTTATTCTTTCCAAAACATTTTTCTACACGGATCATGCTGCCTTTCGTTATCATTTCAGCAAGCAGGACGCTAAGCCTTGTCATATCCGATGGATCCTGCTGCTTCGGGTGTTTGATATAGAAACCCGTGATAAAAAGGGGGCCGAGAATGTAGTGGGCGATCACTTGTCTCGTCATGAGAGAGCCATGATTTGAGATGTTGGGGTCATCGTCAATGACCATTTCCCGATAGATAATCTCATGTTTGTCAAACCGTGGTTTGCCGATCTCGCGAACTTCCTCGTCGATGGTTCCCTCTTTAAAAGGATGTCTTACAAGCAAAAGAAGAAATTCTTTGCTGACGTAAAGTTCTACATATGGGACGACCCGTTTCTTTTTCGTATAAGTGCTGATCGGCTGGTGAGGAGATGTGTAGATGTTTAAGAGGGGTTGCGGATTTTGAGCCACTGTCATGAGGGACCGACATGAGGTCACCGTGGTGTTGTTCTTACTACTAAGAAGGTCTTCGATTCAAGATTTGATGTGTTGCAAAACACATAGCGTTTTATCCCGTTTTTGTGTTGTTTTGTGCGTAAACCGTTAACGAATATAACTTTTTCTTGCATGAAGTTAAATTCTTGCGTATATGATAGGTCCCATGTTGAAGAGAGCGAAAAAACGAGTTTAATGAAGAAAAAATCAGCTCAAACGAGATTTGGATGAAGCCGGTATGCGCTTTTGAAGATAAACGATTCAGAAAATGAAGAAACGAGCACCCATGACTTGGCCGCGCTACATGACCAGGTCAGCAATCCAAGCCCATGCTACGCGGTGTCCCACATGTCCCCAAGGCTGCCAAGAATGTTCAGGAATCAGCTACCCCGTCTATTTGGTCTTCCAGTGGGCTTGTTTTAACCTATTTTATATTAGGAAGGAGGTGTTTAAACATCTATATATTTAGCATAAACCCTATGAACGATTTTTAGACCATTCCAACTGTCCAATACCTATTCCAGATGAAATGCCAAGGAGGAGGAGCAGCCGGGTCGTTATTTCATCACCCGGTTGTCGGTTTTGAGTATTTTAACGATTGTGAGTTCGTTTTTTGAGTTTTAGACATTCAAACAAGTTGTGATCAGATTCTAATGAACATGTTTATCATTTTTAACTATTTTATCTGTTGTTCATTCAGTATGATTGGCTAAACTTGTTCGAATCATCTAGGTTTGATGTTTAACGGTTGATTTATCACTTTTCGGGTGCTAATATCGTGTTTGATTGTTTAGTTATTGTAAAGTTCATAATTTGTGATACTATTCCATGAACCTTGCTGCCGTTATATGTATTTTAGGTTGCATGAGCCCTGAGTAGTTGATTATTGCATGAATTTGTTTCGTGTAGTCGTTAATTGCTAGTTTGGTTAATACTGAGTGTGTTGATTGATTGTGGTAGGCACATGCAATTAGGGTTTATGTTTCTTGAATCATTTAGGTCAGTCGGATCATCCTCTTTGAGTTGGACCAAAACCTTAGGGGTTAGCTTATCTCTCTGCTTTAGTTGATTTAGTTACCCGTTGCGAGACCACGTAGTGGTTTTCTAGATACCGACTAGGTTAGTTTGTAAGTTGAGTTATTTTATCCTTATTATTGAATTACCCCTTTCTTCCTAGGTTTGTAATTAGCTCGAGCCTTAGTGAGGATTTTGATTTTGATACAGACCAAGTAATAAATCATTAGGGTACGTAAATAAACAACCGTAAATTAAAAGCTAAATAGACGTTGTTAGGTTTTCTAGTAAAACTGACCTTAGGGACCCAGTTGCATAGATTACATCTATCTTAGTTCATCTTTAGAAGCCGGTTTCAAACATTTGTTAGCACCTGATCCATCCTTTACCCGTTAATTCATCTTACCTAGGTGATTCGTTTTCTTATTATCGTTAAATCCCGTTAAGTTTCCAGTTAGTTTTGTTACACCGTTAGTTAAGTTAAGTTAGTTTATATATATAAGTTAAACAAATATATTATTTAGGCAAGAATTGAGTAGGGTTAGTAATCTGAGCCACCTCATGTGTCTTTGTGTTCGATACTCGAACTTCCTTAGTCTTTACTACATACGATCGGTACACTTGCTGGTTGTGTGAACTTATGTTAGGATATTCCATTTAAATTTAATGCTTGGTTGTGAGTCGTAGTTTTCATAGATACATTTATTGGCCTTCGATTTTCAAAGATGCTCATGTATTTGTTAAAAGTTGTGACTGATGCCAACGTGTCGGTAACACATCATCCCGAAATGAGATGCCCCAAAATGCTATTCAGCTTTGCAAGATCTTTGATATTTGGGTATTGATTTTATGGGCCCGTTCCCGTCTTCTAGAGGGAACAAGTACATACTCGTTGCAGTTGATTACGTCTCCAAGTGGGTCGAGGCCAAAGCCTTTCCCACTATCAACGCCCGAGTTGTAGTGAGATTTCTGAAAAATCTTTCCTCTCATTTTGGTGTACCGAAAGCCTTGGTCAGTGATCGAGGTACTCATTTCTGCAATGCACAGATGGAGAAGGCGTTTCAACGCTACGGGGTCACCCATCGGCTTGTAACTGCCTACAACCTACAGACTAGTGGACAGTTGGAGGTGAGTAACCGGGGCATTAAATGTATTCTTCAGAAGACGGTTGGGATAAACCGAAAGGATTGGTCCGATAAATTAGATGATGCTTTGTGGGCTTTCCGTACAGAGTATAGAACTCCAACCGGTTCCACACCGTTTTGGATAATTAATGGGAAAGCCTTCCATCTGCCTGTTGAGTTGGAGCACCGTGCTTCTTGGGCACTTCAAACAGTTAACCTCTATCTTTCATCCACGGTGGAGAATCATTTCCATCAGTTAAATGAGTTACGAAAATATGTTTATTTCTTATTCTTTGTTTTCTATGTTGTACGCCGCTACATGCGAGCGATTTTCAGTTATTGCAGGTATTATTATGCGCATGGTAGCTCTGATGGTGTTTTTAAACTGGTTCTCCCGAGGTTGCGGCCGCGAATGAATTGTTATACAGTCGTTTGATTGATACACATCTGGTAAAGATTCTGCATATAAACCAGGGGAGTAACCCGTTCTCTTTTTAATGTTGAAAATTTTAATTTCTATTTTTATTTTATTTTGTTTCTTTTCCTTGTTCTCATCGAGGACGATTTTGTTCTAAGTGTGGGATGGGAGTTTATTTTACTTAGTTGTAGAAATGAATATATTTAAAAAGAAAAAAAAAGATTTTAATAATAACATTTTTGCACTCTTTCGCTAAAAATTATGTCGGTTACTCAAGTTTGAGGGACATACACTTGTGTATGTTTGGTCCTGTTATCTACTTGTAGACATAAGGGATAGCCATTTACCTGGAAACTGAAAGTGACTGGGGCGACTATTGTGTGTTTTTTTCTTTCGCTGGAAATTATGTCGGCTACTTAAGTTCGAGGGACGTATACTTGTATATGTTGGGTCCCGCTATGTACCTGTAGACAAACGGGATAGCCATTTACCCGAAAACTAAAAGTGACTGGGGCGACTGAATTTGAAAAAAATAATAAGAAAAAATAAAAAAAAAGTTTTAAAGAAAAAAAAATGTCCATTGAAAACTGTTTTTCTTCTACGTTAAGCAGGAAATGATATTATTACCGTTGTGTTAACAAGCTCTCGGAGATTTTGAAAAATATATATATAATAATAATAAAAGAAGAGATCATTTGCATATCTGATTTGGCCCAACTAGCTTTGATAGTCCTCTATTGCAAATTTTATATACCTAATAACTTGAAAAACGGTGAAACCGAATTTTGATGCTTAGGGAGGATTACCATAATCTAAAAACTTTGAGATGGTAAGACTTAGTTGCACTCAAACCAGCACACCACCGCAATGTCCATATTTTGCCAAGCTTAGAAAATAGTTATATTTATTTACGTAGAAATTAAAATAAAAAATCTTGCAAAAGCATGAAAAAAAAAGAAAGTATGAATAAAAGATGCAAAAAGCATGCAAAGTTAGTAAAAGAGGCCAAAGTTTCACATACTAGATAGGGCTGAGAGTTTACGAGTTGCTAAGGGGATAGTGACTTTGAGGTTATCGCTATTGGGGCTCGAGATTCTTAGTAAATAAATATCAAATTAGGATTTATAGCACAAAGTCCAATAATATTTAGGAATAGCTCGTAAGTACAATAATCTTGGGAGACTCCGATCTGACAGAGACGAGGAGCAAAACTCCAAGTTCCTCGAACTTCTCAAGCAGCTTCACCTTAACATTCCTTTCCTTGAGTCCTCTCACTCAAATCCTCAAATACGCCAAATTCCTCAAGGATATTCTTTCCAATAAGGAGAAGCTAGCTGAAGTCTCTTCTATTCCGTTGAGTGATGGGTGCTCTGCGGTGTTGTGGAGCAAGTTTCTTGAAAAGATGGCTGATCCAGAGAGTTTTATGATTCTCGGCATCTTTGGTGACGATACGGTTCGACATGCTTTGGTTGACCTTGGGGCCAGCATCAATCTCATGCTGTATTCTGTGTTCAGTAAGTTAGGTCTTGGCGTACCAAGGCCAACACGAATGAGTATCCAACTTGCTTATCGTTCCGTGAAATATCCGCGAGTGGTGGTCGAGTACATGCTTGTTCGTATCGACAAGTTCATATTCCCGGTGGACTTAGTCATTCTGGATATGAATGAGGATGATAGTTTCCTGCTCATTTTAGGCCGACCATTCCTTACCACCGCACAGGCGTTGATCGACGTCCGTGAGGGCAAATTGATTCTGAATGTTGGGGATGATAACGTCACCTTTGACGTAAGATAGTCACTTAAGTACCCCAAGTCGGCGGACGACTCCTAGTATTTCGTTGACACCATCAAATCGCATATGCGGGAGTTTTTCACTAACATCTGTGGAGGACCTACCTTGGACCTACAGATTCTCGATAGCGATATTTCAGAGGTCGAGATGGTTGCCATGACCGCTCCACCATTGATGGATGACACCGTGTCACCACCCCTAGATTCAGTGTCATCTTTTGAGATCGTGCGAGATGAACCGAGAGACCGACCTTCCGTTGAGAGCCCCTCCTTCTTTAGAACTTTCGGATCTACCCAATCATTTGGATTATGCGTTTCTAGACGAAGAGAGGAAGCTACCCATCGTCATCGTGTCTGCCTTGACGGAGGTCGAGAAGTTGAAGTTGTTGAAGGTGCTGAAAGCGCACAATGAGGAGATAGCATGTAAGATTATCAACATCAAAGGGATTAATTCCTCGTTTTGCACTCATAAAATCCACATGGAGGAAATTTTAAATCTGTCTTTCTGCCTCAACAGAGGTTTAATCCGAAAATGCTAGAGGTCATTTAGAAAGAAATTATCAAACTCCTTAATGCGGAAATCATTTTTCCCATCTCTGATAGCGCCTGGGTGAGTCCGGTCCAAGTGGTTCCCAAGAAAGGTGGCATGACTGTCGTCACCAATGAACGGAACGAGCGTATTCCCACTAGGACCGTGACCTGTTGGAGAGTCTGCATCGACTATCGCAGACTGAATGATGCCACTAGGAAAGATCACTTTCCTCTGCCCTTCATTGATCAGATGCTGGAGCAATTGGCAGGGTCAACATTACTACTGCTTTCTGGATGGTTTCTCTGGGTATTTCCAAATCCCGATCTCTCCTGATGATTAGGAGAAATCCACATTCACCTGCACCCTACAGCATGTTTGCCTATAAACGCATGCCCTTTCTACTATGTAATGCTCCAGCTACTTTCCATCGATGTATGGTGGCGATCTTAAATGACATGATCAAGGATTCTATGGAGGTCTTCATGAACGATTTTTCTGTCTTCAGGAATTCTTTCGATCATTGTCTCTCCATCCTTGATAGGATGATGGCGTGTTGCGTCGATAACAACCTAGTCCTCAACTAGGAGAAGTGTCACTTCATGGTACTCGAGGGAATTATTCTAGTACATAGGATCTCGAGTGCGGGGATCGAGGTTGATAAAGCTAAATTTGAAACCATTTCTAATCTTCCCGCCCACTTTTGTTTGATCCATCCGTAGCTTCTTAGGTCATGCTGGTTTCTATCGCAAGTTTATCAAAGATTTCTCGAAAATTGCGATACCGATGACCAAGCTACTAGAGAAAGATGCTCCATTTGTCTTCTCTGAACAGTGTATCGAGGCGTTTGATCTTCTAAATGACAAACTCATTAACGCCACAATCATGATATCTCCCGGCTGGTCTTTTCCATTTGAATTGATGTGCGACGCGAGTGACTATGCCGTAGGAGTGGTGCTTAGACAGCGAAAGGAGAAGCACTTCCACCCGATCTACTATGCGATTCGGACCCAAAACAATGCTCAGGAGAATTACACCACCACCGATAAAGAGCTGTTAGCTGTGGTTTTTGCATTTGATAAATTTAGGACTTATCTTGTTCTGTCCAAAAGATTTTTCTACACGGATCATGCTGCAAGAAGGGCGCTAAGCCTTGTCATATCCGATGGATTCTACTGCTTCAGGAATTTGATATCAAAATATGTGATAAAAAGGTTTCTGAGAATGTAGTGGCCTATCACTTATCACGTCTTGAAAGAGCCGATATTGGAGATGTTGGATTCATCATCAACAACCATTTCCCGATAGATAATCTCATGTTTGTCAAACCGTGGTTTGCCGATATCGTGTACTTCCCGTCGATGATTCCCTCCCTAGGAGGATGTCTCACCAGTAAAAGAAGAAATTATTTTCTGACGTAAAGTTCTACATCTGGGACTACCCGTTTCTTTTTTGTACATGTGATGATCAGTTGGTGAGGAGATGTGTGGATGTTGAAGAGGGGTGGTGGATTTTAAGCCACTGTCATGAGGGATCGACAGGGGGTCACCATGGTGTTGTTCTTACTGCTAGAAGGTCTTCGGTTCAGGATTCTATTGGCCTTCGATTTTCAAAGATGGTCATGTGTTTTGTAAAAGCTGTGACTGATGCCAATGTGTCTGTAACATCTCATCCCAAAATGAGAATGCTATTCAGGTTTGCGAGGTCTTTGACATTTGCGGTATTGATTTTATGGGCCAGTTCCCGTCTTCTAGAGGGAACAAGAACATATTCATGGCAGTTGATTACGTCTCCACATGGGTCGAGGCCAAAGCCTTGCCCTCTATCGACGCCCGAGTTGTAGTAAGATTTCCGAAAAATCTTTTATCTCGTTTTGGTATACCGAAAGCCTTGATCAACGATCGAGATACTTACTTCTGCAACGCGCAGATGAAGAAGGCATTACAACGCTATGGGGTCACCCATCGGCTTGCGATTGCCTACCACCCATAGACTACTGGATAGGTGGAGGTTAGTAACCGGGGCATTAAACACATTCTTGAGAAGGCGGTTGGGCTAAAACAAATGGATTGGTCCGATAAATTAGATGATGCACTGATGGCGTTTTGAAACTGGTTCTCCCGATGTTGCGGCCGCGAATGAAATGCTATATGTGCGTTCGATTGATACACATACGGTCCTTGTGTGTTTTGTTCTTTTGCTGAAAATTATGTCGGCTACCTAAGTTCGAGGGACATATACGTGTATATGTTTGGTCCCGCTATCTACCAGTAGACAACTAGATAGCTATTGACCCGAAAAATGAAAGTGATTGGGGCAACTGAATTTGAAAAAAAAATAATTAGAAAAAAAATTAAAAAAAAAGTTTAGAAAAAAAGTGTCCATTGAAAGCTTTTTTTCTTCTACGTTAAGCAGGAAATAATATTATTACCGGTGTGTTAACAAGCTATCGGATATTTTGAAAAATATTTATATACAATAATAATAGTAATAATAATAATAATAATAAAAGAAGAAGCGATCGTTTACATATCTGATTTCGGATGTACTGGTAGGCCCAACTAGCTTTGATAGTCCTCCTTTGCAAATTATATATACCGAATAATTTGAAAAACGGTGAAACCGAATTTCGATGCTTAGGGAGGATTACCATAATCTAAAAACTTTGAGATGGTAAGACTTAGATGCACTCAAACCAGCACACAGCCACAATATCCATCTTATTACGAGCTTAGAAAATAGTTATATTTATTTAGGTAAAAAATCAAAAATCTTGCAAAAGCATGAATAAAAATAAAAAGAAAACAAAGTACGAATAAAAGATGCAAAAAGCATCCAAAGTTAGTATAAGAGGCCAAAGTTCAACATACTAGACGGGGCTGAGAGTTTACGCGTTGCTAAGGGGATAGAGACTCTGAGGTTATCGCTATTTGGGCTCGAGGTTCTTAGTCAATAAATATCAAGTTAGGGATTTATAGGACAAAGTCCAATAATATTTAGTAATAGCTCGTACGGCCTGCACATGACCATTCATCCATCAGACTTCACCGAGTGCATCAACTTAATACCATCAATGAGTCTTTGGCTTATGGTGATTTGTTGAACTAGTCAGCTTTGACTCTAGTTCTTCAAGCTCCCTTTGTCTGAGATAAGGTAGATGTAGCCGTGGATTTTGAACTTAAAATACTTAATATGATGGGGGGCTTTATTGGTTAGTGGCTGAGATTAATGTTGATAAATATACCGGCAATCACGGTTAATATGTCGAGCTGTTTCTATTCTTTTGATATTGTTAAATTATCTGGGGTTTATTGCTTTCACTTGGTTATGATCCTGTGTAGATTTATTTTTTAGTGACGAAAAAGTCTTAAGTGCGGGGGTGTTTGATGTGTTGTAAAACACACTTGTTTGTCCTCACCTTTTTACGATCTTTTATTGCTTAATTATCTAATGAATATTGATTTTGGTATGTTTTAACATGATCTTACAAAGTTTATTATCTCTCGTAGGTTACGGTTTTTAAAAGAGAAATGGACCGGGTTTTGGAAGACATAATAGGATTTTATGATCAAGTTTTGAACACCAAACTCAAAGCCCGACCTAAGCCCACTAGAGGAAAGCCTTTCATGTGACACAATATAAAAATAAGATTAAAATAACCCTAAGCACCATAACACATTGTTCCGATCGACCAGCTTCTTCACAAAAAAAATAATATTACATATTTTTGGGTTTTGGTCAAAGTTCATGGCTAGAATAGTACATCAAGAAGAATATAATATAATTTCTGTTCTTTGGGGTAAAATATCACAGCAAGAAGCAAAGGAAGAAGGAAAATAAATATATAAGTGCTAACCCCTTGGTGACTTTCGATCGGACAGCCAAAAACGAGAAGGAAAAGAAGTTGGACAGCCAGGTTTGAGTGTTTTTATAAGTGTTTTTCACAGCCAAGAGCACCCATAACTCCATATTGCATCTCCATACACTTTGGTTTATTTTATGTTTCATAATTCTCTTTTTTATGTTATTCAAGTTGAATTCTTTTGCAATTCAGTTTACGATTGAGTTGTTATTAATTATACTTGATTGTGTATTGAGTTTGATTATGATTTGGATGAGTAATATGGTTGTTATTTTAAGTGTTTGCTGCTGTCCAAATATTATGAGTAGCTAAACTTCTTTGTTCTACATAGGGTAGATGAATATTGTTCGGTTTTGATGAGTTAAATGGATTGTTTGATTATTATGACTTGAATTGTTATTGAAAGTTTGGTTTAATGACGAATTAGGTTGTGTTTAGTGGCTGCCATATTTTTTATATTATCTCATATTCTCGTGCTTCGATTAATTGAATTGGTTTTTTATTGATAGTTGCATGTTAAAGTCTTTACTTTGTGTTTTGAGTTTGTTTGTTGTAGGAGCAACCGTAGGGTTTTGTTGAGATTGTTAATTGATATAAATCAGCGGGTAAGCACCTTCTTGGAGACCGAGAGGTGATATAAAGTAAAGTCGTCTCATAGCTTTTGCTTGTTAGGATTAGGATTGTGCGAAAGCGGATTCGGTTCTTGTCGGGATTGGGTACGTGAGCGATTAGTTGGTCTAGTTTAGGTTAAACCAAATTACACCTTGAGCTGGGGGATCATGCATATGCGCATTCATATAGTTATAAGCAGCGGACGAAGGAACTACATGACCGTATGCTGAAGGGAAATAAGCAGTTCAAGTGTGGTGATAGGGTTTGGATATAAAATTCCCGATTACAGTTATCTCCGAGGAAGCTGAATTCCCGTTGGTCAGGACCGTTCATCATTACTGAGGTATTCCCATATGGCACAATTGAGATTGAAGACGAAAGTGGGAAGTTCAAGGTGAACGGTCACAGGTTGAAGCATTACATAGGTGAGACGGTTGAGGTATTGTACCTTAATGCCTTTACTGATGAATAGGCGTGATGGAGGGATCAGGCTAAGGACCCGTTAAACCAAGCGATCTCAGGAGGCAGCCCGAGTTTGTTTATCTATTTTTACTTTTGTTACTAAGGATCCTCCCGATTGAAGCCGCTCGTACTCAATCTCCATTCGAGAAGCTTATTTTGAGGGTATTGTATTTTTCTTTATTTATAATAAAAATATAAAAAAATTAATATATAAGAATACAAATAATTAGAAAACTACCAAAATATGTTTATTTCTTATGCTTTGTTTTCTATGTTTACACCGCTACATGCGAGCAAGTTTGAGTTATTGCGGGTACTATTATGAGCATAGTAGCTCTCATGGCGTTTTGAAACTGGTTCTCCCGAGGTTGCGGCCGCGAATGAAATGCTATATGGTCATTCGGTTGATACACATACGGTCATTGTGTGTTTTGTTCATTCGCTGAAAATTATGTCGGCAACCTAAGTTCGAGGGACATATAATTGTATATGTTTTATCCCGCTATCTATCTGTTGACATACTAGATAGCTATTGACTCGAAAAATGTAAGTGACTGGGCGACTGAATTTGAAAAAAATAATAATAAGAAAAAAAATTATAAAAAAGTTTTAAAGAAAAAAAATGTCCATTGAAAGCTGTTTTTCTTCTACGTTATGCAGGAAATGATATTATCACCGGTGTGTTAAAAAGCTATCGGATATTTCAAAAATATAATAATAATAATAATAATAATAACAATAATAATAATAATAATAATAATAATAATAATAATAATAATAATAATAATAAAAGAAGAGATCATTTGCACATCTGATTTGGAATGTGGCGGTAGGCCCAACTAGCTTTGATAGTCCTCCTTTGCAAATTATATTTAACTAACAATTTGAAAAACGGTGAAACCGAATTTCAATGATTAAGGAGGATTACAATAATCTAAAAACTTTGAGATGGTAAGACTTAGATGTACTCAAACCAACACACCACCACAATGTCCATCTTATTACAAGCTTAGAAAATAGTTGTATTTATTTAGGTAAAAAAAACAAAAATCTTGCAAAAGCATGAAAAAAAACGAAAAAGAAAACAAAGTACGAATAAAAGATGAAAAAAGCATCCAAAGTTAGTAAAAGAGGCCAAAGTTGCACATACTAGACGGGGCTGAGAGTTTACGCGTTCCTAAGGGGATAGTGACTCTGAGGTTATCGCTATTGGGGCTCGAGGTTCTTATTCAATAAATATCAAATTAGGGATTTATAGGACAAAGTCCAATAATATTTAGGAATAGCTCGTACGGCCTCCACATGACCATTCATCCATCAGACTTCACCGAGTGCATCTGCTTAGTACCATCAACGAGTCATTGGCTTATGGTCATTTGTCGAACCAATCTTCTTTGACTCTAGTTCATCTAGCTCTCTTTGTCTGAGATAAGGTAGGTGTAGCCGTGGATTTTGAACTTAAATTGCTTAATGCGATGGGGGGCTTGATTGGTTAGTGGCTGAGATTAAAGTGAACAAATATACCGGCAATCACGGTTAATATGTCGAGTTGTTTCTATTGTTTTGATAATGTTAAATAATCTGGGGTTTGTTGCTTTCACTTGGTTATGATCCAGTGTAGATTTATTTTCAGTGACGAAAAAGTCTTAAGTGTGGGGATGTTTGATGTGTTGTAAAACACACTTATTTGTCCGCACCTTTTTATGATCTTTTATTGCTTAATTATCTAATAAATTATGATTTTGGTATGTTTTAACATGATCTTACAAAGTCTTTTATCTTTCATAGGTTACGGGTTTTAAAAGAGAAATGGACCGGGTTTTGGAAGACATAATAGGCTTTTATGATCAAGTTTTGAAGACCAAACTCAAAGCCCGACCCAAGCCCACAAGAGGAAAGCTTTTCATGTGATATAATATAAAAATAAGATTAAAATAACCCTAAGCACCATAACACATTGTTCCAATCGTCCAGCTTCTTCACAAAAAAAATAATATTACATATTTTTAGGTTTTTGTCAAAGTTCATGGCTTGAATAATACATCAAGAAGAATATAATATAATTTTTGTTCTTTGGGGTAAAATATCACAGCAAGAAGAAAAGGAAGAAGGAAAAAAATATATAAGTGCTAACCCCTTGGTGACTTCCGATCGGACAGCCAAAAACGAGAAGGAAAAGAAGTTGGACAACAAGGTTTGAGTGTTTTTCACATCCAAGAGCACCCATACCTCCATATTGCATCTCCATACACTTTGGTTTATTTTATGTTTCATAATTCTCTTTTTTAGGATTGTGCGAAAGCGGGTTCGGTTCTTGTAGGGTTTGGGTTCGTGAGAGATTTGTTGGTCTAGTTTAGGTTAAACCAAATTACTCCTTTAGCTGCGGGATCATGCATATGCGCATTCATAGAGTTATAAGCAACAGACGAAGGAACTGCATGATCGTAAGTTGAAGGGAAATAAGCAGTTCAAGTGTAGGGATAGGGTTTGGCTATAAAATTCCCGATTACAGTTATCTCTGGGGAAGCTGAATTCCCGATGGTCAAGCCCGTTCACCAGTACTGAGGTATTCCCATATGGCACAATTGAGATTGAAGACGAAAGTGGGAAGTTCAATGTGAACGGTCACAGGTTGAAGCATTACATAGGTGAGACGGTTAAGGTATTGTACCTTAATTCCATTACTGATGAATAGGCGTGATGGAGGGATCAGGCTGAGGACTCGTTAAACCAAGCGCTCTCGGGAGGCAGCCCGAGTTTTTGTTTATCTGTTTTTACTTTTGTTACTAAGGATCCTCTCGATTGAAGCCGCTCGTACTCAATCTCCATTCGAGTAGCTGATTTTGAGGGTATTGTATTTGTCTTTATTTATACTAAATAAATAAAAAAACTAATAAATAAGAATACAAATAATTAGAAAAATACAAAAATATGTTTATTTCTTATGCTTTGTTTTCTATGTTGTACACCGCTACATGCGAGCAAGTTTGAGTTATTGCAGGTACTATTATGAGCATGGTAGCTATTATGGCGTTTTGAAACTTGTTCTCCCGAGGTTGCGGGCGCGAATAAATGCTATATGGTCGTTCGATTGATACACATACGGTCGTTGTGTGTTTTGTTCTTTCGCTAAAAATTATGTCGGCAACCTAAGTTTGAGGGACATATACTTGTATATGTTTGGTCCCGCTATCTACCTGTAGACATACTAGATAGCTTTGACTCGAAAAATGAAAGTTACTGGGGTGACTGAATTTGAAAAAAACAATTATAAGAAAAAAAAATTATAAAAAAGTTTAAAAAAAAATTGTCCATTGAAAGTTGTTTTTCTTTTACGTTAAGCAGGAAATGATATTATTACCGATGTGTTAACAAGCTATCGGATATTTTCAAAAATTTATATATATATATATATAATAATAATAATAATAATAATAATAATAATAATAATAATAATAATAAAAGAAGAAGAAGAGATCGTTTGCACATCTGATTTGTAATGTGTCGGTAGGCCCAACTAGCTTTGATAGTCCTCTTTTGTAAATTATATATAACTACCAATTTGAAAAACGGTGAAACCGAATTTCGATGCTTAGGGAGGATTACCATAATCTAAAAACATTGAGATGGTAAGACTTAGATGCACTCAAACCAGCACACCACCACAATGTCCATCTTATTATGAGCTTAGAAAATATTTATATTTATTTAGGTAAAAAAATCAAAAATCTTGAAAAAGCATGAAAAAAAAAGAAAAAGATAACATAGTACGAATAAAAGATGCAAAAAGCACCCAAAGTTAGTAAAAGAGGGCAAAGTTGCACATACTAGACGGGGCTGAGAGTTTACGCGTTGCTAAGAGGATAATGACTCTGAGGTTATCGCAATTGGGGCTCGAGTTTCTTAGTCAATAAATATAAATTAGGGATTTATAGGAAAGAGTCCAATAATATTTAGGATAGCTCGTACGGCCTCCACATAACCATTCATCCAACAAACTTCACCGAGTGCATCTACTTAGTACCATCAATGTGTCCTTGGCTTATGGTGATTTGTCGAACTAGTCTGCTTTGACTATAGTTCTCCTGGCTCTCTTTGTCTGAGATAAGGTAGGTGTATCCGTGGATTTTGAACTTAAAATGCTTAATGCGATGGGGGGCATGATTGGTTAGTGGCTGAGATAAAAGTGGACAAATATACCGGCACTCATGGTCGATATGTCGAGTTGTTTCTATTGTTTTGATAATGTTAAATAATCTGGGGTTTGTTGCTTTCACTTGGTTATGATCCTGTGTAGATTTATTTTACAGTTACGAAAAAGTCTTTAGTGTGGGGATTTTTGATGTGTTGTAAAACACACTTGTTTGTCCGCACCATTTTATGATCTTTTATTGCTTAATTATCTAATAAATAATGATTTTGGTATGTTTTAACATGATCTTACAAAGTCTATTATCTTTCATAGGTTACGGGTTTTAAAAGAGAAATGGACCAGGTTTTGGAAGACATAATAGGCTTTTATGATCAAGTTTTGAAGACCAAACTCAAATCCCGACCCAAGCCCACTAGAGGAAAGCCTTTCATGTGATATAATATAAAAATAAGATTAAAATAACCCTAAGCACCTTAACACATTGTTTCGATCGACCAGCTTCTTAACAAAAAAAAAATATTACATATTTTTGGGTTTTTGTAAAAGTTCATGGCTAGAATAATACATCAAGAAGAATATAATATAATTTTTTTACTTTCGGGTAAAATATCACAGCAAGAAGCAAAGGAAAAGGAAAAAAATATATAAGTGCTAACTCCTTGGTGACTTCCCATCGGACAGCCAAAAACGAGAAGGAAAAGAAGTTGGACAGCAAGGTTTGAGTGTTTTTATAAGTGTTTTTCACAGCCAAGAGCACCCATAACTCCAGATTACATCTCCATACACTTTGGTTTGTTTTATATTTCATAATTCTCTTGTTTATGCTTTTCAAGTTGAAGTCTTTTGCAATTCAGTTTACGATTGAGTTGTTATTAATTATACTTGATTGTGTATTGAGTTTGATTATGATTTGGATCAGTATTATGGTTGTTATTTTAGGTGTTTGCTGCTGTCCAAATATTATGAGTAGCTAAACATCTTTGTTCTACCTAGGTTAGATGATTATTGTTCGGTTTTGATGAGTTAAATGGATTGTTTGATTAATATGACTTGAATTGTTATTGAATGTTTGGTTTAATGACGAATTAGGTTGTGTTTAGTAGCTGCCATATTTTTTATATTATCTCATATTCTCGTGCTTCGATTAATTGAATTGGTTTTGATTGATAGTTGCATGTTCAAGTCTTTACTTTGTGTTTTGAGTTTGTTTGCGGTAGGAACAACCGTAGGGTTTTGTTGAGATTGTTAATTTAAATCAGTGGGTAAGCACCTTCTTAGGGACCGAGAGGTGATAGGAAGTAGAGTCGTCTCATAGCTTTTGCTTGTTAGGATTAGGATTGTGCGAAAGCTGGTTCGGTTCTTGTCGAGTTTGGGTTCGTGAGCGATTTTTTGGTCTAGTTTAGGTTAAACCAAATTACTCCTTGAGCTGCGAGATCATGCATATGCGCATTCATATAGTTATAAGCAGCGGACGAAGGAACTACATGATCTTAAGTTGAAGGGATATAAGCAGTTAAACTGTAGGTATAGGCTTGGCTATAAAATTCCCGATTACAGTTATCTCCTGGGAAACTGAATTCCCGATTGTCAGGCCCGTTCACCATTACTGAGGTATTCCCATATGGCACAATTGAGATTGAAGACGAAAGTGGGAAGTTCTAGGTGAACGGCCATTGTTTGAAGCATTACATGGGTGAGACGGTTGAGGTATTGTACCTTAATGCCTTTACTGATGAATAGGTGTGATGGAGGGGTCAGGCTGAGGACCCGTAAACCAACCGCTCTCGGGAGGCAGCCCGAGTTTCTGTTTATCTGTTTTTACTTTTGTTACTAAGGATCATCACTATTAAAGCCGCTCGTCCTCAATCTCCATTCGAGCAGCTGATTTTGATGGTATTGTATTTGTCGTTATTTATAATAAAAAATTAAAATATTAATAAATAAGAATACAAAAATTTATAAAAATACAAAAATATGTTTATTTCTTATGCTTTGTTTTCTATGTTGTACACCGTTACATGCGAGCTAGTTTGAGTTTTTGCATGTATTATTATTCGCATGGTAGCTCTGATGGCTTTTTAAAACTGGTATCCCAAGGTTGCGGCCGCAAATGAAATGTTATATGGTTGTTCGGCAACCTAAGTTTGAGGGACATATACTTGTATATGTTTGGTCCCGCTATCTACCTGTAGACATACTGGATAGCTATTGACCCGAAAAATGAAAGTGACTGGGGCGACTGAATTAGAAAAAAAAACAAGAAAAAAAATTTAAAAAAAAGTTTTAAAGAAAAAAAATGTCCATTGAAAGTTGTTTTTCTTCTACGTTAATCTGGAAATGATATTATTACCGGTTTGTTAACAAGCCATCAGATATTTTGAATATATATATATATATATATATATTTAATAAAAGAGATCGTTTGCATATCTGATTTGGGATGTGTCGGTAGGCCCACCTAGCTTTGATAGTCCTCCTTTACAAATTATATATACCTAATAATTTGAAAAACGATGAAACCGAATTTCGATGCTTAGGGAGGATTGCCATAATCTAAAAACTGTGATATGGTAATACTTGGAGGCACTCAAACCAGCACGCCACCACAATGTCCATCTTTTTACGAGCTTAGAAAATAGTTATATTTATTTAGGTAAAAAAATCAAAAATCTTGCAAAAGCATGAAAAAAAAAAGAAAAAGAAAACAAAGTACGAATAAAAGATGCAAAAGGCTTCCAAAGTTAGTAAACGAGGCCAAAGTTGCACATACTAGACGGGGCTAAGAGTTTACGCGCTGCTAATGGGATTGTGACTCTGAGGTTATCGCTATTGGGGCTCGAGGTTCTTAGTTGATGATGTGCGTGCGCGTAGCTTGTATAAATATGATAGATTGGATATTTAGCTTTTTCACAAGATCGTGTTTTAAATTTATAAAAGTGATTTCTACAAAGACTAAACACACACAAAATAGGCAAGTGTACCTATCGTATATGTAGAATAGTATTGGTAAAAACCAAGTATCGATCCGTGGACACAAATGTTTCTAATAATGAATCGTTGTTTTACTTTAATCGTAGGTTTTAATCATTTTGGGGTTAATTTTCTTCAAACTTCTTATAAAATATAGATACTTATATATATAAAATATATAGGTGACCAAGAAAAGAGATTATAAACGAGTTGTTCAATTATGCGAAGGTTACCATCTAAGATCAAGAATCCAATTCATTTTAGCATTGATAAATAATATTTGAACATGTGGTAAACTTGCCATAATAATATATGATAGATAGCTCCTTAAACCTTAAGTGAGCATCTATGGCACTAAGGAGATAGCATGCGCATTTTAAAGTCCACCATTTCCTAATGTCATGCCATCTCATTGATGTCAATTTAAGTTGGCAAGTAGTTTCGTAAAGTAGAAAGATTAGGATTGACTTCGATTTCTCAAATACCAATTCTAACAACTTCGGGTGGTTGTAGTTTAGTCTCACAACCTCCCCTTGGTTGATTTATGTAGGTTATAATTACACATTTCATTAACATATGATATCTTTAACTAATTTGATATCCTAAGCAAAGCCATTTTCGGATTACCAAGGTTTAGAAAAATACATCATAACTTATATCTCATCATTTCTAAGTACAATATAAGGATCCATGTTTCGATAATGTATCAAAGTATTTCTATCTTTCAAGAACATGAATCGATCATGAACGATTGCCAATGGAATTGACAACCACCAACTTTGAATTAGTGATTTAAGATGGTGAAACATTTCTCATCAAAAGATAATTGTAATATAACCATGTACTTTACTAGACTACACCACATGTTTTATATAATTATCAAGTAAAACAAAGCTTCTTCATAGATTTTAGATGGTAAAAGGAGTTTAGCTCATAATGAGCATGATGATAAACATTAAGATGAATGATAATAAATAATACATGATTAAACTTGGAATAATCTAACCAAATGTAGATGAATCTTCCTTCTTAATGATGATGATGGATGATGATGATGGTTGATGGTGATGACCTCCAGCCTTCAAACTCTTCACTAGATCTTCAAAGTGAGTGTTAGTGTGTTTTTTTATAAGAGAGAACCGAATAGATTTCTTTTTAAGGCACCCCAAATGAGTGCAACATGAGCCACTATTTATAGGCAATCTGGATAGTGAGGCACGGCCCGTGCTTGATGAGCACGCCCCCATGCATTTTTAAGACATGTGCTAGATTTGTTTTGTCTTTTCTATGACGTGACCACGGCCCCGTGGTTGAGAGGCACGGCCACGTGCTTTTTAGTGACATGTGCTACTTCTTTTTGTCGTTTCTGGAAGGTAAGCACGACCCCGTGCTTCCTGAGGCACGCCCCCGTGCTTTTTAGTGACATGTGCTAATTCCTTTTGTCGTTTCTGAAAGGTGAGCACGGCCCCGTGCTTCCAAAAGCATGGCCCCGTGTTTCCTGAAAGCACAGCCCCGTGTTTCCAAAAGCACAACCCCATGTTTCCTTAAAGCACAGCCCCATGTTTCCTGAAGCACAGCTCCATGTTTTGCTGTTTTCTTTGGTTTTCTTGGTTTTTCTTCGGTTTTTCATTCGATTCTTCGTTTGAGGCTTGGATTCACCTGAAAATACATTGTAACATGATAAGTAGTTATTTTAACTATATTATACGATAGAAGTTACAGTTTTTAGAGATTATTTGATGCTAAAAAGATGTATATTTTTATATACATCATTAGTAAATAAATATCAAATTAGGGATTTATAGGACAAAGTCCAATAATATTTAGGAATAGCTCGTACGGCCTCCACAAGACCATTCATCCATCAGACTTTACCGAGTGCATCTACTTAGTACCATCAATGAGTCCTTGGCTTATGGTGATTTGTCAAACCAGTCTTCTTTGACTATAGTTCTCCTGGCTCTCTTTGTCTGAGATAAGGTAGGTGTATCCGTGGATTTTGAACTTAAAATGCTTAATGCGATGGGGGGCATGATTGGTTAGTGGCTGAGATTAAAGTGGAAAAATATACCGGCAATCACGGTCAATATGTCGAGCTGTTTCTATTGTTTTGATAATGTTAAATAATCTGGGGTTTGTTGCTTTCACTTGGTTATGATCTTGTGTAGATTAATTTTTCAGTGATGAAAAGGTCTTAAGTGTGAGGATTTTTAATGTGTTGTAAAACACACTTGTTTGTCCGCACCTTTTTATGATCTTTTATTGCTTAATTATCTAATAAATAATGATTTTGGTATGTTTTAACATGATCTTACAAAGTCTATTATCATTCGTAGGTTACGGGTTTTAAAGAGAAATGGACCGGGTTTTGGAAGACATAATAGGCTTTTATGATCAAGTTTTGAAGACCAAACTCAAAGCCCGACCCAAGCCCACTAGAGGAAAGACTTTAATGTGATATAATATAAAAATAAGATTAAAATAACCCTAAGCACCTTAACACATTGTTCCGATCGACAAGCTTCTTCACAAAAAAAAATAATATTACATATTTTTGGGTTTTGGTCAAAGTTCATGGCTAGAGTAATACATCAAGAAGAATATAATATAATTTTTGTTCTTTCGGGTAAAATATCACAGCAAGAAGCAAAGGAAGAAGAAAAAAATATATAAGTGCTAACCCCTTGGTGACTTCCCATCGGACAGCCAAAAACGAGAAGGAAAAGAAGTTGGACAGCAAGGTTTGAGTGTTTTTATAAGTGTTTTTCACAGCCAAGAGCACCCATAACTCCATATTGCATCTCCATACACTTTGGTTTGCTTTATGTTTCATAATTCTCTTGTTTATGTTATTCAAGTTGAATTCTTTTGCAATTCAGTTTACGATTGAGTTGTTATTAATTATACTTGATTGTGTATTGAGTTTGATTATGATTTGGATGATTATGGTTGTTATTTGAAGTGTTTGCTGTTGTCCAAATATTATGAGTAGCTAAACTTCTTTGTTCTATCTAGGTTAGATGATTATTGTTCGGTTTTGATGAGTTAAAAGGATTGTTTGATTAATATGACTTGAATTGTTATTTAAAGTTTGGTTTAATGACGAATTAGGTTGTGTTTAGTGGCTGCCATATTTTTGATATTATCTCATATTCTCGTGCTTCGATTAATTGATTTGGTTTTGATTGATAGTTGCATGTTCAGGTCTTTACTTTGTGTTTTGAGTTTGTTTGCGTTAGGAACAACCGTAGGTTTTGTTGAGATTGTTAATTGATATAAATCAGCGGGTAAGCACCTTCTTAGAGACCAAGAGGTGATAGGAAGTAAAGTCGTCTCATAGGTTTTGCTTGTTAGGATTAGGATTGTGCGAAAGCGGGTTCGGTTCTTGTCGGGTTTGGGTTCGTGAGTGATTAGTTGGTTTAGTTTAGGTTAAACCAAATTACTCCTTGAGATGCGGGATCATGCATATTCATCAATTTGGTTCTTACCTAGGTAGACGTTTTCTCCATTGTCAGTCATAGTCGTTAAGTTTCGTTAAGTTTCTTGTTAGTTTCGTTAAGTTAAGTTATGTTAGTTTAAATTAATTAAAATAAAATAAAATGAAAATAATAATATCAATTAGAATCTTTCAGGTTGGATTAGGGTTTATAATCTGAGCCGTTCTCACATGTCTTCGAGTTCGATATCCGGATTTTCCTTATCTTTGCTATACGTGACCGGTACACTTGTCGTTTGTGTGAACTAGGATAAATTGTTTGGTCTTTAAAGCTTAGTTGCGATTCATGTTTATTGTATATATATATATATATATGTATATATATATATATATATTTTCACACATCAGGTCTTATGGCCTCAAATCCTGTATTGATGGGATGCATCGGGTTTCTGGACACTGTGAGTCTTTATGCGGCTTAATTATTTGGGTATTCATAAACATGAATATTTCAAAAGCTTTTAGAGAAACCCAAAGTCATTAAACTTGATCACTAATGTGCATTGTACAAACTCATTCCTGACTTGATCAAAATCTGTTGTTAGCCATACATTGTTCTCCCTTGCGCGCGTCTTAATACAAGTATGAAACGGATCCTAGGGGATACAATGTCTGTAAGCCTACAGATGAACTCATATATATTCATTCACAATAAAGGAAGCTTGGTGTATTGCTTGATAATGGGGGAATACCTTGTAGTGGGGATTATGAGCTTAGATTGTTTATAAATCTAGAAAATCTTTATTTTGATCAGCAGCATAATGGTTTAAGTCAAGTTGTGTTGATATGGTAAAAGTCAAACTAAGCCTGAATAGAGATTAGAGGCTGATAGTTTCTTATATTCAGTTCCTATCACAAAAATACTCGAAGGTTTGTTATAAGATCAAATTTGACAACAATATCAATAACCGACTTAACACCAATCATAATAACGCTGAAATATAAAACTACGATGGAAGAGCGATTTGGTCAATATGATTATTTTCTCAACTCACAAAAATATGTACTGATTTCATAGAATAGCTTTCATATGTGTCGGTGTTCTTATTTTGTTTTTCTTTGATTCAAATATATACAAAAAATCATAAATATTGTGGTTTTGTTTTATTTTTTGCTTTATTTTTGATATTATAGCTAAAGGGTACAAATTTAAACAACAAAATATCAAAAAAGTTTTCCCATGTTATTTATTTAATTCCCATGTTTTTCTTTGATCAGGACATCTTTGGCGATATTATTACATTTTTACCCCGATCCAGGATTCACTACGCTATAACTGTTAATTTACCTGTTCATTTCAGTGTAATCCGACCATAATGGAATTCGGCAAGATATGTGGAGTCCGGGAATCATATTGTCGCTGAGATCAACAAGACCACGATCACGATCACCCCTGGAGTGATACGTCGAATGCTACGATTTGCTAACAACATGGGCCTTCCATGTGAATTCGATAAGGAGCTGATACGTGGTTTATTTTGGCGATTGTTTTATTCTGGAGACCTTGTTCGTTCCCAATACAACAACGCGTACTTGTGTGCTCCGTACAAGTACTTACTACATGTATTGATACATTGCCTTGGGGGACGCAAGGGTAGCTTTGACGAATGTCGGATTATGCTTCAATCCGCAGTTGTTGCTCTTATATTGAATAAACCGTTCAATTTCTCCAAACTCATCTTTTACCATCTCAAGGAGAATTGTTTGGTGAAGAATCATCAGAGCAAGTTCTTAGTGTATCCACGATTTGTGCAGCTATTTTCTCAGGACTTGATTCCTGATCTGGTGATTGGTTAGTCATTACAAGATGATGTGTTGTAATTAGACCACATGACGGCTGATACAATGAAGAAAATGAAGACGTATCATGGAAAAGCACCAGAAGACCGTCTGAGAACCAAGCCTTTGATTGGACACTTGGCTAATCCGGCTTATGTATGTCCATCTAATGATCGTCGGATCCATGATGATTCGGATTTTGAACGTGAAGAAGGACCAGGTGGGAATGAGGGTGGTGGTGTTGATGATGATGATGATGATGATGGAGACGGTATAAATGGGAGTGATGGCCGGCGAGCTGAGGTTGAGGAAAATAGTTCATATGCTGCTCAACGTAGACGTAAGACCAAGGAAAAATTACAAGATCAGCCGCCCAAGCGTCGGATTACTCATGGTTCGGGTGTGGAGATTGGTCCACATGTGCCTAAGTCGTCTACGCAACAAAGGCCGGTGGTGTCACTTACTGTTAGCACCTCGAGGAGGGTGAGTTTGTTGATCATGCTTTGTGGAGGTTGTGAATGATGAAGAAGTTTTGCTTGACATGAGTATTCCACATGGGAATACGTCGTATATTTATGAAGACGAGGAGATAGAAATCGAAGATGTAATTTGCAGAGGAGTGCCGATATTTGTATACACGATCAAATGTTGAACAGGGTATTCCATCATTCACAGAAGAACATGTTAAAGCTGGCGTGGATCATCTTGAGAATACAACAAAGAGGAAACAGAAAGTATCGGCAAATGGATCAAACTCATTGAATCATGATGCTGAGGATTGGTTTGGAAATCACAACAAGTCCCTGACTTCAAAGATCATCGAAGCTTATCGATACGTTGATCAAGAACACAAGTTGGATGTCAGTGCACGTGCTGAAGCAAATTAGAAGACTACATTCAAAGTCATGCAAACAGTCAACGGTGACATCATTGCTTGGTTATACGATTCGGAGTTAAGGGTTTGTATCATTAAGTGGGAGAACGGCTTCCAGTATTTTCAATATATTACTGACGTTCTCTCACTGCCGAGGTGGGACGTGCGGACACTCGCCAATCGGCGTTTCACAACTGTGGTGGAAATCAAATAGCATGATGGTTCCACCAAAATCTACTCTTTAAGGTCACTCACGAGTTTAAATTCTTTAAACCGCAGGTGCCAACCAGGAAATATATTGATGAAATTGATCCTAAAACTGGTTAGTGGAAGCTTGTTCTTTAATTAAAGCCACCCAGAACTATGAAGCGTGTATCAGTGAAGACCTTTACGCAAGATCTTCATCTATCGTTCAATCGATGGTACTACGACAACAGACAGGCGAGGCGGTCATCATATTGGGGAAAGGGCTGAAGACTAACTTTATTCGAATCATAGACCCAATGTGGCTCATTAACTTATCAGAGACCGACAATGATGTTTTGTTCGAGAACAAGATTTCGTTTGCAAGACGTAAAGACTATGATCGAGCTATGCAATTCCAACGCGTTGTATGTGTGTGTCATTCATTTAGGATTCATAGTTTTCGTGATTGGAAGACCAAGAGGTTTAAATAAAGCAAAGACAAAGAGCTCAAGACGAGGAGGTGTTTGTTAGTGGACAGTTTTGTCGTCTCGAGTCTCTGTAATCGTTATGTAATTTATTATTATTTAGTGTAAGGGCTTTTTAGTAATTTGTAAGTCCCATTCGTTAACTTATGGATCATTGTTATAGATGTGTAACGAATGTGACCAATCGTGTTTATTATTGTTCATTAGTTAAGGATGTTTAACAAATGAACAATAATCGTTATTATTATGTATCCATTTGTCATGGGATGTTGACGAATGGGGTATAGCGAATGAGTCATTCGCTATACCATTTTGGTTGTTTATGTAATGAAGACGAATGAAGGCCATTCGTTACGGAATGTGTAACGAATGACATTCGTCTTCCATAAGTAGGTTGTTCAGCCTCAGTTAATTTAAGTGTTTTAACAGTATTTTTTTCTCTGGCCCTTACTCTGTCCGATTACTCACTCAACACTTCATTAACATTATTAAGCATACTGTACATAAACATATATCATATAACTAGATCATGTGTTTAATCAATATGACCGATTCAGTCGATTGAAGATCTCTCGTGTTTTCAACACCAGAAGCCGGTTATAAAGTTGATCACCGAGAAAAGTAGGGGTATCATGGTATGATTTTGTTAATATCGTTCTTTTTTATAACATGTTCATTCATTTTCCATTTAATAGATTTTATAAAATGTGATTCAATGGACTGAACATATTTTATTGATTAGTAATTGGTTTGAAATATACTACATTCGTTACAAATATAATGATGATATTTAAGTAACAAACCTTGAGTTGTTGGATTTAACATATAAGGGCAGTAACATAGGATAACTATAAGATTACTTGTCTTTATTTATTTTCAACAGGAGACGGGTTTGGTGAGTTAGGTAAGTAGGTTATTTTTATTTTTTTCAATAGGAGACGAGTTTGGTGAGTCGGGATATATAAAATTTGTTTAATGCTTTTATGTTCTAATTATGATTTTTTTTCAAATTAAAACAGTTAGTTAAAAGGAAACGGGTTAAAAGAGCCAAATGGGTCAAAGTTCTTAATCATAAACTTCAATATGTAGTTCAGTTAACATGTGGAGATTATTTTTACAACTGACCCTCAATTTGATTAAATTTTTGATAGATTTGTGTTGATGTCAGGGACATAAGACTTTTGAATGATTATAGCTTGAGAAAATGAAAAGGACATGTTGTTGGGTAGGTTTGTATTTTTAGTCCCTTCTTGTTTTGATTTGTTTCTCGTTTTTGTTTTTTTCCCTAGTATGTGTTGTATCATTTGGATTTTGTTATATTAGTGGGACTAAATTGCTATATATATGCTTTCTCATAAAGGTATGTAATGTAATTAATTAATAATATCAATAATCTCATACACAAATTCACTAATTTTGACTTTTTTTATTTAAATTAATTTTGACTGTGTATCTCCATTGTAATATAGTGCATTGTTCCTTATTATTTTGGTCTATGTTCTCCTCAACGTATTTGAAACACCTAGGATTGCTAATTTAGGTAATAAAAGTTGCGCTAATTAGCCGTTTGACATGAAACACATGACTTTTCTATTTTCTACATTATGTTAATTTGAATGGTCGTCGATGGTACGTGTGAAAATGAATGGCCCTTACAAAACGTTTTGTGTGCACAAATGGGATGAACTTACCAAAGTCCATGGTATAGAAGCTAATGATACGTGTCTTTCAATGGAACTAAAGTGAAGCGAGGTTAATGATGAACAAGTTGACGAAGAAAAAACTAATTTAATTATGATGAAATTTCATAATATGATTTTCGGTTTTGAATGTATAATGTAACAAGTATGATTAGCTTTTGGATGTTTATTTTACAAGGAGTTGAAAAAACTGAATGTCAAAAATATTATTTATGGAATTTTGTGAACTTTATAATTAAGGTTTAAATAAATTATATGCATTTACACAATTACATATTCAATGTTGAATATGTATCGGTTAATTTTTACACATACCTCTTTGTTCTTATTTTAATACCAAATATATATTGATGATTTAAAATTAATAAAGAAACACCTACATTTATTGCTAAATAAAAGTGTAAAATTTAAATCATTCCCTGGCAAATCTAAACCAACTTTTATTATAAAAAGTTATTCAAATCAATTATCACAAGAGTGGTTTTCATTTAATGAAACTGAAAATAGATTATATATTTAAAGGGTAAAGTTATAGTAAAAATGGAGACAAAAATAAGAAGTGTGAGAAATATTTATGACATGTAAAAGGAACCCCTTAAACTATATTTTAATAATAAAAAAATCATAACTCAAAATATAAATAAAAAACGAAAAAAAGACACAATAATGAAAATCAGCAAAAGACACAATTAAAAATAAAAAGGACAAAATAAATTTCAAAATATAACACACTTTTGAGTAATATAACACGATATAAAAAGGCACAATATCAAGAAAAAAATCAATCAATAACAAAAATAAATAAAAAATTTTAATAAACAAAAAGACACATTAATCTTTTTTCCTCAACGATGTTTCTTTTTTTAGAAAGAGAAAGACAGATAAAGCATTATTTGTTTTTTTTTAATTTCTTAATTTTTTTAATTCTGATTTATGATTTTTTTTATCAATTTTTTATGGGTTTTATATTGTGGCCACAAATCCTTCTCATGTTTTTCAAATTTTTTTAATAATCTGACCCTAAAACTATATTAAAAACCTCATATTAAAATTTTCATATATTATATTTTTTAATATTTAAAAAAAATAGTTTATTCAACTTGTGTATCACATGGGCATACATCCTAATTATACATATATGTATAGTACTTATATTTTAATTTTATACGTGTTAATCTTATACACATTTGTACAATTAATATAAATGGTAATGTACATATGTGTACAATAAGTAAATCGAGATTAATAAAAATATACATATGTGTATACTTTGTTTTTTTTTTACGAAAACGGGATGAAAAATAATTTTTTTTGGTTTTATTCTTTTTCATAATATTTTCGTTTTATAATTTTTTTAATATTTTTAAGGGGATTTTGTGTGGCCAAAATGTTTCTCAAAGTTCTCAATTTCAAAAAGTTATCTTAGAATCCTTAGCCTATATATATATATATATATATATATATATATATGGGAAGGATCAAGAGAGAACTTCTAGTTAGGGAGAGAACTAAAAAAAAACCTAACTACATGGTTATAATTGTAAAATTGCATTTCAATAAACCAGGACACGCGTTACTTGCTTCCCCTGTGAGATAGAACCTTGACTTCCCATGTTCAATGAAACCCTATCCACGTGTTATGCTTTCAACAAACATATTGTAATATATATCATACTCGATGATTCTTAACCCTAATTATTGAAGATCGATTCCCTTCTCGTGCGTTATTACATCTAGATTTCTATTGAAGATTTATTCAAAATAATTTCAATAATTTTAAAATGAAAATTGAAGGTATTTCCTATTCGATTGTTTATCTTCTTGTCGATTCATGTTTTTTAATTAGTATACCATTAGAATTGACACGTAACTAAAAAATTAGATGATTAACAGATGCTTATCGATGAGAAGTGCTAATTTATTTGATTGGAGTGCCTAACTGAGTTCCTTTGTTGATACTGATACAAATTCTATCAATTCTAATGGTATTGTAGTTGGTTGGTGTAAATCAACAAGGTAACAATTTTTATATATACTAAATACATGTAATATAATTTTATGTGTTACATACAATGTTGTAAAACTCGCTAGGCGGTCCCTAGGCGGGCAACCCCCTTGTAGGAAGTACTCGGAGTACTCGGGAGTACTCGGACATGATAAACATAACATAAATTAATTATTGGATATTATATATATGTTAAGATAAGCAAAAATCACATCAAAATAAAAATAATTTATATGAAAAAAAACATAATTCAAAAAATTTATGTTTTGTTGTTATTTTTAAATTTTTTACTAAAAATAAATAACAAAAAAATAAAAAATAAATAAAAAATTGTGGTTGATTTGACCTTGGAGGTCGAGTAATCCTGAGTATCCCAACTTTTGACCGAGTTGGACCTTAACGAGTAATAGTGGCCGAGTTGAATGTGACTAATATATACTTAATTAACAATACTGGTTACATATATGTGACTAATATATAATTAATTAACTATAATTTGCTCAATATATTACTATTAGACAGGAAGTGACAGTTATCTCATAGATAGTTACTGTAGATAAACAGGAGTGACGGTAAAATTTTGTCTTCATACGTCTAATATGCCGACTACTGGTTGCAAATTTGTTTCAGTTAAAGTAATTTGGTTTTCTTTTTTTCCCTTTGTGAGTTCTTCTTTGTTTAGTTTTAGATGCATGTATTTTTATGGCTTAGAAGTTGCGCTTTTCTTTTGCGTGATGTTGTTTGTTGTCATTGCTGGTATTTTACGGACTGCATACCAGGTGTTCGACAAAATGTCCATTCTAAAATGTGTTATTGAAACATGAGTTTTTGAGTCGTTGTAACCGCCAAACCTTCTTTACTTATTTTGCTAGTGCATGGTGTAGATGCATGTATAATAATAGCTAATAAGCTATATTATTTTTTCGTTTGTGTGTCCTTGTTGTTTGTTTTTGTTGAAGGTGGTTTACGAATTTCACACCAGGTGCGACTAAATGTCCGGGTGTTTTTTTTTTTTTGTAATTGAAGTGTGTGCTTTGGAGTTGTTTTTGTATGGCCATAAATTTCTATTATAATTTTGCATATGCATGTTGCATTTGTTCTTTGTTATTGTAGACACTTGTTTTTAGGATTATTTTTTTTAATTTGTGCATACTATGTGTTCGAGTAAATGCCTTTTTTCTTTAGCTATAATTGCGTCTTAGAGTATTGATGTTTGTTAATGTGTACTTTGGTATATTGCTATGTTGGATCAACATTTTCTCTTTGAACGTGACTATATTTACATGTCACTCATTACCCTTTATGTTTAACTAAATAAATTCTTATTTAGGTTGCAACATTTTGCAGGTCTTGGTTTCGCAACAATCAATGTAAAAAAACAAGGACTTGATCAGTGAAGCACGAATAAAAACACTAGTATATTGTTATTACTCAAAGTGAATACCATGTTATGTTTGATTTAAATGCCTAATTAGAGCTCTTATGTTGTTTTTGCTTCAAATTCTAGCAATTCTATTTGTAATCTCTAGCATTTTTTTGTTGTTAAACAACAATGTAGCATATTATTTTTATATAATACGTATATGCAGTATAATCTACTAAAACTTGTGGGTGTAGAATAACAAGTGATGCAGCGGTAAAACAAAAATGAAGATCGAATCACGCTGATTCAACGAATACCCGTGATGAAATTCCAAAACCTCAAAAATCCCACCCAAAGGTCAAGGAAAATGAAGAGGAAAAGTAATTATTATAAAATTCAAGTCTGATCTTCCATCTTACATAACCAACATATAAATAAGTTTTCTAATATGAAATGGGCCTAAAACAGGCCATGGGCTAAACACATTTGTACCCAAAAACAAAAACATAAAAAGTGCTGAAAAAACAATAAAAGGCCCATAACTTTATTTAGGAGTCGTTTAAGGGCTTCGAACAGGGGCCAGCCATAATGTGCTCCTCGTCTCAAGTTTCGATTTGGCTGGTAATAGGCCTGAAACGGAGTTTCGCGGGCCAAGTTATGCCCATTTTCGTGGGCCACCTTTCGAGACACGATCATGGGCCTCCAAATATAACATGGCCTGTTCGTCAATACTTGAGCCTTCATCAACAAGTCAGCAAGCAAGTCATGTACTATACACGTGTAATAATGAGGTTTTGTATGTATAATGTTGTCTAATTATTACACAAATTTAATCTTACTTTCATTTTTATTTCATAACTATTATATTTTGTTATATGGTTTATTTACTCAAAGGAGTTAATCCGTTTAAATTACTACAAGTTCTGACATTCTAATGGTGTTTTCGTTTAAATAGGTGGTGTTAATCAACAATGTAAAATCTTATTTTTGTTTGCTACATATATGCAATATAACGTTACACATGCTTAATATATTCTAAATCAACATGTATTTGTTCGAAAACAGTTATTACTCTAGGGAAAGACCATAACTTATTGAACAGAATGCCCAAGCAAGTTCAACATATGTTACACATATGCATTATAACTACAACCGCCTCATCAGTAACTATGTGTATTTCAACTTTGATGTGCCGACAAAGACGAAACAAATCAGCTGATTATCAATATTTAATGGTGTAATCATATACTAGAAGCACGGTTATTAATCAAATTACAACATACATTCAAGCTTATATGTTTGTATTTCACATATATAATGTATGCTTTAAATATTCTATGTGCATTTTAACATGTTATATCAACACCTAGTTATAAGTTCAAGCAAACAATTAATATTTATATATGATATACTAGTAATACATGTATGTGATACAACAATACTACATATATGCAATACCCTAGTGCTACATATATATAATACAATTAATATAATCATATTTAATTGTTTAAAACTATATGTTATGGATCCACTGCATATATGCAATCACAATACGACATACATGTAATGTAATCATAACTTATCTAAACCATACCGTCAAATGCATTATATTACATATGTGTAATATACCTAAACAAATGTTGTATTAGAATTATCATCACAATAATTAACACTGCCATATAAATGCCCATAATATTCATATGTTGTCTTAACACATTTGATTTCAACCCCTAATTTTCTGTAAGGCCCCGTTAACGGTGCTTCACATTTTGACATTGGATTTACTAGACAGAGTTCTTTATATCAGAGTTAATTAAAACATTACGCGGAATATAAAACTTTCATAAAACATTACGTATTAAGTCATAAACATTTGTTAAAACATTCTTCTTGTCTTTCAAACTCAAAACATAACTTATAAAACATAACAGGTCTTCAGATGCCAGGCCCTTATTCTTCTGCCATATGTCCCGCTCATGCTAGTTGTCGCATCCTACTCACCTGCGTGCATACTAAAAGTCAGCTATGCTGTGTGAGTTCTAGTTAATCTTACATCATACAATACATACACTAACCTTCAATCATGCATCCAAAGATACATAATAATTATTTTACTAACTTACTTTTTCGTTACATAATTTCATACATACGTTCATACTTTATTACTTTCATACTATATAATTTATGTTCATTCTATCTCAAATATTATTAGGGTATGATCCCTCTTTCCTTTATCTATCTTAGATATTATTAGGGTTTGATCCCTTTCTTGTCTATCTCAGATATTATTGGGGTCTGATCCCTCTTTCCTTTGTCTATCTCAGATATTATTAGGGTCTAATCTCTTTCTTGTCTATCTCATATATTATTAGGGTCTGATCCCTTTTTACATCTCTATCTCAGATATTATTAGGGTCTGATCCCTTTCTTCTCTACAGATATTATTAGGGTCTGATCCCTTACTTCTTCATCTTCGAGCACACTATCTTTACATACCCGTAACATACATATACTTTCTTCAATCATTCATGCATATTCATATGTTGCACATATATCTATCATACACATTCAACTATCATACACATACCTCCCCTGTCAATACATGAAATATCCGAAGATCGTTCACGTACCAACAAGCTTTCATTCACATTCAAGATATACATGAATAACATATAAACCATACATGGCATACACTTACCATTTATGGTAAGTGTATTAACTATCACATTGAGTATGCACACAGCCTCGAAAACATAACAAAGAAAATGGGGCCAGAAACTCACCTGAATGCGATTACGTTCACCGTTTATAGTTACCCCTTTCTTGAGCTGTGCCCGACTAACTGTATAACAATTACATGTATTAATTTACTATTACTACTCGTATCGTATTTCTATCTTTATATAAGCCACAACGAACAGGGGTCTGGGGGCAGCGCCCCTGGTAGCGGGTTCTAGGAGCGGAAGCCCCTAGTAGGGTCCAAGGGGCAGAGCCCCTGTCTGGGGTTAAGCTGGGCTTAGTTGGGCTTAGTTGCTAAGCCTACGATAATGGGCCAGTTTGCTTTATATTAGATATGGACTTAGCCCAACTATCCATTATGGTATCTGGCCCCAACTGGACTCTGGCCCAAATCCAAACAGAGAACTCTTATGCTTGGCCGAAATCCATCCTTAACCGAGAACTCATGTTTTCGGCCGAGATCCCTGACCGAGAACACAAGGTTGCCGAGAACACATGTTCTTGACCGAGAATATGATCACCGAGAATCTTCCTAGCCGAGAACTCTTGTTAACTGCCTGTTGACCGAGAACCATAAGGTTTGACCAAGGATTTTCGCATTTTTCTGAAAACCCCCATCTCGGCTCATTTTTCTGTCTTATGTTCCCACCTTGCCTAGCTAACTTGTTAAATGGTTCAAATCATGAACTTTTCACCCTTTATTATCATCACCCATAACCGTTTTACACTCGTTAGTAGTCCTTCATCAAGATATAGTCCATTTTTAGGTGTAAAGTTTGAACCTTTAGGCATAAAACGTCCTTTAGGCTAGATCTAGGGTTTACTTGACGAACTGTTCATAACCCTAAGCTCGTTATATTCATTTTAGTCATCAAGTTTGCCAATTTATGGTTTATCTAGACCCGATCTACTATAGGTTTGAGTTTCATGATTATTTGTTCATAAAAACATAACCTTTAAGATCAAGAACATACCTATAATGTGCTCCACAAACTACGGTTAAGTCTAATACGAAGTCTTGGCCTTGTTAGATTGCTTGTATATCAATGATTTAATCGAAATAGGCTTGCTTGATCTTACTTGACCTTCTTTCTCTCTCTCGGCCGCAAATGGTAAGAGGTGTGTGTGTTTTAAGGTGTAATATGGATATGATGGTTGGAAATGGAAAGATTTAGGGTTTAAGGGGGTATTTATACGCACTTAAGCCCATGGACCTAAGGTCCATGTTTCCTATTTAGTCCATGATTAATTCCATTAAATTAGCCTACTTATCTTTCCCTTTTACCATTCTACTAGTCATTTATTAAGTCAAGTAAACTTTTCCGTCATAACGAGTCAATATACAATATTATTATTATTCGAAATCTTGGGATGTTACAAGTCTTCCCTCCTTAAAGAGCTTTCGTCCCCGAAACCTAACTACAACATGAACAGATTAGGGTAAAACTTGCGCATTTTATCCTCAGCTTCCCAAGTAGCATCCGATCCTTTACGATGCCTCCATATCACTTTCACCAAAATTATAACCTTCTGACGAAGTTGCTTCTCCTTGCGGTCAACTATCTTGATCGGTTGCTCGATGTAGTTCAACTGTTCATCAACCTTAATGTCCATCAATGGCACGTGCAACGTGTCATCAGCTAGACACTTTCTCAGATGATAAACATGGAAGGTTGAGTGAATTCCTTCTAGCTCATCGGGTAAATCCAGCTTATAAGCTACTTCACCCACACGATCTAAAATCTTAAACGGTCCAATGTACCTTGGACTCAACTTTCCTCTCTTTCTGAATCGAATGATTCCTTTCCAAGGCGAGACCTTGAGCATCACATTGTCACCAACGTTAAATTCGATTGGTCGTAGCCGCTTATCAGCATACGACTTCTGCCTATCTTGAACAGCTTTCATTCTAGCCTTAATCTGATCGAACTTTGAAGACGTTTCTTGAACAACTTCTAGGCTTCCCATTTCCTTCTGTCCAATCTCACCCCAACACACCAGGGTTCTACATCGTCTACCATAAAGCATTTCAAACGGTGACATACCAATACTTGAATGGTAACTATTGTTATAGGAGAACTCTGCCAGGTGCAGATGATCATCCCAACTTCCACCAAAATCCAAAACACAAGCACGCAGCATATCCTCAAGGGTTTGGATCGTCCTCTCAGACTGCCCATCGGTTTGAGGATGGTATGCCGTACTGATTTTTAATCTCGTTCCCATAGCTTCATAGAACTTCTTCCAATAACTAGAAGTAAACGTGTATCCCTGTCGGATACGATTGATAACGGTACTCCATGCTTAGACACAACCTCTTTGATGAACAAACTTGCTAACTTTTCTGACGAGATAGCCTCCCGTATAGGCAGAAAGTGAGCACCCTTGGTCAAACGGTCAACAATCACTCAGATGGTATCATGATGCTTAGCTATTCGAGGTAGCTTAGTTATGAAACCCATGGTGATTTGTTCCCATTTCCATTCAGGTATCTCAAGCGGTTGCATTTTTCCATAAGGCTTCTGATGTTCGGCTTTGACTTCATTCCTGGCCACCAGTAATCTCTTTTCAAATCTTGATACATATTTGTAGCTCCAGGATGAATCGAGTATCTTGATTTATGAGCGTCATCCAATATTCGACCGCTAAGATCACCATGACGTGGAATCCACATACGATCAAATCTAGTCTTAACGCCATGAGTGTTTTCCATTAACTCATCTTGCTGGCCGTAAACTCTCTCTTTCTTCACTAACCCTTCATCTACTAACACTTCTGATTATACCTTGATGATTTCTTCAAAAAGACTTGAATTCATAATTAGCAGGTATGACTTTACAGTTGCAAGGACTTCCTCATTCTTATGACTTAGAGCATCAGCGACCACATTAGCTTTACCAGGATAGTACTTAATATCGCAGTCGTAATCCTTTATCAGCTCTAACCATCTTCTCTGCCACATGTTCAGTTTCTTATGAACTTTTCACCCTTTATTATCATCACCCATAACCGTTTTACACTCGTTAGTAGTCCTTCATCAAGATCTAGTCCATTTTAGGTGTAAAGTTTGAACCTTTAGGCATAAAACGTCCTTTAGGCTAGATCTAGGGTTTACTTGATGAACCTTTCATAACCTTAAGCTCGCTATGTCCATTTTAGTCATCAAGTTTGCAACTTTATGGTTTATCTAGACTCGATCTACTATAGGTTTGAGTTTCATGATTATTTGTTCATAAAAACGTAACCTTTAAGATCAATAACATACCTTTAATATGCTCCACAAACTACGGTTAAGGCTAATACGAATTCTTGGCCTTGTTAGATTGCTTGTATATCAATGATTTAATCAAAATAGGCTTGCTTGATCTTACTTGACCTTCTTTCTCTCTCTCGGCCGCAAATGGTAAGAGGTGTGTGTGTTTTATGTTGTAATATGGATAAGATGGATGGAAATGGAAAGATTTAGGGTTTAATGGGGTATTTATACTCTCGTAAGCCCATGGACCTAAGGCCCATCTTTTCTTTATAGTCCATGATTAATTCCATTTAATTAGCTTGCTTATCTTTCCCTTTTACCATTCTACTAGTTATTTATTAAGTCAAGTAAACTTTTCCGTCATAACAAGTCAATATACAATATTATTATTATTCGAAATCTTGGGATGTTACATCTTCTAAAAATATCTCGTCATTTGTGTGACACCGCATTAACACCAGCAAACAGTTGACATGGGGACAAACAAGTTCCAATTTCAAAGCATGTATTTATTTTTTCATGCCTTTGGTTTCTAAACTCCAGATTGTTTTCCTGCGTTGCGTCTTCTTTTTATTGATAGCTTGTTCTCTTTATGCCCTTTATGACCTAAGTATAAATAAAAAAGCAAACATCTAATTATGATATGTGATAGAATAATACTACATATATGTAACACATTAGTATTATAGGCTCAACCCCAAATTAACCAAAGAACCGGCCCAGTTTTACCTAATCTGGGTTGGTTCTATAGTGTACATGTTAATTTGGTCCTAAGTTCATGGTAGTTCGGTCTTGGGTTCGGTTCGGGTATTAGCCCGTGAAAACACACTAAAAGACAAGGACCGATTTGCCTGAAACTAATTAAAATCGAAGAACTGACTCAATCTTCTTATAGAATATGAATAGGCCTTGAGCCTTTGACCGTATATTAAGCACGTTACTATTAAAATAACATTCAGTTTTAAGAAGTGGCAGCATGAAGTAAATAAGTTTATTTACGATTTGCTAATTATCATTTTTCTTGTATGCATGTAAGCACACAAACCCTCACTATAACAATAATGTTTTGATGAAGATAATGTATTTTAACATTAGAAATCATGTGGTAAACTCAATATGATAGTGAGTTATGATTCAAGTATAAATAACTAATAACTGAAATATACAACTATAGCCATAGCCAAGTTTATTCAAGATGTTTTACCATAAAGAATAAGTAGCTTAAAGTCTTAAATAAGAATTATGTAATAATAATCAATTAAACATGTAATTACCGAAACAAGTTCATTCAGACATTTAATCAAACAGTTGGAGGGCGTACCAAATCAAATGATAAATTAAGCCTACAAAGATAAGTTAAGCACCAAAATGGAACAGTCATATATGCAATGTAACTAAAACGAGTTCAATTACACATATGCATTATAACTTATCATATCTGGTTATATTAACATTACTACATTCAATACTACATATGTGCAATATAAATAAATATGCAGTAAAATACGTTGTTTATGTACTACATATATGTAATATTCGAATAATCATGTAACACATCTAAATTGATATCAATGTCTGGTACTACATACGCACATCATTCCTAACTTTCGCTGATAATCAATGTAAAAGGTATTGTTAGTCGACACTATGTTGATCGTCATTCAAACAAAAAAACAGGGTATTCATACTATATGAATATAATAGACCTAATCAACACTGATTATGCGTTAATTGAATAATTGTGAACCTTTACCTGAAAATGTTTTTCAATTTTCCGCTTGATTTCTTGATTGATTAGATGATCGATCGTCCAATTTACAGAAACCAAGGTATCAACAACAGAGTGACATGGAGGGTTTGATTATGCACGAAGGTTGAGTAGGTAGATGGAAACGATGGGTTAAATCTGTTTAATCCCAATTTTGCCCTCCCATTGAAGAAAAACCCTACAACGTTTCTCCTTTTCTTTCCCTTTATTTTCAGCATTTTAGTGGTATTTAATTGAGTTCTCTAGTTCTTTCATTTAGAGAAGTTCTCTCTAGATCCCACCCATATATATATATATGTATATATATATATATATATATATATATATAAAGGATCCTAAGAGAGCCCTTTTTAAATTGAGAACTTTGACAACCATTTTGGATCACGAAAAACACCTTTAAAAAAATATTTAAAAAAATCATAAAACAAAAAATAACAAAATTTTTAAAAAAGTAAAAAAACCAAAATTCTTATATTTCATTTTGGTTTCATTAAAAATAAATAAATAAATAAACGTCGTATTATACACATATGTATAATTTTATTTAATCTTTAGTTACTTAATATACACATATGTACCATATCTTTTATCTTAAATTATAAACATGTGTATAAAAAATCATGTAAATGTACATATATGTATATATTATAAATATGTGTATATAATTTCGCTAAACCGAGTTTTTTTTTCTAATGAAACCCGGATGTAAAAATAAGAATTTTGGTTTTTTTTACTTTTTTCATTTTTGTGTTATTTTTTATTTCATGATTTTTTTTATTTTTGGGTTTTTTGTGATCTAAAATGATTCTTATGTTTGTCAATTTCAAAAAATTTATCTCATGATCCTGATCATATATATATATATATATAGGAGAGGATCATGAGAGAACTTCATTTTATGGAGAGAACTATCGAACTAATAATGAAGTATTTTTAATTTAATTACAAAAATAATTTTAAATTTTTTTCTTTCATTCTTCTTATATGTTGTTATTCTTCACCACAAAAAAAAATAAAAATAAAAAAAATTAACGAGTAATGCATATATGCATTATACCGACTTTTTTTATAATGCATATGTGCAATAGTGTGCATTTTGATATTTGAAATAGTGTTGAATAGCATATATATAGTTGTTTGTATTGTTTATTTGCAATAGTGTTATATTATATACAAAAATTAAAAAAAATCGATATAGTGCATATTTGCATTAGTGTTGTATTACATATATGCGATAATGTGTTTTGCATACAATTATTAGTGTCGTATTTGCATATATTCAATAGTGTGTATTGGATAATGCAATTGTGTTGTATTATATGCAATAACACACTATTGTATATATGCGATAGGCATTAGTGCACATATGCACTACAGTACTACACCGACAAGTTTTATTTTTTTTAGTACCAATATCATCTTTATTAGAATGAGGAAAGAAAAAAATCACAAAATAATTTTTTTAAAATAGTTAAAAATAATTCTTTACTGGTTCTCTAGTTCTCTCTTTAAGATGAGTTCTCTCTAGATCCCACATATATATAGGGTGAGGATCAAGAGAGAACTCATTCTTAGAGAAAGTTCTATAGAACTAATAAACAAATCTTTTTAATTTAATTAAAAAATATTTTTTAAATTTTTTTATTCATATTTCTTATATGTTGTTATTCTTCAACAGCAAAAAATATGAAAATAAAATATAAAACAATAATTAACAAAAAAATCATTGTATTGCACACATATGCAGTACATCGACATTTTTTTATTGCATATGTACACTACTATGTATTTTATTTTTGAAATCGTGTTTAATTAAATATATGAAATTGTTTGTATTGTATTAATACAGTAGTATTAGATTATATACAAAAATATAAAAAATCAAAATCGATATAGTGCATATGTGCATTAGTGTTGTAGTACATTTATGCAATAGTGTATATTGTATACAAGTAAGATTGTTGTATTAGCATATATTAAATAGTGTGTGTTGTATAATGCAATTGTGTTGTATTATATTCTATAAAAACTGTTGTACATATGCAATGCACACTGTTGCACGTATGCACAACATCAATAGTTTTTTTTTGTTTTTTTATTTTTTGTTATTTTTAAGAAAAATATCAACTTATTATAAGGTTGAAAAACATTAAAAAATATTTTTTTAAAATAAAAATAATTATTTATTAATTATTTAGTTCCCTCTTTAGAGGAGTTCTCTCTAGATCTCACCCCTAGTTGAAGCCCGCACGATGCGGGGGCGGTGACAACTTTTCAACCCAACCCTCGTTTTATGTTAGCTTATCAATCCTCTTGTGGTATATTGTATAATAAGTCTGCTAATTTTCCTAATCATAACATCGCTATAGGGAAAAAACTACTGGTTACGAAACATAAACCAAACAACTTTATAAATCATTTTAAGAAAAAATAGTTTGAAACCAAACTGAATCACTTCTTTCTAACCGGTTTTATATCTCTTTTGTTGAAACCAAAACCGCTTTTCTCTTATAGCATTCCCATCCCACCTTCTAAATTTGTGAGAAATTTTTGTAACTTACAGGATAAAATTAATAGTGATTGTGAGTCAGTGAGAGAGAAATGTTAGTGATTTTTTTTGTAAATTTGAGGAAAGCTTATTTGCCCACCGTTTATTTTTTTTATATTTATTGATTTTGGTTGTGAGTATAGTAGCGACATGTTATATGATTAATATATAAAAAAAGAATTTTTTAATTGAACATGAGAGGAATATAGTGTTTTTTTGTTGTTATAGAGATGAGGATATAAGACAGGTTGAGAATGCTCTTATGTACCAGTTTCAAATCGAACCGGTTTAACCAAAAACCAATTGACTTTCTATGACCGAAGCCGAACTAGTTTCAGTCGAAAACCGATTTGCTCACCTCTAATCTACATAAGTTAATTGACAAAATATGGCTACCATCTCTTTGAATTCATGCCCTAACCGGTATTAGGGATGATTGCATCAATATAAAAACGTATTCTAAATGAGAGTGTAACTTCAAATATTTTATCCCCTTCGACAATATATAACGCTAGCAACATATATGTGTATTCTCATGAACGAAAATACAACTAAGTTGACCATTGACAAAGAAAAAGCCAAAGTTAATCAACAAATTTTACAAAAAATATCCATACAAATAAACAAATTCGTGTCTACGAAATCCAATCAGTTAGCATTAAACAAATGTCCTGAACGTTAGCCTTTTAACCCCGCAACCTCAACGACCTCAAGTTCGCTCTCAATGTAATCACCCCAACGATATGTTGGTTTATATTACCCGAATGTTAGCCTTTTAACCCCACATCTTAACATTAATTTTATAAATTTTGGTTCGTTTATTATGCAAAATAATATGATTTACTACCAAGGAAATTCACAATTTGGAATTAAAACTGAATCCACCGAATGAAAGTCCACCTGAATTAAAAAAAAGGTTTTAATAAGAGGGTTGAGTTATTCTACAAAAGCCAACAAAAATATATGTGAGAAGCCATAATTAGTTGACATGTGTCAACTGGAGACCAAAAGAAAAACGGTATAAAAGTATTAGTACACCTTTTCACTCTACACATGCAAGTCAAATGTTAATTCCTCAATCATTTTTAAACGTCTATAACTTTTTCATATGATATTTTAAAAAAAAAAATAAAATTCACCATAATAACAAGCATTTTTTTATAATTAATATGAGTATAATGTTGTTATATAAAAATATAAAAAAAAAATTAAGACATTGTGTCTTTTTGCTTACTGACATGTTGTGGGCATAAAGTCATACCCAGACCAAATATACAGTCTAGTTTAGTTTTAAGATTGTACTAGTATTAACAATACAACACCGATTATAGGATATGAGCTATAATCAAGGAGTATTATTTATAGAAACATGATACACGTACATTACTACGATAAGGTGAGTTTCATGACCCCACTTTTTAAACTGTTTTACGAACATTTGGAGTGGAAGGCATGTTTATATGTAACTATTTATATGGAAACATGTTTGTGAAAACACACACGATTAGAGCTTCTATCAATTGAATCCATCATATCAATTGAACATAGGATCTAGTTATCTGATATATGTTTATGTATAATGGAAATGATAATATTAGTAAGTGTTGGGAGGACAATTGGGCAGAGTAACGACATAGGAGAAATAACTTTATCAACACTTAAATTAAACTTAGGCTAAACAGCCTATATATAGAAGACGAATGTCATTCGTTACACATTCCGTAACGAATGACCTTCATTCGTTTTCATTACATAAAAAAACAAAATGGTATAGCGAATGACGCATTCACTATACCCCATTCGTCAACCTTCCATGATGAATGTATACAATATATAACGTCTAAGGTCCATTCGTTAGACATCCTTAACTAAAGGACATGTAATAATAACGATTAAGGTTCATTCGTTAAACATCCTTAACGAATGAACAATAATAAACACGATTGGCCTCATTCGTTAAACATCCTTAACGAATAAGCCATAGCATAACGTATGGGACCTATAATTACTAAATTGCCGTTTACATTAAAATAATAATAAATTACATAATGATTACAAAAACTCGAGACGACAAAACCGTGCACTAACAAACACCCCCTCGTCTTGATCTCTTTGTCTTTACTTTATTTGAATCTCTTGGTCTTCCGATCACGACAACTATGAATCCCGAACGCATGACACACGCGTACAACGCGTTGGAATTGCATAGCTCGATCATAATCTTCACGCCTTTCAAACAAAATCTTGTTCTCGAACAAAATATCGTTGTCGGTCTCTGATAAATTAACGAGCCACATTGGCTCTATGACTCGTGTAAAATTAGTGTTCAACCATTTGCCCAACATGATGACCGCCTCACCCTTTCTTTTGTTGTAGTACCATCGATTGAACGATAGATGAAGATCTTGTGGAAAGGTCTTCACTGGTACACGCTTCATAATTCTTAGCGGCTTTACTTTAAGAATCAGCTTCCTCCAAACAGTTTTAGGATCAATCTCGTCGATGTATTTTTGTGCCCCATACAAATACTTACTACACGTATTAATACATTGCCTTGGGGGATGCAAGGGTGGTTTTGATGAATGTCGGATTATGCTTCAATTCACATTCGTTGCTCTTGTTTTGAACACACCATTTAATATCCTACAATAAATCGGCAGGTTAAAGACACAATGTTAAACCGCAGGTGCCAACCAGGATATACATTGACAAGATTGATCATCTTCCAGTTCGTAGATTTTATAGAGCAAATGAGGGTTCATTCGTTATAAGATCACACGAATGAGTTAATTCGTTAGATAATTTCAACAAATGGGTTCAGCCGTAGACCTTAGACACGAATGAGTATCCTTTCGTTGCCCATAACGAATAACAACAATAATTCTCAACTTTGACCTCATTTTCTCAAAGTAAAAATTCAATAAGAACACAGACGGTCAAACATGCTATCAGATCACAATAAACACATGCATAACGATGAATCGATGAAATGCGAGTATCATTGAACTCGCATAATCATCGATACTCAAACCCAAGAAACCATCAAGATTAAAAAACATGTTTAAGGTGATTTGCGTTCATAACACAGACCCGGTTAAGAAATTGAATAATTAAGCTATATAATGTTCACGAATTTTGACAAAAAAACATTTATACCTTATGTATCTTAATCACAAAACAAAACTGTATTTGGTGATGATCTAGAATTCTAGAATAACTTGGCAAGGGTTTGCTTAGTGTTTGTAGAAAACGAGGTGAACGAATGAGTTGATTCGTTCACCTCATGTTCATTATATAGGATAAATCTTGCACACATTCCTAGAAAAACAAATGAATCCATTCGTTAATTCAAAATTAACGAATGGTTCATATTCGTTGGTCCATTCGTTAACCCCATTAACGAATGATCAATAAGTTAAAATACATAACGAATCAACTAAGATTCGTTCTTCATTCTTTATCAATATTTATGACGAACGGGATCATACGTTATAAGTGTAGCAGAAGCGAATGATGATAACAAATAGGCTTATTCGTTATCCAAATGAAAAATGAGTGACCCACATTAGTTATCAATATAGATAACGAATAGATTCTATTCGCTATGAATCCACATAGCGAATAGCAATTAAATAACCAATTTAAAATCGAATTTTTCATTTTAAATTTCAAGAATTAAATAATGCATCAAAACTCATGTCCCGATGAACTTTACCCTAAGTGTCTTTCCACTTGGAGTAAGATGCAATACCTTAACGTGATTTTCTTTCAAAACAGATAAGTTAAGTAAATTAACTGAAATCAATTAAATAAAAGAATTATATAAATTTGAAAAACTTTTTGGTATTTTCTTTTTCAAATATGTGCCCTTTAGCTCGAAAATCGAAAATAAAGCAGAAAACGAAAAAAAAACACAATAATTTTGGATTTTTGAATATTTTTAAGTAAAAAGCACATAAAACAGAAACAAATATGAAAAGATAGAATTACAAAAATTATCCTTTATTTTTGTACCAAATTTCAGTAGTTGTCCTTTATCTTTAAAAGTAACATAATTTGTACTTTACGTTTTGAAATGTTACACCATTTATCCTTTTGGCCTAACACAGTTAGTTTTTCTCGTTAAGCTAGGTCATGTGCGTTGCACATGAGGGAAAATTAGTCAATTTACTTATTTAATTATAAACATTGTAATAAAAAAACAAATTAAATAACTTAACCCAACCCACCCACGTTTCCCCTTCTTACTCCATGCCTGCCACCGAGCTCCCTCTCCGGCGAGCCACCACCGCCGTCGTCTTCTACGACGAAGAAAACCATCTCCACTCCCACCAGAAACCAAAACCAACAATATGTTTAAAATATCATCACCATCATCTCTGTTTAACCTATTATTAAGGTATGTGTGTCCTGCCCACCATCATCCCCTTCAACTCCCCACCATCATTTCTGTAAAACTTTGTATTCACCATCACTATCAAGACCCACCACACAACCACCACCCGCCAAAAAGGGAATGGATGTCAAAACTCTTGCCCTTCCCCGATTCAGTTAAATAAGATTGTTGTGCACGTCAGATTTCGTATTGGGATGAAAAGGGTGTTGTTAAGAGAACTTGGAAATGTCAGAAATGGCTAATCCTCAATTCGCCATAACAGCAGTGCGGAACGGCGCCGGATTTGACGAATTAGGTGGTTCGAGAAGTACCCTGTTCGGTTAGAGACGGATTTTAAGGTGAATCAGATGTTGGTGGCAGACAAGACAGCGAAGACAGCGGCGGTTGTTTCTGTACAATAATTGTTGGTTGTGGTTTCGGTAGGAGTGGAGATGGTTTTATTCGTTGGAGAAGACCGCGGCTATGGTGGCTCCCCGGAGAGGGAGCTCGGTGGTACCTAGGGGGAAGAAGGGGGAGACGTGGGTGGGTTGGGTTAAGTTATTAAATTTGTTTTTTTATTAGAATGTTGATAATTAAATAGGTAAATTGACTAAGTTGACCTCATGTGCAACACACATGGCCTAACTTAATGAGAAAAGTAACTGGGTTAGGCCAAAAGGACAAACGGTATAACATTTCGAAATGTAAAGTACAAATTATGTAACTTTTAAAGATAAAGGACAACTACTAAAATTTGGTACAAACATAAAGGACAATTTCTGTAATTATGTCAATATGAAAACTATTGAAAATAGTACATCTTTTTGTTAGTTGAGCGGAGAATTATATTAATCAAATTTCCCTTCCATCGCAGTTTAATATTTTAGCGTTATTTTGACTGGTGTTAAGTCGGTCATTGATATTGTTGTCCACTTAAATCTTATGACAAACCTTCGAGTGTTTTTGTGATATGATTTAATTTTCAATTAGGGCACAGAATATCAGAAACTCTCAGCCTCTAATCTCGATTCAGGCTTAGTTTGACTTTTACCATATCACCCCAACTTGACTTAAACCATTATGCTGCTGATCAAAATAAAGTTTTTATAGATTTATAAACAATCTTAGCTCATAATCCCCACAACAACATATATCCCTATTTTGAAGCGATACACCAAGCTTCCTTTACTGTGAATGAGTATGCACGAGTTCATCTGTAGGTTTACATACATTGTGTCCCCTGGGGTTCGATTCTTACTGGTATTAAGACGCGCGCAAGTGAGGAACAATGTATGACTAACAGCGGATTTTGATCAAGACAGTAATGAATTTGTACGATGTACAGCATTGATCAAGTTTAATGACTTTGGGTTTGCTCTAAAAGCTTTTGAAATATTCATGTTTATGAATACCCAGATAATTAAGCCGCATAAAGACTCACAGTTTCCAGGAACCAGATGCATCCCATCAATAGAGGATTTGAGACCATAAGACCATACAACAATGAAACGTTAACCATAAACTAAATGTATTTTATTTTGAATTTTTGTTTTGGTGATCAAACAAACATAAGGCTTGAGTACGACAGGCTATTACATTTCTGCCTTCATTACCGAAACTTTTGGAAGAAACTAACACCTCTTTCAATTTGGCAGTTCTTTATGTTTATATCACATACTTTACCTTAACAGTTTGTTTAAGACCCATCAATGCACCAATACAGTTAAGCACTCAGCCTTTTAAGCTTATTTCTTTTTGTACATGGGACTAGATGATCAATGTACAATCATTTTCTCTTTTTGGTTCAAAACTCATTTTGAAGAGCATTTAAATTCCGTCGCCCCAGTCACTTTTAATTTATATATAAATGGCTATCCTATATATATATATCTAAAAGTAGATAACAGGACCAAACATGTATAAAAATACATATTCCACAAACTTAAATAATTGACATAATTTTCAGCGAAAGAATAAAATAAAACACACAACATTCGCCCCAGTTACTTTCCATTTTCAGGTAAATGGCTATCCTGAATATCTACTAGTTAATATCAGGACCAAACATATACAAATATATGTCCTTTAAATTTAAGTGACTGGCATAATTTTAAGCGAAAGAGTGCAAAAAATATTTTTTTATATTATAAACTATTTGAATGTTTTTGGTTTTTCTCCATACATATTGAAATCACAATATTTTTTGTATTTTTCCATTTTCTCCTCCATGACCCAAAACCGTAAAATAATCAAACCAAAATTAACAAAACAAAATAAAATTGATTATCCAGTCTAAGGATATCAGCAAGAGTTTTCAATCCGTTTAAACCAAGCAAAAAGTTAAAGCGCGTTTTTTCAAAATCTTTGGTAAACAGATAAGCTTTCTGAAAATCCATGTGCACCTTTTCAAGATCAATTAATTTCTTTATAAAAAAATCACGGATAAAATGATATCGAATTTCGATATGCTTTGTCTTAGAGTGGTGCACTGGGTTTTCGATGATACTAATAGCAGCAAAGTTATCAATAAATATGGGAGTAGTAAGACACTTCAAACCGTAATCCCGCAAGTGTTGCTGGATCCAAAGAACATGTGAACAGCAACTCGAGGCTGCCACATACTCTGCTTCTGTGGTTGAAGTGGAGACCGTTAGCGGCTTCCTATAAATTGACAACCCGACATTGTAGATCTGCAATTGATCTTGCATCCTCCATAATTAGAATCAGAAAACGCAGTAAGTTCAAAGCTATCATCCTTGGGATACCATAACCCTAGATAGTGAAATATACATTTAACCCCTGCCAGATGAGTCACTCGGGGACTCGATTGATACCTAGAACATAAACGAACAGCAAACATGATACCAGGACGAGAAGCAGTTAAATACATTAAAGAACCTATCGTTGCTCGGTAAAGGGTTGGATCTACGGTATCCTCCAATTCATCCGGTGACAAATTGTGGCCCACGAAAAGAGGCATCGAAGGGATTTTTCCGGCAGTTATCTTGAATCGGCTCAAGACTTCGTTCACATATTTTGTCTGATGAATAAAAATTTCAGCGTTAGACTGATGAACTTGCAACCCTAAGAAGAAGTTCATCTCCCCCATCGAGCTCATTTCAAATTTCGTCTGCATTGACTTCTCAAACTCCTTACACCGCTTGTCATTTGTAGAACCAAGTATAATTTCATTGACATATGTCTGGATGATGAGCAAATCATCACCAACATTCTTATAAAAGAGAGTACAGTCCACACTTCCTCGTTTGAAGCCATTATCAGTCAGATGGTTAGCAAGTGTGCCGTACTAAGCTCTCGAGGCTTGGTGTAGACCATAAAGAGCCTTGTTCAATCGGTTAAAACGGTCTGGATAATCTGGATCTTCAAACCAGGAAGCTGCAAAACAAACACCACTTCATGAAGTTCCCCGTTGAGAAACGCACTCATGACGTCTATTTGATAAACCTTAATATTCTTGAAAGCTGCATAGGCGAAAAGTATTTGTATAGCCTCCAATCGATCAACTGGAGCATATACTTCGTTGGAGTTTATGCCTTATTGCTGATGAAACCCTTGCATAATCGAACGTGCTTTATTTCTGACGATGACCCCATGATCATCCTTCTTACATTTAAATACCAAGAACCTAGTCGATTAAACTGTTGTAATTCTTCTTGAATTGCCTTGATGTACATAAATTTATACATCTTTTTAGCATCAAATAATCTCTTAAAACAACAAATTCTATCAAATAACACAGCACATAAGACTAATGTAGGTTCCTGGACGGATCGTACACGGGATGTCGCTATCTGCGCAGGTGCGGAATCCCTGCGTAGTTAGATACGAGCGTAGAATACGTATAAATCAAACACACGAGCAATAACCGAAACACGTTATATTGATAACCCGAACACGTGACACGAGGTCACTATTACAGACTCTGACAAGTAACACTCGAACTAATCAACTGAAACAAACCCTAACCAATCTCGCAAACTCTCGAACTCTCCAACTCTCTAAACTGTTACGGTGAACAGTATATATAAACACGACAACTTCTCCTCAGGCGAAGTTGTCCATAACTTCGCTTGTTCAACAAGTTCGCCTGAGCGAACTTGTTAACAACTTCGCTTGTTCAACAAGTTCGCCTAAGCGAACTTGTTGACAACTTCGCTCGTTACATAATCAAAAACATAATTACATTACAGACTCGATTACAAACATTAGACTATGAACTACTGACATACATGTACCAACAGACTCCCCCTTGGCAGTAGCTTCATATCTTGATCTTCAAAGCTTGAGTCTTGTAATCTTGTATCTTTACGCGTGCGCTCCTTCTCTAACACATACCGACACCACCCTTTGATATTTCCTTGCTTGATCCTTCCAAGCAGGAATGTAGAAGATCTTCTTTTCGTTGAGCATCTTCAGATCAGCTTGCGATAGATTAACAAGATGCATCGGGTCGTAAACCCTAAGCACTTCTTGTTCATCCTCATCTTCCATTACCGCCTCCACTGTTTCACAATCCACGAACCACCATTTTAGGTCTTTGAGCACGTCCTTGGGCATAAGCTTCATCGGTACTTCTTTAAGGCACCGGATCGGTTTATACTTCATAACCATCCAAGGCTTTCCATCAGCTCTCAAACCTCTATCCTTGTCTTCGACAAGTTTCCCCTTTTGTGGTTTCAGCAGCTCAAACTTCTTCTCCTTAATGCTCTCTTTCCATACGATCTTTCCGATGACTCTAGCCATGTTATTGTCACTTCGATTTATCAACCCCAATCTGGCTAAGTCTTTAACCTCACATTCAGGCAGTGTGTTTAATGATCTCAAAGTTCTCCTGAAGTACTGAATCCCGTCATATCTTTTGATCACGAAGAGCCGCAGCTGCTCATCATATATCCAGCAGATAATACCTTTCTTTGCTTCAGCGTATCCCTTAATATTGTAACTCTTTTTGAACATTTTAGGGACCGCCGGTTTCTTCGTCTTTACGAACCATTGAGCACAACCTTCCTTCCAATTCGGCTGCTCTTCCCATTCATTTTCTTCCACAACTGTCTCATCACCCATATCGGGCATCTCAACTTCTGGAATCTCGTGTTCAATATCTTCATCTACTATCTCCCCTTCTTCTATCACACTTTCAACGATAATTTGCTCACCGATCTTCTCAATCTCATCACTCGGCAGCACATCTTCTTCAAGCATAAAATCATCATCATCATCTAGCTCTTTCAACGCGTCGATTACATCATCAACATCATCATCACCAATATCTACCACATCATCACCAGCTGCGCTTGTAGACTCCCCCTCAGCTGTGGAAGTACCAAGAGCTATAGAAGTTCTTGGCAGCTCACCACCTGCACCTTCCGGTGCATTGGGATCATCGTCATGATCTTCTCTTCGTTTTGTCCTCAACTCATCTCCCCTACAGCTCATCTCCCCCTGAGATGCCAAGAACGCTTTCATAGCGTCTATGATCTTCCCATGCTCGACCAGGAGGGAGGCCTGTAGTTGGTTTGCTTCCACTAGGCTTTGAATGGTCTTGGACTGCTCAGCTACAATCCTCTCTAGTGAAGCTATCCTTTCGGAGTCTGAAGTAGGCGTTGGAGTTGGCGGGACATCAGCAGCAGAAGTGACCGCAGGTGGTACACTTGGTAACCCTGCAGTAGTAGTGACTGTAGACTCAACAAATCGTGCTACTACCACCGATGGAGTAAGCGATTGAGGTGGTAGAGACACAATTGTTGGAGTCGACGTCTGGACGGCAGTAACCTGTGCTGTAGAAGGAATAAGAGACATACCAGACAAGGCAGGTGGAGCAAAACGTACCAGCCTTGAAGTTTCTCCAGCTCCCGAACCCATACATGTCCGTTCTCTTCTTGAACGTCTGAGCACTAGCTGAACTGCTTCTTCTTCATCATCTTCCTCGTCATCGTCGTCAACCGTTCTCTTCCTCTTCCCAATCGTTCTCTCCCTAGACACCATCAATCGTCTACCTTCAGCAAATGTCTCATCAAGATCGGAGTCAGCTACCGAAGTAACTGCTCTAGTAACCTCCATGGTCTGAGAACCCGAGACATCCATATCAAACAATCCTTGGCCGCTAAAAGCAGCATCAAGGTCGACGTCTTCATCAGTAGGCACAGCAGGCGCAGCTGATACAGCATGAGGTGCTGCCGCCTGTTGTGGTCTTGGGTCTCTGAACTCGTCCCCACCGGCAGGAACATACTCCGGGTTGACAAGATACCCGAACAGTGGAGTATGCCTGGGACGCAGCTCAGGCTTGCTTCGTGCGCTAGAAGTGCGACACTGAGCAAAGATACGCTTCGTCACACATTCAACGTATCTAATAGGGCGTCTCTGAGGTAGCAACGGAGCCACATGATTGAGAATCATTTGTAAGAATCGAGGATACATAATAAATCGCTCACGCGCCACAGCCCTCCTCTGACGATCAATCTCGTAAAATATCAGCTGACTAAATGAATATCTTCTGTTGTAAGTCAGGGCAGTCATGGCAGACTGCATCGTCGCGCCCATTCCATCAGTTCCTGCCTTCCTCCCAGACATGCACACGATCAATACGTGCATTAGGAAGCGCCACTGATCTAACAAAAATCCTTTTCTTCTCTGCGTGTCCCCCAGCGGACCTGAATAACCCATCCTGAGATATGACCCATCACGAAAAGGAGCGACGAACTCCGTTGGGTCATCCCTCGTTTCTTCTCCAAACTGCAAAGCCAACCGTATATCTTCTGAAGAGAACTGCACAACATGACCATTTACGGTTGCTCGCATCACCGGGGGCTCAACCCGGCAATCATACTCTACCGACCGCCAAAAGTCTTCAATGTTACGTAGTGAAATAGGCAAGGTATTCGTGATTGCATGGAAGATCCTTGAGCGCAGGAGAAATGAGATTATTTCCCTGTAGTCCTCCACGCCACTTGCGTCTGGGTCTAACATGATGTACTGGTTATGCGCTGGAAAGAACTGTCTTTGATCATTACCGTCATCACCACCAGCACCGCCAACAGCAGCCATATCTGCACTAAACGAACCAAGTTAGATAACCGTTAAGCAACTCACAAGTTCGCGTTATACCATGAGCGAAGTTGTGATTAAAACTGTATAGGCGAACTTAAAGGTGAGGCGAAGTTGGGAACAACTTCGCTTCATCTGTAAGTTCGTCTAAATAACTGTTAAACAAATTGGTTTAGGCGAAGTTGAAGATAACTTCGCCTTATCATAACATCGCCTCAGGCGAAGATAAGTGTTAGGCGAAATTAAGCTTCAGGCGAAGTTGTGGATAACTTCGCCTTAGGCGAAATTAAGCCCAAGGCGAAGTTGTGGATAACTTCGCCTAAACCCTAACTTCGCCTGAACTTAATCGGCGACTGTAAGAATTCCAACACCGGAATTCCGGTGTTGTCGGCTAAGTTCGACGATCAAAGACATCAATACACAAGATATTAAGGATGTGAAGTTGAAAAGGACGTCCATGCACACGTTAACACAAGTTTTTAAGATTTCGGTTTTGAAGGTCCGACGACCCGAGGTCTCGAACCGGGTAAAAACGATCAAGAACGAACAAGTTTGTGAGAGATATCGACAACACATACCCTCAATGATAATAGAAACTAGAAGAAAAGATCGAAAACGGAGATAAAAATCAAGTTCGCCGGAAATCGCTCAAGTTCGCCGGAGAAACAATTTCGCTGATATTATAAATGAAATTTACTGTTGATTAAATCACCTTATATAGGGTCAGAGTTGGTCAGGCGAAGTTACGAATAACTTCGCCTAGGCGAAGTTATGCACAAGTTCGCCTGATTCAACAACTTCGCCTATATTTTCAGAATCAACCCTTTAATTTTGAACATTTTGCAATTAACATTTGAAAGTTTCATAAAGAGTTAAACAAAAATGATCAAGTCTAAGTAACCAGATATAAAATAATACAACTACAAAAATAGAAAAACTTATAAAAATTTAACGAAATAAGGGATCAAATTTCAGTCTAGTCAGGGACCACTATGTTTTTAGAAAAGATCCTAACAGGAATCACACTAACCACGTGACTGTCATATAGATCCATGTTTAGCCGTATTATGACATAGAGAAACAGGTTGTAAGCATGGAAATAACTTAAATGGTTTTCATCGTTTCTGTGATACGGATTAAGGTTCAATTTAGCTCAAAATTTAAGTGGGCAACAACTCAGAGATAATGAAGCCTTCTATCTATTCTCAAAGCGTATTTGGCTATACCCAAGTCACCCCGAGTTGACTTCGACCCATAGTGTCTGATTAACTTGTAGATACTCGTTGTCTGCTTCCCGTTCTCTTCTTACTCCAGAATTGAGAAGTCTTGATTGTTACAATAACTCATAAGTACTTAAGATTTTTTTTTTTTTTTTTTTTTTTTATCCACACATACTTATAGACTTCGGAGTACTAAACCACTGCAAGTCCCGAATCTGGATCACTGCAGTGTCTAGAAATGCTTTCTTCACGGGAATCAGAACACTTGCGGGCTCGTGTATGACTGGGTAGTTGCTTTTCTGCCTATCATTCGGAAAGAAATGCAAGAAGACATTTTAAAACTCTTAAGGAGTTTCCACGTAAAATCGAGTAATTTAAGTTAATATCACATACACTTTTACGCACCATAAAAATTACCATGACATACAATGACTGTCCTAAAGTCTTTTAAGCCTAATAACTTCACTAGTTAAGCACACACAATCAGTATATATATCATTTTCCAAGGTTGGATCAACTTTCTGTTAAACATAGCACATTTACTTCATACGAAGTAATAGACTTGAAAAGTAATTTCATTTCCCGAAAAAAATTTTGACTTCAGTCACCCCGATCAAGTCAAAGTCTTCAGGTAAACGGCAATCCTGAAGATCCAATGGATCAACTGGACCGACCACATACAAGTATATGTCCTTCTAACTCTGTATGACCGACTAATTTTCAGCGACAGAAAGAAAACACATCATAACTGCCCCGGTCACTTTCAGTCATCTGGTTAATGGCGACCCTCATTTTCTAAGTAGAAACGAGGACCAAAACATATCCGTGGATATGTCCATCAAACTGATGTAACCGACTAATTTTAAGCAATGGTGATTTTTTTTTTTTTTTTTTTTTAAGACACAAAAGAAAAGCATGGTTACTCGGGATTGATCATCCCGTTTAGCTCAATTAGGTTTTGAAATCTGGATTTATCAAACGCTTTTGTAAATAAATCAGCGAAATTCTCGAGCGTATCGACTTTTTCGATCTTAATCAGTTTCTTCTCAGCACAATCCCGTATGAAATGATGACGAATGTCAATATGTTTGGTTTTACTATGTTTCACGGGATTGTTAATTACTGAGATGGCTGCAGTGTTATCAATTAAAATAGGAGTGAGTAAGAAATTCAGACCATAGTCGCGTAATTGTTGCTGAATCCACAAAACCTGTGAACAGCAGTTGGATGCTGCCATATATTCAGCTTCACATGTTGAGATTGCAACTGACGTCTGTTTCTTGCAATGCCAGGAAACTAATCTTCCACCGAGAAACTGACATCCTCCTGTTGTCGACTTCCGACTCTGATTGCACCCTCCATAATCAGAATCAGTATAAGCAACCAGTTCCACGTCTCCTCCCTTCGGGTACCACAACCCTAGCTTCGGCTTGCCCTTGAGATACCGTAGTATCCTCTTTGCACCTTTCAAATGAGATTCTTTCGGATTTGCCTGAAAACGTGCACAAAGACAAACAGCAAACATTATATCAGGCCTAGAAGCAGTTAAATACATTAATGAACCTATTATCGCCCGATACAGAGTTGGGTCCACATCTGCGTCACCATCTGATTCGGCTCCCAATTTGTGATTGACGCAGATTGGAGTGTCATATGGAGAACTGTCCTCCATCTTGAATCGCTTGAGCACATCATGAACGTACTTCGTCTGATGAATGAACATCCCGTCCTTCTTCTGATCAACCTGCAATCCTAGAAAGAAAGTTAGTTCACCCATAGCACTCATTTCGAACCTTTTCTTCATGACATCCTCAAAATCTTGACACATGGAGACTCTTGATGCAGCAAATATAATGTCATCCACGTCGACTTGAACTAGTAGGAAGTCGCTTCCTTCTCTCTTCACGAACAGTGTGCTGTCAATTAAACCCCTTTCAAAACCATTCTCGAGCAAGTAGTCCGATAACGTTGAATACCAGGCACGAGGTGCCTGATGTAATCCATATAGCGCCTTGCTCAACTTGTAAACGTGATCTGGGAAGTCTGGGTCAGGAAAACCCGGAGGTTGCTCAACATACACAACCTCATCAACTTTCCCATTTAAAAACGCACTCTTCACATCTAGCTGAAACACCTTCATTCTCTTACATGCAGCAAATGCCAAAAACAATCTTATCGCTTCTAACCGGGCGACAGGAGCGAACACCTCATTGTAATCAATACCCTCTTGCTGATTAAAACCTTTAACAACCAGCCTTGCCTTGTTTCTAATGATAATCCCCTTATCATCCCTCTTGCACTTAAACACCCATTTTGTGCCTATAGCATGCACATTCCTTGGTTTTTCAACCAAAGTCCAGACTTCCATCTTCTCGAATTGGGCCAACTCTTCTTGCATGGCCTCGACCCACGAGCTGTCCTTAAGAGCCATTTGATAATTTTTCGGTTCAATCTGGCTAATAAAGCAGGAGTACAAACATTCGTTCATTATACCCGTTTCTTTAATGCTTGTATAAACACAAGAGTGCTCATTCAAGCTACTTCTGGTTTGTACACTGGAGGACACATCACCTATAATATTCTCCAATGGGTGATCTTTGTGAATTCTCGTGGTCGGAACAGCACCGACATGCAAATTATCTTCCAAATTTGAAGAGATCTCATCAATGGTTGTTTCTGGCTGAGAGTGAAATGGATTGATAAACTCATCTTCAGGTAAGGCAGCAGGGGTATCAATAGTGTTTGATGTGGAAGGTTGACTTTTCTCAATAAGCTGTCGTTGCAATAGATTCTCTTCCTCATCAAGTATCATCTTCGACGCAATTCTTTCTTCTTCTTCAGAAATTTCCAAATTAGGGATGTTAAATGACTTAAACAGCTTAACATAGTCGAAAAGCTCAGCAGGTCCATTGCTTGGTTTTGGCGATTGGTAACTAGTAATGTCGGTGTTACACACCACCTCCACCTTGCAAGTCGACGTATTGAAGACCCGTCTGTTGGGAGTCCCAACAACATAACCGACTAAGATTCCTTCATCGGCTACTTCACCAAATTTCGAATTAGTCTTCAAAATCGAACAAGGAGACCCGAATGGTTCAAGACCGCTCAAGTTGGGCTTCCTTCCATGCATAAGCTCGTAACATGTTTTTCCAAGTCTCTTAACGGTTAACACCCTATTCAGAACATAGCAGGCTGTAGCAACTGCTTCAGCCCAGAATATCACAGGATGTTTTGAATCTGCCAGCATAGTTCTGGCTCCTTCAATTAAAGTTCGGTTCTTCCTTTCAGCCACTCCATTCTGTTGCGGAGTATACGGAGCGCTGTATTGATGTTCAATTCCTTTCTGAAGATAGAAGATTTCCATTTCAAAGTTCTTGAACTCTGTTCCATTGTCACTTCTGATGTATTTAACTGATTTACTCATGACGTTATCAACTTTTGTAATTAGATTCTTCACCATTTGAGCCGTCTCATCTTTCGATTTCAGAAAATATACCCACGAATATCGCGAGTAGTCATCAGTGATCACCAAGCAGTAAGAAGTACCTCCTAGACTTTTTACATTCACGGGACCGAAGAGATCCATGTGAAGTAGTTCTAGAGTACCGGCAATAGAGTTGACCTTCTTGGTGAGATGGGATTTCTTGTGTTGCTTTCCCTTCTATCATGCTATACATTTGTCTTCAAAGTTAAAACTTTTTAAGGGAACGCCCATCACAAGCCCATTCTTGACAATGAAGTTCATCTTCCGAAGATGAATGTGCCCCATTCTCCTGTGCCATAATTCAGATTCTGATTCGCTTGCTTTCGTCATTAAACAAGATTCTCCCGTGGCCATTTCAGTAGACCTCATATCCATCACATATGTATTTATTTCACGTGGAGCTTTCATTACTATCCACTCGTCTGGTATCTGGAAACCAGGCTTCAACACGATTGCTTCATTCTTCGTGAAATGGACAGTGTAATCTTTATCACAAATCTGCGACACACTCAGCAGATTATGCTTCAATTCCTCCACAAAATTCACATTCTCAAGTGTCATCCTTCCATTTGACACTGTACCTCTACCAGTAATTCTTCCTCCGCTTTCACCAGCAAAACTAACTCTCGCTCCCTGAACAGGTTTTAAGTCTTGCAACAAGTGTTTGTTGCCCGTCATATGCCGGGAACAGCCGCTATCTACAATCCAAAGACTGTGGGCAGCCCTGTTCAACTGTTCCTGCACAATAAAACAGAGAATTAGAATCTTGGGACCCAAGACCAATTGGTCTTGGATCGATACGTCCCGTACCCTGGCTTTCCAAAGTTAGCATCAGGATAATTCCTGTAAGTCCTGTTAGGAAATCTCCTTGAAGATTGAGTGTGATGCCTTCCAAACCTATGTGAATTGAAAGTGTTATATCTTGTGGTTTGGTTGAAAAACTGAGGTTTGTTTTTATGAAAACTTGAATTAATTACATTTTGGCATTTTGAAAAGTTTTCCTTTTTAGCAGTATCAAACTGATGCTTATTCTCAGTTTTATTTGGCCTCACACCTCTGTATCTCGGCGTCAGAGGGCAATCTGCAATAAGATGTCCTAATTTATTACATCTAAAGCAACACCTACTCTCCATTTTCTTTTCAAATGTTGGTTTGGATGTACAGGCAGTGTTACCAGCCGTTCGTCTCACATAAGGTGGGACATACGGGTTGAGTGAAGTACTCTTTTTAGAAGATTTATTTTTATCTCCACCAGTGGGTAACACCACCTTCTCTTTCGTCTTACCTGATTCGGACAACTTATCCGAATCCGATGAGACTGGACTCGTAACAGAAATATTTACACTAGAAACAGGCGAACTCGTTTCGCCATTACTAACAGTTGGTTCTTTACATGTAACCTTGATTGGAACAGTCTGAGGAACTTCAAAATCCACAGATTTCTGAATACTAGGGTTGAAAGTGTAGTTGTGGTTATACGGTGGTGGAACCTCGTGATAACCAATTCCTCCTCTCTTTAGAGAGGTACCTTGATCACTAACGAGGTGATCTAGAATAGCTGAGGAATTTCGGAACTGCTCGAGTTTTCGGTTCAGTTCCACCACTTTCACATGGTGGTCAGCAATCTGCTTTTCTCGTTCAGCAATAAGTTTAGTCTTTTCTTCTAAAACCTCATAACTTAGGTCAATTACATCAATTTTTTCAGCAAGTTTAGTTTTTAAGCTTTTGACATCTTTTTCACATGCTTTTATTTTAACTTTGTAATTGTTTTCTCTTGCCTTAGTAAAATGATGATCTTCTTTAAGAGTTTTAAATTCAGCATCTAAACGAACATACTGATCAGTTATGGTAGCAAGTTGCTCAGACAAATTCTCACATTTTGTACAAACAGGTTTAAAACTTATCTCGGAGGGTTGACCATCGTTATCTGCCATGAAAGCTTTCTCCTCACCAGTAGCTTTCTCCTCTCCAGTCATCTTCTCACAATCTTCATTTTCTACCTTAGCCATATTCGCCTGCTCACCAGTTTCATTCGCATGCATGTTCCAGTTGTATTCACCGGCTTCTCTAGACAACATGGCATTGACTTCTTTACTAATCCCAGTAGGCTGTGCAGACCGGCCTTGACCCCGTTCAACTCTCTCGTTTCTGCATTCTTTAGCAAAGTGCCCATACTGTTGACAGTTATAGCACCTCACTTTAGACTTGTCGAATCCGGGCCTACCACCAACAAACTTTCTCCCCGTCTTATTCATGAAACGCTTGACTCGCCTCACAATCATGGCCATTTGCCATTGCAAATCCATCTCCTCCAGATCATCAGCATCGATCTGGTCATAATCCTCATCCAAAGCAGCAGGGTCCACAATCTTCCCTTGTATGTAGTTCTCATATGAAGCAATAAAAGATGCATAGACTGCAAACTGCACTTCAGCAGATTTGACACTCATTGGCATCTTGGAATAGTTATTGCTTGAGGCACTGGGAGAGAAACTACTATTGGATGTTTGAGGTTTCGAAGCACTTGCACCTCCAGCAACAAAGCAAACATCACCGTTCATGTTTACTGAAACGTTTCCTTCATGAGAAGAGTCAGAACCTGACTCTCCTTTGGAGTAGTAAGCAGCAGATTCAGGCTTCGAACTTGAGCCTGAGTTAAGTTTGGCACCATACATACCAGGGTCTTGAATCTGATCTGTTGGTGTCTCTTTACGAACCATATTAAGCTCAAAGGTTCTGAGCTTGTTTACTGCTGTCTCCAAATCACAATTAGGAAAGTCTCTGTCTTCCCTCATCAGAACTGTGTACATTTCCCACTTCGGTGGGAGAGCATCGAGAAGCTTTTCAACTATCTCCTCTTCTCTGTAAGCAATCGAATAGTTGTTTAGCTCTGTCATTAGATGATAATATCGAGTGATAATATCATCCAGAGATTCGTTCTTCAAATATTTGAAGACAGAGAACTGAGTCTTCAACAGTTTAATCTTCGAGGCACGAATACCTACGTTCCCTTCGAATCTATTTTCAAGAGCATCCCAAAGCTCTCGAGCCGATGTATACTTTCTGAAAGTATGAAGGATCTCCTGTGGAAGAGCCATAGTGATAGCTGCGTGAGCCTTGCTTTCGGCTTCGTACATCTTCTTTTCCCCTTCATCCATCTTACTGTACTTCTTAACCACATCACGACCTTCGTACACCATGGTCGGTGGGATATATCCATCCTGGATGCACACCCACATCTTTGCATCCTGGTATTTAATATACTGGATAAACCGATCCTTCCATGCAACAAAGTCGGTTCCTTTTAACAGCCTTGGGGCCTTAGTGGCTGACCCCGCTTCGACTTCCATTTTCACCAATTCAGAGATGTTAATTTGCGATATCTTCTCAAAAACCCAAAAAATTCAAAAATTTGTCCAAACAGTACTAAAGGCGAAGTTAAGAATAACTTCGCTTAAGTGTTAACTTCGCTGGAAAAATTCTTAAATTCCTGTGACTCGGCGAAGTTGAGAATAACTTCGCTTAAGGCAAGCGAACTTAGCAGGTCAGCGAAGTTGAGGATAACTTCGCTCAGGCGAACTTATGAGGCAGGCGAAGTTGTGAATAACTTCGCTTAACCTTATATCTTCGCCGAAACCCTACTTTCAGTGACGGCAACTTCGCCTGAAGAACAGTAACTTCGCCCGATGAACACTGAAAATATTCAGATCTGTTGTCGACGATTCTGCAGTTTCCGGTCGTTGTAAAGGCTTGAAAATGACTGAATATAGTGATTAGAACTCAATACGAACAAAAACTCGTCCCGTGAATAGGTCAAACGAGACGTTTTCTACACCCGCGTGAAATCCCGAACCTCACAATCGAGCCGATGGCTCTGATACCAATTGTAGGTTCCTGGACGGATCGTACACGGGATGTCGCTATCTGCGCAGGTGCGGAATCCCTGCGTAGTTAGATACGAGCGTAGAATACGTATAAATCAAACACACGAGCAATAACCGAAACACGTTATATTGATAACCCGAACACGTGACACGCGGTCACTATTACAGACTCTGACTTGTAAACACGTAACCCTAACCAATCTCGCGAACTCACGAACTCAGAGATAATGAAGCCTTCTATCTATACACAAGACATCAATACACAAGATATTGGTTAGGGGACCTACAAGTGGTATCAGAGCCTTAGGCTCTTACGCTATGGTTCGAGATCTGCGTTTTGGTGTTTTTGGCACGTTTCTGTGCGATTCTGGCCGAACAGTTCTTCAGGCGAAGTTATTGTTCATCAGGCGAAGTTGCCGTCACTGTTCGTAGGGTTTCAGCGAAGATATAAGGTCCGGCGAAGTTATGAACAGGCGAAGTTGACTTTAGGCGAAGTTGACTTCTCGGCGAAGTTATAGCCAGGCGAAGTTATAGCCCGGCAAAGTTATATCCCGGCGAAGTTATAGCCAGGCGATGTTAACTTTCGGCGAAGTTAACGAGATTAAAAAAAAAAAAAAAGTATTTTGGAATTTTCCGTCTGTATGGCCAGGTGTACACGATTATTGTGAGACCGAAGATGTTGTTCCGTCAACGAGTGATCTTGTTATCTTTTGGTTTTACGTGTGAACAAATACGTGTCAACTCTGATTTGGAGTTGAGATTGTGAATGGGTTATTGTTTGAAACTGGATAGTGACACATATTCGGGTGTTTGTGGGAAAGGAAATTGTTGTTGTTCGTGGTGACCAACCGAAGAAAGTCAAATTGAACTGAAGGTTTTTCGTCATTACTGGATTGTGGTCAGAGCATATTATTTATGTTATTTTCAAGGCGTTCGAGAATTGGATCCTGAAACGTGATGCTTATTTATTAGAGTGAAGATTCTGGAACAAGTTGGATTTAACCGGGAATTAAAGTGTTTATGTTCCTGATCGTTATCCCTGGTGATTGAAGATGCTTCAGATTTTTTAATGGTCATGTGTTAGATTCTGTCAGGGTGGTTTTGTGATGAAATTGATCACTTGATGTTGAGTAGTTGAAGATTAAACCTTATCGTATGCCGACGAGTTGGTGAAGTTGTGGAGGAAGCCCAACTTCATGTGTTGGTGAAGTCAGATGGACTCACGTGATTGGTTGAGATGATCTATTGGCACGGGGATGCATGCATTACAAAGACCTCAATCGTTATAGTCGGAGAAGCTTACACTGAAGGGGAGATCTGATATGGAAGACGCTGGGTGATTGGTAGATTTGTGAAGCTACAGGACAGTTTCAGACACGGCTGGTTGACTGCAAACAGAAGATCATCAGTTAAGAGGGAGTCTGTTGGTGTATGTTTTGTAACAGATGATCTTTCGTGTTTTGTTAGAATTGAGAGCAACGGTCAAAGGGGAGACTGTTGGTGCATTTTGTGACCGTCGCTATGCAATTCTGACCAGCGGAACGCCACAGGCGAAGTTAGCACAACTTCGCCTTAGGCGAAGTTAGCACAACTTCGCCTACTGAAGCCCAGGCCCGTGAATGTTTGTCTATATATAGTTGTGTCTTGTTTAGTTTTAGGATCTAGAAATCAGTGTGTGTTTGAGCAGCTTGTTTATTGAGAGAGAGTAAGAGACTAGAGTCGTGTGAGACGACCCGAGGTAGAGCTCACCTCGGGTCAGTCGTGTTTTCTGTTTTTGTTACGGTATGTAATGTGATTATTTTATATATGAATCTGCAGATTTGTTTATCCCGTTCTAGTATTTGTTTGTGTATTTGATCGTGTACGTGTTTGTGTTATTCGTCTTGTACACCATTAACGAGTCTAGGAGGATTCCGCACTCCTAGACCTCGTGCGGATCTCGTATCGATCGGCGACGCCCCAGCGGGGACCTACAAGATTGGTTAGGGTTACGTGAGATTGGTTCGCCGTAAGAGCCTAAGGCTCTGATACCAATTGTAGGTTCCTGGACGGATCGTACACGGGATGTCGCTATCTGCGCAGGTGCGGAATCCCTGCGTAGTTAGATACGAGCGTAGAATACGTATAAATCAAACACACGAGCAATAACCGAAACACGTTATATTGATAACCCGAACACGTGACACGAGGTCACTATTACAGACTCTGACAAGTAACACTCGAACTAATCAACTGAAACAAACCCTAACCAATCTCGCGAACTCTCGAACTCTCCAACTCTCTAAACTGTTACGGTGAACAGTATATATAAACACGACAACTTCGCCTCAGGCGAAGTTGTCCATAACTTCGCTTGTTCAACAAGTTCGCCTGAGCGAACTTGTTAACAACTTCGCTTGTTCAACAAGTTCGCCTAAGCGAACTTGTTGACAACTTCGCTCGTTACATAATCAAAGACATAATTACATTACAGACTCGATTACAAACATTAGACTATGAACTACTGACATACATGTACCAACAACTAATTATCATAATAAAATGTAATTTCATGTGAAACCAAGTCCCAAACGAAGAAACAAGCGAAAAGACGAAGAAACACAGAAGAAAACACAAGAAAAGAAAGAAATACGCCCCCATGCCTCAAGAAACACTCCCCCATGCCTCAAGAAACACGCCCCCGTGCTTATGAACACCAGAAAAGACAAAAATCTACAAGAAAAGACAAAAACTGGGAACAAAAGAACGAGGCCGTGCCCCTTGCCCATGGGGCCATGGTCATACATAAGAATCGACAAAACAAATCTGGCACATGTCATAATAAAACACGGGGGCGTGGCTACATAAGCACGGGACCGTGACCGTCACTCCAGATTTCCTATAAATAGTAGCTCATGTTGCACTCATTTGGTGTGCCTTGAAGAGAGTTCTATCTGGTTTTCACTTATAAAAACACACACTAACACTCATATTGAAGATCTAGTGAAGAGTTTGAAGGCTTGGAGATCATCATCATCAACCATCATCATCATCATTAGGAAGGAAAATTGTTCTAGTTTAATCATGTGTTTGCTACTATCATCCATTCTAATGTTCATAATAATGTTCATTATGAGCTAAACTCCATTTACCATCTAATATTTATGAAGAAGCTTTGTTTTACTTGATAATTATATAAAACATATGGATTAGTCTAGTAAAGTACATGGTTATCTTACAATTATCTTTTAATGAGAAATGATTCACCATCTTAAATCAACAATTCAAAGTTAGTGATTGTCAATTCTATTGGCAATCATTCATGATCGATTCATGTTCTTGAAAGATAGAAATACTTTGATAACTTATCGAAACATGGATCCTTATATTGTACATAGAAATGATGAGATATAAGATATGATTTATTTCTCTAAGTTTTGGTAATCCGAAAATGGCATTGCCTAGGATATCATGCTAGTTAAAGAAATCATATGTTAATGGAATGTGTTATAACCTACTTAAATAAACCAAGGGGAGGTTATTTGATGAACTATAACCACCATGTTAGAATTGGTATTTGAGAAATAGAATCAATCCTAATCTTTCTACTTTACGAAACTACTTGCCAACTTAAATTGACATTCGTGTGGTAGCATGACATTAGGAAATGGTTGACTTTAAAATGCGTATGCTACTCCTCTTTTATCATAAATGCTCGCTTAGAAATGAGGAGCTATCTATCATATATTATTACGGAAAGTTTTACCACATGTTTACATATTAATTATCAATGATAAAATGGAGTGGATTCTTGATCTTAGATGATAACCTTCATATAATTGAACTACTTGTTTAGAATCTCTCGTCTTGGTCACCTATATATTATATATAAGTATTTATAGTTTATAAAAAGTTCAAAAAATTAAACCCAAATATGATTAAAACCTCTGATTAAAGTAAAACGACGATTCATTATTAGAAACATTTGTGTCCACGGATCGATATTTGGTTCTTACCAACACTATTCTACATATACGATAGGTACACTTGCCTATTTTGTGTGTGTAGTCTTCGTAGAAAACACTTTTATAAATTTAAAACACGATCTTGTGCAAAAGCTAAATATCCAATCCGTTATAGTTTTACTACCACACGCAGCACACATCAAGTTTTTGGCGCCGTTGCCGGGGACACGGTACGTTTTTAAGAACGACCCAAGTTTATATTTAATCATTGTCTATAATTGTACAAATTTTTCTTAATTTTTATTTTATTATTTTTTTTCTAACTATTAAACTATATAATTTTACGGCTAGCCTAATTTTAACTTTTATTTACCTAATATTTACCTTAGCTTAATTAACTTAGACCTTAGTTTAGTTTAGAATAGCTTAGCCTAACTCTTAGTTTAACTTTAACTGACCTTTAGTTTAATTTAATAGTTTAAATTTTGATTTAGTCCCATGTATGTCCTCCCTCTACTTTTGAGCCTGAGCTTTTTCTCCAATTTCTTATCCGGAACGACTCTTTCGTCGATGAACGCGTAAACGGACTACAGAAACCGCCGAAACAATCAAAGACAATTCAATAGAAGCCACTACATCAGGAGAAAATCAAACCGAAGAAATGATGGCGGCCCAGAACTATTAGCCGAACATGAGCCAGTATGCCAAGCCAACTCTCGAAGGATATGGCAACGGAGTGGCTCCACCCGATATCACCGAACATTTCAAAATCAAATCAAGCACCATTCACATGGTGGAAAATTCTGTTCAATTTCATGGTCTCCTCGACGAAGACCCTCTTTCTCATATATCTCGATTCTTACGAAACTACGGAACATTTAAAATCCAAAACTGTTCAGAATATCAAATCAAACTCAAACTCTTTCCTTTCTCTCTAAGGGGTCAAGCCTTAGAATGGAAAGAATCTGTCACCTCTGGCTCCATCACTACCTGGGACCAGATGGTTAAACAGTTTCTCCTCAAATATTTTCCGCCAGATAAAACTGCCAAATACCAAGCCAACATTAGCGGATTTTGGATCGATGATGAATCGTTACACGCAGCATGGGAGAGATACAAAAGTTTTCTAAGAAGATGCCCACATCATGGACTAAGCGTATGGTTGTAAGTACAAACTTTCTTTGACGCACAATCCAGTCAAAACAAACATGCCATCGACCAAATCGCCAGTGGAGACCTGGGATCCAAATCACCTAACGAAGCATTTGAAGTCCTGGAGAAAGCTCCAAAGAAGAGTTTCTCCTACAACCCACCAAGATCTACACCAACTCATAAAGGAATACACCACGTCGATTCCAACACTCTTGTCACAGCACAGCTTGGAGCCCTTTCTAAAAAATTCGAACAACTTAAAGCCGAGCTATCAAAAACCAGACTCACCTGTGACACTTGTGGAGGAAGTCATAAAGCAAGTGACTGTAAACAAGCCATTATGTCCATGGAAGAAGTCGATTTCATTGCTCGACAGAACAACGCTTTCAGCAATAACTACAATCTAGGATGGAGAAACCACCCGAATTTCAGTTGGAAAGACGGAGGTAACACTCAACCTTTACTCAGATTCGAGAAAAGACCAATGAATCAACCCTTCCAACCAAAACCCCAATTTCAAGAACAAAGTTCCAGTAGCCATCAAAATCCAAGCTACTCGAAAATCAAAGAAATGTTGATCCAAATTATGACCAAAACAAATGAAGCAGAGAAGAAGGCCGACTCAAGAGTTGTTGATATCATCGGAGTATTATTAAAACATGAAGCCGAAACAAGCATCATTACAGAATCTAGAAACTCAAATTGGACAAATTGCCCGACAATTATCCGAAAGACCAACCGGCACTCTTCCAAGCAACACAATCACCAACTCAAATTCGACAGCTAATGCTGTTACACTCAGAAGCAAATACAACCACTGTTGCCTCACCCAATTCAGAACCAGTTACGGAAAATGAATTCCATGATAAAACACAGAAAAGACTGATTCCAACAGGCACCGTACAACCCAAGGAGCTAGTCCGAACTTATATTCCACCTATTCCTTACCCCGAAAGGCTGAAGCAGGAGAGATTGGAAGCTCAGTATGAGAAGTTTTTAGAACTCTTCAAACAACTTCATATAAACATCCCTTTTATCGAAGCCATCGCTCAAATGCTAAAATATGCCAAGTTTCTCAAAGAAGTGCTGACAAACAAGAGGAAGCTGGAGGAACTCTCGCATGTCACTCTTAGTGAAAAATGTTCAGCAGTCCTCCAAAGCAAGCTGCCAACAAAAATGACCGATCCAGGGAGCTTTACTATCCCTTGTCTTATAGGAAATTTGTCTGTTAGCAATGCCCTGGCTGACCTAGGAGCTAGTATTAATTTAATGCCTTATGCGGTCTTTGCAAAACTAGGGATAGGAGAACCAAAGCCCACCCACAAGAGCATTCAGTTAGCTGACCGATCTGTTAAATATCCTCGGGGCATTGTTGAAAACATGCTTGTCAAGATTGACAAGTTTGTTTTCCTAGTAGATTTTGTAATTCTAGACATAGAGGAAGACAAAAGTGTACCTCTGATTTTAGGAAGACCCTTCTTAGCCACTGCAAAGGCTATTATTGACGTTTGCACTGGCAAACTCACTCTTATGGCCAACGACGAGGCAATCACTTTTGACATAGGAAAATCTATGCAATATCCGCAACATCACGATGACACAGATTCTATAGTCAGTTGGTATATGCGATATTCCTCCATCAATAACCCACTAGAAACGCAAGTCTTAAACAAAACCATCGCCATACCCATTTTAGAGAAAGAAAATATCAACGATGACTTTCAGGAAGCATCAGAAGTAATATATGAGATCACCGAATGTAATGAAAAATCAAAACCATAAATTGAAGAACCACCAGCCTTAGAGTTAAAAGAACTACCAAACCATCTCGAATACGCCTTCCTAGAAAAAGACTCTCAACTCCTAGTAATTATTTCATCTCACCTTTCTAAAGAAGAGAAATACCAACTTCTTAAGGTTCTTAAGAGTCATAAGAAGGCCATCACATTGAAGATCATGGATATCAAGGGCATCAGTCCTTCGTTTTGTACTCACAAAATTCTCATGGAAGAAGAATGCAAACCCGTTGTCCAACATCAAAGACGTATCAATCGCAACATGCAAGATGTGATGAAGAAAGAAGTAATCAAACTCCTTGATGCCGGGTTAATCTACCCACTCTCATATTCACCTTGGGATAGTCCCGTTCAAGTAGTACCCAAGAAGGGAGGAATGACAACTGTAATGAATGAGGACGAACTAATACCAATGAGGACCATCACAGGCTGGCGAGTTTGCATTGACTACCGGAAAATTAATGACGCCACAAGAAAAGATCATTTTCCACTTCCTTTCATCGATCAAATGCTTGAACGATTATCTGGAAAAATGTTCTACTGTTTTCTTGACGGATTTTCCGGATATTTCCAAATTCCCATCGCTCCAGAAGATCGGGAGAAAACCACTTTTACATGTCCGTGCGGAACCTTCGCCTACCGAAGAATGCCATTCAGACAATGTAATGCTCCAGCCACCTTCCAATGATGCATGGTGGCCATCTTTCACTAAATGATCGAACACTCTATGGAAGTATTCATGGACTCTTACGATCGTTCCTTGAAAAACCTCGACATAATGCTAGCCAGGTGTGAGGAAGTAAATCTAGTACGCAACTGAGAGAAATTCAACTTTATGGTTAAAGAAGGCATCGTTCTGGCTCACAAGATTTCTCAAAAAGGATTAGAATTCGATAAAGAAAAAATAGAATTAATATCCAAAGTTCCGCACTGTGACAATCGTCAATTTCAGGTTAACTCCGTTAACTCAACTCCGTCAATTCAAACTTAAGATCACTAAATCTATAACGCACACTTCATTACATTTACACTAGGGTTTGGACGCTTAACACTTACTACATGTGTAGTCTTTCGGGATTTGCACCGAAACGCAAACGAGTTGACGCAACGATTGATGAATAAACGAAAAACGTCAAAACAATAATTATGTGATAATTATGTGTTAACATATGTGTTACTTTATTATATTGTGTGTAATGCTAGACAAGAAATAAGAACTAAGTTAGTTAAGTTAGAAAAACAACACTTGAAAGTAGAGGGACTTGAGTGTAACTTGTATATCTATAAATATATCATTAACTTAACCCTAACTATTATTATTAATATAAACCCAACCCCGATCGGAACCCTCCCACCCCAAAACCTTGGCTGCCGTCCACTTTGCACACACATACATCAAGAAATCAAGCTTGTGATTGAAGAACTAGGTGCTAGGAAGGTATAATTGATCATCCTTTACATTCTTGTTGATTGATTTTGATGTTTAATGGGTTAATTGAAAACCCTAGATGAGCCGATTTCATGTATGTATGAAGTTAACATGATTGTTGTTGATTGATGATGATTTGATAACTAGATTGAATCTTGTTGCATGTAAATTGTTGTGTCTTTGATTTGAGTTCAAACACAAACCCTAATCAAGTATGTAATATGTAATTGATGTGCATGGATGGTGTTTATGGAGTCTAGAGGGTCATATGAATGCATGATAGTTCATAGGTTGTTAATATATTGAGTTTGGATGCGAACAGTTTCTGGACAGAATGTGTATTTGATGTTTAAGTGACTGTAACGAAGTGTAAACGTGAAAATTGGTTGAGATTATTAGTACTGAAGTAAACTAGGTTGAGTCTAGTTTCTATAAAGTATAAGTTTGTAATTTTTGGACAAGTAGAAGTTAACTTTTATGATTTTACAAAAACGTTGTGCAAAGCTGAGCTGTTAGACCTGCTGTTAGGTTGTTTTGTAAATATTATATCCCATGAACTACGAGACCAATTGGGTTGGTTCCACTTCTGGAAGTTGACTCATTAAGTTAGGGACCTAACCCAAGTGGTCTTGCATTTATTGGATTTTTCGTTTAACGGGAATTGCAAATAACATTCTGTTGTGCATGAATCTGACTTTTATGAGTTTGCTGTAATGATTTGATGATTGTGAGAGAACTATGAGTAATAAAAATGTAATAAAATATGTTCTGGAAACCTAAGACATATGTGCTTCTGTGATGATTTTTGGTAAATTAATTGAGACGCTATGATCAGTGAAATAGTACAATCTTTATAGTAGGATTTCTGTCTCGGTGAAACTAGCTGCTGAGTTTTGTGAAAATGCATGAAATATGATACTTGCTAATTTATTATCGTGTTATGACCAAATTGCCTTTGAGGGGAATGATTGCAAGATAATTGTCGTGTTTTGACTAAAATGCCCTTGCGGGGAATAACTGCTAATTGATTGTCATAATTTGACCAAAATGCCCTTATGGGGAATAATGGCTAGTTAATTGTTATTTGTTGACCAAAATGCCCTTACGGGGAAAAATTGCTATTAATGTACGTTATGAATACATGACACGTGTATGATTGCTTACACATGTGATGTGTCACAAAAACACTTGTTAAAGTCACACACGATTCACGAACGAAACACGAAACATGTTATGTGCATAGGTATTATGTGCCGGGTCTAGAGACTCGATAATATTCCGACACTTAGAAAATCTCTTTGTTGTTTTAGAACGTTAGAGAGAGTTTTTCGGTGACGCGCATCTTGGTGATTTATTTTGGGAAATTCTTCGCAAACAGTGAGTTTCACTTTCCCCTCTTTAAACTGTTTTCAAACGCTTTTCACTTGGGGGAGATAACATACTCCACAACGCATTTTAAGATTTTGTTAGTAAAATATATATCACTTGTAAAGGCTAAGTGGCAAACGAAACAATTGAAGTCCTACACATCGAACCGGTTAATATTTGGAATAGCGAGTCACTGTTGAGTAGTACTACTGGGTTTGACAAACCCCACCCAACGCTAAACTCGACTGGAGGTCGAGCGGGTGTAATTTTGGCTAACACGTACCATGGTCTGGAGGACCTGGTGACAAGGCACTTACTAAACGAGTCAGCTTCGGTGTCGAACACTTAGTAATACTTGTTGTATAGACTAGCTACCTATCGATATATAATTTGACATAACACTATCTGGTAACGCAAAACGCTTAACGCAAAACGCCGTAATGTGGTTACGCAAAACGCTTAACGCAAAACGCCCGTAACGTGGTTACGCAAAACGCCGTAACGTGGTTACGCAAAACGCTTAACGTAAAACGCTGAACGCAAACGCTAAACGATTTATTTTATATAACTTGTGAACTCACCAACCTTGTGTTGTCACTTTTAGTATGTTATTCTCAGGTAGCCGAGGCGGTGCGCGCGGTTTTGGAACATGCATTAATTGAAAACGCTTTTGTCCTGCAAACTTATTTTTAACGATTATCTTTGGTTTTAAGTCGTCCTGCGTGACGCAACTTTTGATTAAAGGTTTTTACGCTTCCGCATTTAATTACTCGTAAACGTTTTCATGGTTTTGAAACTTTATTTTATGGTTTGATTATAACTGATGATTCCGATCCTGCCAGTTCACACCCTCTGACGGTAAAACTCCGTTAGTGGATTTTGAGGGTGTGACACGCACCCAACCTCAGTAAAAGCCGTTAGAAGTTTTCTAGGTCAAGCAGGATTTTACCGCCGTTTCATAAAAGACTTTTCCAAAATAGCTAGACCTACGACCAAACTTCTGGAGAAAGACGCACCATTCGTCTTTTCTAAAGAATGTGTTAAATCATTCAACATATTGAAAGACAAACTTGTCAACGCACCAATCATGACTACACCCGATTGAACCCTTCCATTCGATATCATGTGCGATGCAAGTGACTTTGCTATTGGAGCCGTACTCGGATAACGCAAGGAAAAACACTTACACCCAATTTCCTATGCTAGTAAAACTCTCAACGATGCACAAGAAAATTACACCACAACAAAAAAAAGAGTTACTAGCCGTAGTTTTTGCCTTTGAAAAATTTAGATCATACCTCGTTCTTTCCAAAACCATAGTTTACACCGACCATGCCGCCATACGTTACCTCTTCAGTAAGCAAGATGCCAAACCTAGACTTATCCGATGGATCCTACTACTCCAAGAATTCGACATAGAAGTCAAGGACAAGAGAGGAGCAGAGAATGTAGCCGCAGACCATCTCTCACGCTTAGAATGTCCAGCTTCATAGGAACATCACGAGTAAATCATCAATGATAATTTTCCACATGAAGTTCTCATGCATATCCAAGCAGTCATACAGGAGAAAGACGAAAGTCCTTGGTTTGCCGACTTCGCAAACTATCTAGCTTGAAGAATCCTAAGAAAAGGACTTACTCATCAACAATGGAAGAAATTATTTTCCGACCTTAAGTTCTACTTCTGGGAAAATCCTTACTTGTTTAGGATAGGTGCCGATCGGGTTGTTCGTAGATGTGTAGCAGGAAAGGAAACCTTAGATATTCTCAAACACTGCCATGAAGGACCTACTGGTGGATACCACGGTACCGCCACTACGGTCAAAAAATTGTTTCATGCAGGATTTTTCTGGCCCACCATATACAAAGACACACATTTTTTGATCCAAGCAAGTGATGCTTGTCAAAGAGCCTGAAACATCTCAGCCAAAAATGAGATGGCTCAGATAGGCATTCAAATTTGTGAAGTCTTTGATGTATGGGGAATAGATTTCATGGGACCATTTCCTAACTCGTTCGGAAATAAATACATCCTTGTAGCAGTCGACTACGTATCCAAACGGGTAGAAGCACTAGCTCTTCCCACTAACGATGCTCGAGTAGTTGTACGATTTCTGAAAAAGTTATTTTCACGATTCGGTACTCCAAAACCCCTAATCAGTGACAGAGGTACCTACTTCTGTAATGCTTTAATGGACAAAGTCTTAGCGTCATATGGAGTTCACCACCGACTAGCAACACCATGCCACCCTCAGACCATTGGGAATGTAGAGGTCTCAAAATGGAGTAATTAAAAGAATTTTAGAAAAACCATAGGGACGAATCGCAAAAATTGGGCAGAAAAGTTACATAACGCTTTATGGGCCCTTAGGACAGCCTACAAAACCCCCATAGGAACAACACCCTTCAAACTAGTTTATGTGAAAGCATGTCATCTACCAGTAGAATTAAAACACAAAGCCTATTGGGCTCTCAGGGTAGTGAACTTCGATCTAATGTCCGCCGGTATAAACCGAGAAGATCAAATTCACGAACTCGAAGAACTAAGAACATTGGCCTATGAAAATTCTTGGTCTTACAAAGAAAAGACTAAACGTCTGCACGACGCCCATTTAAAAGGAAACAAGAAGTTCCAATTTGGCGATCGTGTGCTGTTATACAACACACATTTACGTCTTTTCCCAGGAAAATTGAAATCACGATGGACAGGCCCATACATAGTTGAGTCAGTATTTGACTATGGGACAGTCGAGATTTCAAATTCAAACGGCCAAAAGTTTAAAGTTAATGGACATCAATTAAAATCATATATCGATGGACCATTTGAAGAAGTTTCGGAGGTAGTAACCCTCCAACTCCCTAAATAGAAAATTAAGGAAACAAGGTATGGCCAAGACCTTAACAAACTAAGCCTTATAAATATTTGTTTTACTTGAAAAAAACACACGGGGGCGTGCTTAAGGAAGCACGGCTCCATGCCAAAAATTGCGGGCCGGAATCTTCGCTGCAAAAATCTCAGTCAGACTGGTTCGTAACAAAATTGTCAGAGTAAAAACACGGGCCGTGCTTCCAAAAGCATGGGGCCTTGCTTAGGTATCTGGTTGGCTATAAAAGGCACCCCTTGCCAAAGAATTCCTTGCACCAACCAAAACCTAAACACTCCTCTCTGAAATTCAACATGCCTACTGAAATGAGTGAAGCAATTCCTGTTCCTCAACAACCGAGAAACGATTCCTGCCATGTTTCCAAAACCAAGCTTCTTTAGAAACTTCAAGAACTCGTCAAGAAACTCACCGAAATGAATCTCCTTACTGAGATGTGTCTCGTTCAACTGACCGAATCAGTGGAGAACATGAAAATGGAACTTCGAGACATTAACGAACAACCCCAGTTTCAAGTTCTTGGTTTCACGTACTTTCCACCACCAGGACCAATCGGAGGACGAGAACCTTTCGGGGAAGTCTAGGAAAATTAATTTTCTATTTTCATGTGTAAACAAGTGCTTCACGCACATTGTGTTAAGAATTTCGGGCTTAACCCGAATATTTTCATATCTTTAGGAAAACCGGGCTTATCCGTATTCGTTTTAGGACCTTTAACATTAATGAAAAGAAATTTTTAGGATGACCAAATTCTTAAAATAAGATATTAAACATCGTCCCAAAAAATTTCTGGCTCTCGCATTTTGCTGAAATATAAAAGAAAATCTTAAATAACAAAAAGCAAGGGTCGTGCTTCAAAAAGCATGAGGCCGTGGTCACCCCAGAATCTCAGTATGATATGCGCTGACTCCGTACAATTCTCTGACTAAGAAAAATTTATTCTCCTAGCAGCACGTGGCCGTGCTTTCGAGAGCACGGGGCCGTGTTTGACTTTCCAGTCTCTATATAATGCATGAAAAAACTCACTATTCCATTCACACCAAATACAAAATTACTGAAATGGAATGCAAGAAAGTTGAATGGAGGCCAGTGAGGAAAAGCAAGCAACATGAATCTTCCTCAAACCTTGAAGAGGGGGTCATGAGGCTACAATGCATTACGAGAGACCAAGTCGAAAGCAACATTCAAATTGAAGCTCGCGTAATCGAGCTGATCAACAAAGTCGAACTACTTCCATTTGAAAACTTCCATGTTGTGGATGGCCACCACAAGGATGTGGTTTCCAAGCTCAACTTTCTCAACCGGGAAATCACAAAGCTCGACAAAAAGCTTTCCGAGCTCTTGGAAGTTAAGCAAGCCCCACCACACATTCAAGACCTGTTCGGGAATGGTGGTCGTTGAAGTCCTGACTTTTTTTTATGTAGTTGCCCCCGCTAGTGTTATGTGTTAAAGTCTAGGATTGTTGTTGTACTTTTCATTTTACTATGTTTAACAATGTTTTATGTTTTAATAAAATTTAGGACTTTTAATTACTGTCTTAATCCTAACCTACAAAGAAAATCAGTTAAAACACGAACCAGCTTTAAAATTAAAATAAAGAAACTGTCTGCATAATGCAGCACGGTACCGTGCTTCCTAAATCACGGGTCATGCTTTTATGTTCAGTACAGTTACGAATTTTAATTATTAAAACAACTTTTCTAACCATTCTACCCTAAAACCAACTTCGTCCCTGTACAAGAACAGCCGACCACTCCCTCATTTCACCAATTTATGCATTAAAACTTCAATTTCAAATCAAAGGTATGTTAATTTAACGATTATATTGTTCAAATTCATCTTTCTAGGTTTAGTTTAACCCTAAAATCTCTTAAATTGATTGAATCGGGTCTAAACCCGAACAATATATGGGTTATTCTATTAGTTTAGGATAATGGATTGTTTAATAGTTGTTTGTTAAAGATTGGTTGAAAGGAACCATTCGGCTTTGGATCTTGAGTTGAATATCCAAAATAAAAATAAACCCAAATGGTGTAACCGGTTAGAAACGAGGGTTCGAATCTAGATAAAGTCGAAATTAGAATTAAAAACAGGAATCGTGCCTTGAACAAACACGAATCGTGGTCACCCTTTGGTCACAAAAAGTCAAAGTTTGTATAAAGTGACAAACAATAACAGCACGGGCCGTGCTTCTAAAAGCACGGTACCGTGCCTGCTCTCTGTTCCACTAACTGAATAAATTTTTACAAATTTTGACTAATTTAGATACAAATTGCAGATGGTCGAGTATGATGATGATGTTCATGCATTTTTGGTCTTTCCCGGACATGATTCAAGGAATAGACGGGCCAACACAAGATTAACATACCTCAACCGTCGATATCCAGAGGCAAACTTCTATGCATGCAAACCCACATTGAAACAAGTCAACCAATGGAACCTGTAGAATGCCATTGTGAAAGGACCGTGGAGATGGGTCCTTGGTCAAATAGGAGAGGCTATAACTGAACTTACAAAAGAGTTTTTGGCTTCTTTCCAAATAAAGACCAAGAAACCGGATATGTGGGATAAAGACGCCATTGAATTCAGATGCGGGGGTATATGGAACACAACTTCTTTCACTAAACTCGGTATCGATCTGCGAATACACACGGAAGAGGAAACAGACCAAGAAATCTGCTTCAGGGCAGGAGCAACATTTGCAGAAGAAGACGGTGACGAAATGCAGAAGCTGGAAATACACAGGTACATGCATGGGAACTATTGGGCTTTTAGGATGACGCAAACAGCGCAAACAGTTCAAGAAGCACCACCGTACGGGGCCCACTCATGAGATATATACATCGACTACTGAGACAAACAGTAACGGCACGCAGCAAAAATAAAGAAGTGGTAAATCTTAGGGATTTGTGGGCACTTTACTGCATAAAGATTAGAACCGCTTGCAATATTACTTATCTTTTCTGCCAGCTTTTCAGAACAAATGTAGAAGCCGAAAGCCCGAATACCCCAATATTTGGCGGTGCATGGATCAATAAGCTTTACGAAGCCTATCATGTGGACAGAAAAGGAACACAAAGCCCTGAACCCATTGCTCTTGACCTCAGCTTCTGCAGTAGAATGCAAATAGCCCGACTTCTAAACGAAAGAATGGAGATCTGGAGGTTCGTCAACAACCGGGACCAAATTTGGGACCCGTAAAGCCATTTAGAGATGGAAATGAATGATGAACGGAAGGACAGAATAGAAGCTCAGATATAAGCTGAATATGCACGAATAAGGCTTCGTAAGACATTTGACCCGGACACAGGTAACTGATGAGTTGCGGCATTGGTAGGTTGGGTATGGGCATGCATGGGATGGTAGCACTTTCATGACACTCTTATTATTATTATGTCTGTTGGAACAATTTACATTCCGTCGTTTACTTGTTTATTTGTGTGCTTGGTTGGACACTTTTATGGCTGTGGGTGCCAAAACATTATTAGTAGGTACTTATTTAGCCCGTTAGGGCAAGGGATGGATGATTGCATACCTAATTTTCAGCCAATTATGCTTGGTTGTTTGTGGTTGTTTGCAGTTTTATATTCTACAGGTACAAAACAGGAAAACGGACGATAAACATTGGACGCTCTATCAAAATTTCATTAGCCCGTAGGGAAGTACCTCTCCATTTTAACCCACCATTCTTAATTAGAATTTTTATCTTCAATGAATCTTTGCACATTGAGGACAATGTGAGATTCAAATGTGGGGAGGGGAAATTACTTGACCAATTGCTTGTTCAAATAATTATAAAAATTCTCTAATTAACAAAAATTTTTGCAGCAAACAAAGATCATTTTTACAACAAAACCTAAAGAAAAATCCAAGAAAAGTGTTTGCAAATAACCAATTATTAATTTACTATAACTAAAAAAGTGAAAAAGTAAAAAAGAAGTTTTGTAATATTGAGAAGAATTTTATGTAGAATATGGCGTTTATACCCAATCCCTCTGTTACTGTGAGATAAACCTCATGCCATATAAATATTTTTTCGGAAGCTTTGAGGGAGTCATATGTTTCGTGTAATTTAGAACTTGTCACAACTAATCATTTCAAGACTGCATGAAGAGTTATTTAAAGAAGAAGGTAATGTTTTCACCTTTCCCTCAAACCATTCCCCAAATCACAAAACCCAAAAACCTTCACCACTTTATCCATCTCACCGGTAAAATACAACATTGGCCTTTTACCGGCAGACCCTAAAGAACTGGAAATGCATTCTTTTGATTTCAATTTCCTTTGTTGCATACATTTCGCAAAACCTAGTTTGCCTCCAGAACTTAGGGAGAGAATCTTTCTCTTTAGCAATGAGGTAAGAAAAAAGTGGCGTCAAAACGAACAAAAGCCACCATTTTGTGGAGTTTCCAAAAACGCAATGAAGAGAAAAGAAAAAAGATACGAACGATGTTTAGGCTACGTAAACTGGTCCCATGAAGGAAGATGTAGAAAAAGTCAAACTCAGTCTCAGCATGAATATACCGAACTAATGAGGGTGGGGGCTATTAGGCTCAAAGCCTAACGATCCACTATAGTTGGAAGTTATGTTTAGAACAGGATTGAGGAAGAACTAATCCACGTCCTCGCAAAGCTGGTCTTGACGATCTGACCTTTAAAAGAGTCACTAGGTTTGTAGTATAAACTTCAAAAAAAAATAGTTTAATTTTCAGCAATTGGGATGTGACAATCGTCAATTTCAGGTTAACTCCGTTAACTCAACTCCGTCAATTCAAACTTTAAGATCATTGAATCTATAACGCACACATCATTACATTTAAACTAGGGTTTAAATGACGCTTAACACTTACTACATGTGTAGTCTTTCGGGATTTGCACCGAAACGCAAACGAGTTGACGCAAACGATTGATAAATAAACGAAAAACGTCAAAACAATATTATGTGATAATTATGTGTTAGACTTATGTGTTATGTGATAACATGATTATAAACGTTAACTCAAGACGAAAACAAGCTAGTTAGGCTAGAAAAACAACACTTGAAAGTAGAGGACTAGAGTGTAACTTGTATATCTATAAATATAACCTTAACACTTAACCCTAACTTATTATTATAAACCTACAAGCTCCGATCGGCCCCTCCCTTGCTCCCTCTTGGCTGCCGTCCACAAGCACACACACATACAAGCCCTAATCAAGTGTTTAATCCAAGAACTAGGTGCTAGGAAGGTATAATTGATCATCCTTTACCTTCTTGTTGTTTAATTTTGATGTTTAATGGGTTAATTAAGAACCCTAGCAGCCGATTTTTATATGTATGTATGAGTTAACATGATGGTTGTTGAATTCATGATGATTGATAACTAGTATTGATGTTGTTGCTTGATTGATTGTTGTCTTTGATTTGAGTTAAAACACAAACCCTAATCTTGTATGTATGGTGTAATTGATATGCATGGATAGTGGTTGTAGTGTCTAGCATGTTATATGATTGATTTATGGTCCATAGATAGTTAAATTGTTGAGTTTTTGATGTGAACAGATTCTGGACAGAATGTGTATACGATGTTTAAGTGACTGTAACGAAGTGTAAACGTGAAAATTGGTTGACATTGTGGGTACTGCAGTAAACTAGGTTGAGTCTAGTTTCTATAAAGTATAAGTTTGTAATTTTTGGACAAGTAGAAGTTTACTTTTATGATTTTACAAAAACGTTGTGCAAAGCTGAGCTGTTAGACCTGCTGTTAGGTTATGTTGTAAATGTTATATCTCATGAACTACGAGACCAATTGGGTTGGTTCCACTTCTGGAAGTTGACTCATTGAGTTAGGAACCAAACCCAAGTGGTCTTGTATTTATTGGATTTTTCGTTTAACGGGAATTGCAAATAATATTCTGTTGCGCATGAATCTGACTGATATGAGTTTACTGTAGTGTTTTGATCATTATGAGAAATCTATATGGAATAAAAATAAGATAAAATATGTTCTGGAAACCTAAGACATGTATGTTTCAGTGGTGATTTTTGGTGAATTAATTGAGATGATATGATTGGTA